>NW_016690315.1:224408-378902 GCF_001604755.1 Lepidothrix coronata | reverse complement strand
GCCTATAAGGTTTTTAGGGATTTTTTTTTTTAACTACTGCTTAAAGAAATGAAAGTTGAAGTGTGAAACATAAAGCTTCTGTGGTTTTAAATTCACTTCTAAACTCACTGCGACTTTAATTCCTGACTTCTAGGCAACTATGCTTGTTCTGTAGGTACAAAGTGCTGCCCAAGCTGCAGGCTGCTTCCCATCTCTTATTGTAGTCGTTTAATGTAACCTGGCAAAACCAACAGGTGATTCAAAAACAACTTTGAACCAGCAGAAAGTCTTGGTCTCCTGCTCTGGACCCCCTGCTTGAGCCACAGCTCACAGCTGGAAACAGTTCAGGGTAACAGTGATGTACAGCTTCTGGGTTGCTGTAAACCAGAAGTCCTGTCTGACCAGAACATGGTATTTTTAGCCTTGAGGCCCAAGATGTAAGGGAAATGTCCACTGGGAGAGAGGTGTTTTGGAAAGACAGTTGCACTCGAATAGACTGCAGATGTGGGACCAGTTCTCTAGGTAGGTCTAGGTGTAGGATTAGTTCCAGACAAGTTGGGTTGGAGAAATGCTCGCGTGTCTTGGCAGTTGCTGAGTCTTCTGAAAGTGGAGACTTTCATCAGTAGATGCTCATCTTGTATTGGCCCAAGGCACTTCAGTAAATGCACTTTGAAAAAAGAAAGGTCAGTTAATCGTACTGCACCTTTCCTAAAACCTAGGCTGTCAGAAAGAATCTCAAGAAAAAGGGCAGTGGTAAAATATTTCAGCATGGCAAACTGACAGCATTAGTAAAAAATAGCTGAGCTTTTCATTTTATTGTGTCTCAGCCTTTCAAAAGGAAACACGTGGTTGTTATTGGAAGGCAAAAACTTTTGACGCTTTCATCTTATTATAAGGCTTATTCAAGCCCTTGCTACCTCAGCAGAAAAACAAACGACATGCAAAATTGCAGAGACCACTAAGTAAACACACTTCTTTCTCTTCCTCCTTGCAGAATCTTTAAATCACACCCCTTAGTTGCTATAACACGTTACATGCACAAAGGAGCAAAATGCCATTGCTTGGTGTCCTCCTAAAATTCATCTCATTGTTCAGATGTTGTTCGTGTTTACTGTTGCCATTTAACTTGATGGATTAGACAAGATGCAGAAATCTTGTGACTCTAATGAAGAAACAGAAACAACTTGATGAAATTGCCAGTGTTTCAGATGTTCACTTACTGTGATGATCCCTTACCAGTGAGCCATACAACCGTACTGCACGTTGTCCTCTGAGGCTGTTGAAGGGAGGGTATTGTCTCCCTGCTGTGTAGAGAAGCTGAGCAGCAGTTGTAAAAAGTCACGTTTTTGACTAGAATGTGAGCTGAGATGTGTTTCTGATGGAAGAAGTCTGCTCTGAAGTTTCCTTTGGTCTGCACTGGTGAAGCCATATAAAATACATAGTTGAGAATTTGGGTGGGTAGGGGTAGGTTTGTTTTGTTTAAGTTGTTTTGTTGTTTGTTTTTTAAGATAGCATTGTGATGTTCTGTAAGGATATGATCAGTCACAGTTAATAAAAATCTATACCATTTTTATACATGTAAGCACTGGTGTGTCCCTAATGTGAGCTGTGAGATGTGAAGTCTACCCTGGAAAAACCTTTTCAGTCTGTCTCTAGCACTGTGTGGTTATATCAGTGCAAAATAAGTAATTTTTGTTCGTGTGGATGGTAAGATCCACCAAATCAATATCAACTTTTCCAGCAAAAGAATTTCTGTTGAAGTTCCATTTTTATTGGAGTTTTTACTGGTACAGAAATGTCATGGAAGAAAATACTTTTAATACTTTTTATCATGTACTTAAGTTGTCAAAGCATTCAAGGATAAATTCTGGGACTTCTGTCGTAATTTGACAGCCCTGTGGAAGACTTTGGTTGCTTTTGTATACATATTTCTTATTGTCATACTAGATTCAACTACGACAATTCCTTAACTAATGAAGACAAGCCTAAATGTTATTCTTGAGTTGTTATTGCAGCAGATGTAACCCATCTCATGAAACTATGCCAGAGCAAAAGATGTTATTTTTTGTTTTTGTGACATTTACTCTAGCATTTTCCTGTTGCTCCACGAAGGATTCTTGCAAATAGTCAAGCAATGGGTGGCTCTTCTTGGCTTCTGTTAATTTGTTACATTGCTCATAATTTGTTTGATAAGTCATAGGTACCACAGCTGTGCATAACTTCATGTTTGTGCAGCAATATGTCATTAAAAGAAGTGTGGTATGTTATTTTCTGAAGGTTTTATGAAACAAAAACCTGTGCCAAATTGAGGTCATATCAACTGAATTCTAAGTTCTGCCAAGAAAGATGAATTCCAGGACCTCCTGGGGCTACATTTCAAAATACTGTGGCTGCAGCCTCTCCATACAGCAAGTCAGTCTGATAAGTTTTTTAATACACTGTCTTGTTGAAGGATGGAGCTCTTCAGGATGTCAGGATGAAAGCCCCCTGCTAAAACGACACAAGTGCCATAAGTAAAAATCAGTGTTCATACTTTTATTTCCAGAAGGATGAAACGTTTTCCCAATTAGGGACAGTGGGAGTAGTTTTTCAGCATCCATATTCTTTATCTTGATATAAAGTGGGCAGCTTTTCTACTTCTTCCCCAAGGTAGACAACATGGCAGGAGAAATGTAACCATTAGATGGGAGGCCCAGGTGTGTTTTAAGAGGGTTATCTTCTGAAAATCTTTTGCTTCCTGGAGTGATCTTTACTCACCAGAAGTAATTTGACAAAAAACAGTGGAACTGGTATTAGCATTTATATTACCACTTTGGGGGAAGTGATAGTAAAATGGAAGATATGTCCCTGAAACTTTGTTTATCTTAAGCTTAGTGTGCAAAATTTATAGAAAATTGTACTAATTTATGCCTTTATGCAGTTTTTTAGAATGAAGTGTTTGAAGCCATTTTGAGTAGCCTTAGGCAGCAGACTTTCATTACTGGGGTTTTGAAGTTATGAAGGCTAATACTCTGCACGCCTTCAGCTAATCTTTGTGAGTAACTGGTCTCTCTGTTCTGCCCAATAATATCACAATCCATGTAAGATCATCTTTTTCTACATTTCTTTTCTTCTGCACTTGTTCCCTTTCAGTGTGTACAGAACAACCTGAACTGTTAAGCCAGTGAATTGCAGCTTTTTTTTCCCCCTTTTTTTCTCTCCCCAGCAGTCTGTATTCAATACTGGCTGAGTTTATCAGCTTTAATAGCTTAGGTCAGAGGGATGGATGAACCATAGCAGCTTGAGGATTTCGTGCAACAGCATAAATTTTTAGGACTGTGGTTTTCTATACAAATATATTCTAATTTATTTACAGAAAACTGCATAAAGATAAATATTTCAGAGCCACAGTTCAATACATCCCACCTGTGAGTTTCTAACAATTGGGCCTTGCTTGTCAGTCAGTTAATTTTGATGTTTATTTTAATGAAATGCAGCCTTTTTGCCTTTCCTCTTCTGCCTCTGTTTCAATACTTCCATAATTTGTACTGTTGTATTGTCCTGTAAGGTTTTGAGCTCTCATACTGTAATGTCTTTGTCTTAAGTGACAAGGGCAGTGTTGTGGCATCAGGTCACTTAAACCTAGGTTTTGTTCCAGTCAGTGAGAAAATATGTACTGAAGCACATACAAACCCAATTTTCTTTGGTTAGTTCTCACTTTGTCTTGTCTGTATACCAGTCAAAGACTTTTTCTGTATTTTTAACAATTCTGGATTCTCTTTCTTCCCACAACACTGAATTGGGCGCCCCTTGTTTTTACTGAAATGGCCAAATTGTTCAAAACCAGAGCACCACTAGAGCTCTAAAAACACTCTTCTTTTCATCTCTTGTTCCTTTCTTCTTGCATGTGCTCTTTTCCACTTTGGCCCAACTAGTAGTAAGATCTCACAGAAAACTAATTTTCCTTTCAGCTTTGGAGATTGAGAGAAATTCTTAGGGCTTATTATTTGGTTTTCATTCCTGTCTGGTCTGTTGATGGACACCACCAGTGATTTAGCAACACTAATATATAATATATATAATTATTAACCTATATATGTTTTTATTACATGTGTAAAATATATAAATATTAAAAATTTATCTCTATTACTATCTCTAGGTATTTTTTTAAGTGCTAGCTGGTTACAGAGTGCTTCCAGGTGTAAAGAGGGCTCAGCTTTGGGTGCTGGTTTCCTGCACTTGCTCAGAACAAACATCAGGGAAGTTGTGGACCAGAACCTTCCTCACTTGAAAGCTCTGAGGAAAGCTGTGATATCAATGTTTTGACTGGGGAGCTTTAACATCAGCATCACGAATTGTGACCATAGCAAACCTTAAATTGAGTTTCAAGAGAGTTAAGTTACTTCTGTTTTGATCGTCTTTTCAAACACAGCATAAGCAGCTGAGACAGCTTCTTTCTACAGAAAATGCTTGTAAGGGCTTGTCTTCAGAACAGACAAGCTTCTGAACAGACAAGCAAAAGTTTGGGCACCTGAACTAAAAGATAAACATCTACTTTGGGCAGAAAATGCTGTTTCCTGTTAGATGTCCTCCTTTTATTGTTTGGTAGTAAGAACAACAAGAGTATAAAACTTGTAAAAAATATTACTTCTTTTGGAATTGATCCTTAGTATGGGCAGAGGGGAATTTAGATGCATTAGAGGTGGGAAAGACAGAATCTACTCTACAAAAATTTGGGTTTTTTAAGGGCAACATTTTTGAAAGTGCCTCATATTTCTGTGAGAGTTAAGTTCAAGCTTAACTTAAAGAAAAGAAGAATGAGTAATTGATTGACTGGGGGAGGATGAATAGTGATGTTCTCTTTATTCTAAGCAATACATTGCAAACAAAGGAGGACAGAAGAAAAAAATAAATTATTAATCTGTGAGCCCAGGTGAGCCTGTGTTTTTCTTTTGCAGCTGCTGTTTTTTTTCTGGTGGCCAGACTCTCCCTTTCAAGAGTTCTCATAAGCCTGAGAGATGTATACCTACCTTTGAAGTTATAATTTCTAAGAATAGGTGCCAGTGTAAAAAGGCCTGGCCACCTGCAAAACTTCTTCAGAGGTAGCAACAGAAACTAACTTCTGCACCTGGCTTGGCTGTGAGGGAAAAAGGCACAGGGGGTTTTGACATTAAGCTGGTTTGCTTTGGGGTGTTTTAATTTGCATGGAAGGAAAATTTTCAGATAAATCATTGTGGGTTTTTTTAAAGTTGTTTAAAATTAAGGTCTCGATGTATCTCTGTTAGATACTGTGAGCTAAGTCAGGGTGTCTTTTAATCACTCATGTACTGAAACCATACAAAAAGCATTGTGTAATGTGAAAATGGTAGTTGTATCATTTTCAGTTTCAAATAATGATTTTTTTTAATCCTATGGAATCCCAATGTATTGAACACTATAATGAATGTGTTATGGAGATTTCTTGTCAGTCACTTTTCGATTAAAACCATCAGAAGCATAAGAAGGGAAAATATTTCTCCTTTTACTGCAGGATAGAGCTCTGATGTGTGAACTCCTCTGGCCACCCAGATTTGTTATGGAGTGGTTGTGTTGAGCCAGAAAGTAGAAAGACTGTCTTGAATATGTGCCTGCTTCTAATTATGAGAGGGAATCATGGCACAGAGGAGGTCTGTCTTCTAGGTCATGGATCTAAACACATTTTTTGCTTCTGATTTGGTTTTGAGTGTGACTAGAGGACTTTGGCACTTTTTTGTAAAATTATGTGTGTGTATTTCCTGTGCCAGCTCAAAGGATGTCCTTTTCTGGCTAACCCATATTACTGCTTGAGCAGTCTCACTCAGGCTCATTTTGACATAGTGTGCATATGCAGTGGATGGAGTTAAAAGTACTTCTTAGTTGCTAATTCAGCAAATGAATTTTTGTGAGGAATGACAGTTTAGCAGTGGATTGGCTGAATTAAATAACTCAGGCTTAATAGATCTAGTGATTGATAGCCCTGTATTGAGATCTGTTGAGCTCACAGAAACAAAGGAACCTAGCAAGCCCCCTGTTTTCTTGTGTATGTGTGTGTGTTGCTCTGGATTTTTTTCCTTTTTCAGAACACTAAAAAAAAAAATAAAAAAATCTTACCTAGACGATAATTGCTTTTTACAAGTTAAAACAGGCAACTGGAAAAATACAGACCTCTCCGTGAACAACTTATTTTTAGTTCATTTGTTCAGGATTGAGTAAACCCTAAGGTGAGGCATCATTAGTCAGATTATTCATTATAAATTGTAATAAAACGTCATAACTTAAAAGTTCCTGTACAGGAAAATTACAGAATAGACCATTATTTTGAAATGGGTGTGGTTTGTGGCTGTGATTTCCTGTACTGTGAAATACCCAGAGTAGCAATCAAAACAAAATGGGTTTTTGAAAGAATCACCTTTCAAAGGTCTTGCTAGGCATTTTTTGAATAAGAAAGTTAAGAATTATCTTCATAATTGAATCTTGATATATTGAGTCCATATCTCCAGCACAGAATATGCAGCGTCTCATAGACTTGGTGCCTTATTGTGTTTAGTTTGTAATGTATAAATTTGCCCCATCCTGTGAAATGTTTTCCAGTCTATTCTGGCTTCTTTTGTTACATTTTCCATCACATTTAGAATTATAGAATAACTGAATGGTTTGGGTTGGAAGGGACCTTAAAGATCATCTCGTTCCAACCCCACCGCCATGGGCAGGGACACCTTCCTCTAGACCAGGTTGCTCAGAGCCCCATCCAGCCTGACCTTGAAGACTTTCAGGGATGGGACATCCACAACTTCCCCGGGCAACCTGTTCCAGAGCCTCACCACTCTCACAGTAAAGAATTTCTTCCTTATATCTGGTCTAAACCTGCCCTCTTTCAGTTTAAAGCCATTTCCCCTGGTTCTAACACTGTCCAGGTCCCTTTCCTCCAGCGCGTTGACTGCACCACACAGCGTGGTGGTGTCAGCAAACTTCCTGGGGGTGGATTCAATCCCACTGCCCATGTTGCTGACAGAAGTGTAAGACAGAGCCAGTCCCAACACTGACCCCTGAGGATGCCACTCGTCACTGGTCTCTGCTCGGACATCAAATTGTTGATGGCAACTCTTTGAGTGTGACCATCCAGCCAATTCCTTATCCATGGAGTGGATAATCTGTCATATCCATGTCTCTCCAGTTTAGAAACAAGGATATTGTGCGAGACAGTGTCAAATGCTTTGCACAAGGTAGATGGCATCAGTCACTCTTCCCTCATCCACCACCACTGTAAATTTGTCATAGAAGGCCACCAACTTTGTCAGGCACACTTTGCCGTTAGTGAAGCCATGTTGGCTGTCACCAATCATCTCCTTATTTAAATCATATTGGTAAAAATGTCTTTCTAGAATAAAAAGGAAATGCCATTTAATTTTCATGTGTAGAATTAAAGAGCAATTGAGGCTGGGTGCTGTCTCTGATCATTTCACCCAGCCACTCCCCATTCAAAGGAGAGAGAGCTTCAAAGTTAGATTTGGTGGCTCAGGCCTTGTGCTGAATATTTCCAAGGGTGGAGATTTAGAAAGTTCTCTAGAAAACCGGGTCCAGTGATCAGTCGTGTGATACATTTATAATTTTTTGCCCTTTAGATCTAAGAAAAATTTACCATGCTCCTCTGTCCTTTTCTCTGTGTCCTTTTGGTGTGAACCTCTGAGAAGAACCTAGCTTTTCCAAATATGTAAATGCCCATTAAGGAACTGTGGATAGGAATTAGGTTCCCCCTTTTTCTGGTCTTCACCAGGCTGAACAGACCCACATCTCAGCCTGTCCTTGTATGTCATGTGGTTCAGTCCCCAAGCCATGTGTGTGGCCTCTAAGTACTTTTTTTATTGATATCTGTTTAAAACTATAATCAAATGCCTGTTTGTTGTAGCATCTTGGCAAATAGATGGACCGGACACTGTAACAAGCTTCTCTTCATTCTTTGATTTCTGTCATTTATTTTGGGGAAAGTGTGAGAACACTCACTCAAAGGATATGTGCTAAAAGAGACCTATTGTATAAATCCACACAGAATTCAAAGAATGCAAAATAACAACTACTCTGTGGGTATTCATCCTCTGTTATTAGTGCAGGCAAAATGAGTCAATTAAAGCACTTCAGTTGAACTACTACTTCTCTCAAATCCTCTAATTGCTCAGCTAACTGCAGGAAGACCAAAGTCCAGAAAGTGTTTGGGAGATCATATTTGAGTGTATTATACTGAATTAGTCTCATCAACCACCACTTAATTTGCAAGATATTTTTGTTTCAGCTTTTGAAGAGGGTTTCTGTTCCAGCAAAAACATTAATCGTGGACTGCCTCAATTGAAATTTTGTGCACATTTTTCACTCCCCAAGGGTGATGCAGTTGGTGACAAGCCCCTGGAAGTCCATGCTGCTTCAAATAAAGAGCGAGCCCAGAAGTAAAACGCTACATCACCCGGCATCAGACAGGTAAAGGATAAAGACTGATAATAGTTTGTGGCTACAGTGGCAAAGTAACCAGGAAAAGCTGAACATTTGCAAGTTTGACTTGTTATGCTCTTCATACTGATGAGGAAAGGAGGGGACAGATAACTTTATTTCTTTTGACATTTGTCAAGAATATGCATGCTCCTTAACACTGTTTAAGTTAAGGAATTTCAATTCTTTGTCTTCAGAGCATACAAAATAAATATGTGTCTACTGGAAGGGTTCTGAGTTAATTGAGCAAGGCCTTGTGATTACATTGTTAGTTGGTTTTGGTCTTTTTATTTTTTTTCTTTCCCATTTCTTCCTCGCATGCCAAAAACCTTTTTGTCTTCTATGTCACATTTGTACAAGTATGAAGGAGGGAAAAGAAACCTCTTCCCTGCTGATAAGTTTTCTCTAAAGATTTGTCAGTGCCAGGGTACAGTGTTGTCTTACAGCCTGTAACAGTCAACGATGTGCCTGACCTTTCATGTTAATGCACTTCTCAAATGAGATGTTTCATCAGTTGGGAATAAATGATGGAGAAAATGGAGGCAGCATTTCCCAGTTCTCCAAGGCAGAAACTTGAGACACCCGTTCTGTTTCTGACTTGGCCTCGGGGCTGCTTTCTAAACTCAAGCAAGTCCTATGGTTACAGTTTCTAGAAAAGCAAAACAAAAACATCCTCTCAACTTTTTCAAGATGGTTCAGTTTCATAGTACAAAAATTACTCTGTATTTGAGGCTAATTATTAATAATTATAATGGACATTATCTGACATCATTTAGTACAGAATGTCAGATAATGTCTGCTCTGTTATCAGTTGATAAAGGGTATCTTTTATGAACATGTTTTTTACTTGCTTGTCTTTGCCCTGTATTATTTTTACATCATGTTAAAAACTGATTTTTCATCAGAAAATGGTCCTGGGATTGTTGGGACTCCTCATTATTTTTCTATGCAGTGTCCCATTTAGTACAAAAATTCTGTTTTTTTTCCCTTACTGCCAACTGTGTAAGTAGGGCCCAGATTTAGCACACTGCACCAGTTTTTTTCTTCCATGCTTTACCACCAGTCACATATGTTTGCAGGTGTGGTGGAATGCACACATCTGCTGAGCAACAGTGTTTCACTGTTACACAGCAACCTTTAAAAGCAAAATTATTTTTTGATGTTTTTTCCCTTAATGTATTTTTAATGGCTATAACTAACTCTCACAAGGGCAAAGAGGTGTGTTGACTGGCTGATGTACTGAGCACATTAGTTTTTCCTTCAGACATTTGAATATAAAGTCTTTAAGAATACATGTTTTCCAAGTATTTTGTAAAATATTCATGTGAAATAAAAATTGAAAAATAATAGGAAGAATTTTTTTTTTTTTTTGCTTAAAGATACCCAGGAGAACCAAGAGGAACAAAAGCCTCTCTACAATTCACTGAAATATTATCGTGCTTATTGTCAACTAGGAGAGAACAACTTTTTCCTAAAAAGCAAGGAAAATTGAACTTTTGTTTGATACACTGTACAAATATCAAGGTTCACCACAAGCAGAAATCCATAAATAGCTGTTATTTTCTTTTAGCATTCCTTACTATGAATATAATTTCTGTTAGGCCTTTATTCACTTTTTGAAATGTCAGCTTTTTGCTTCAGGCACGTTTTCTTTGTTTGGGGAAGGTTTTAAGACAGTGAAGATAAATTGCTCAGGTGCTTGAAGTATCTGGATGGTGCTGGTTTTGAGACCTACGTGCTTCACCACATATGGCTTCTGGAGGAGATATATAAAGGAAACTGATAAATTTTTGACCTCAGGCAATAAATTGGTGAAAGTTCAATTCAGTATCAATTTCAGCTGTTCTGCGGGGGTGGTGATTTGTTACTTATATCCAGTTATTCAACTCCATACCCAAGTCCAGATGTTTTGTTGGATTTGTGTGTTCCCAAAGGTTGGAGAACATGGCTCTGGTCTTTGAAAAGACACTTTTTTTTTGTTGTTCTGAATGAGATCAGTCCTGAAAGTCTCCCTGTATTTTCAACTGTTGGTAATATTCCTAGTTGAATGTGGTTACTAGAGTAAAGACAATCTCATTTCCTCGATGATTTGCCACAGCATGGGGCTCTGAAGTGTGAATGGTCAGCCAAGGACAAAATCACTTTGGGCCGGAGACAGCAATATATTTCTCCATTCCAAAAACCAGCACCATTGCACCTCCTTTGTTATAGTTTGTCATCAATAATTATACATAAACTTCAGCTCAAACCACATCCCATCGTGGAAGAAGCAAGCTGTAATTTTGTCCAGCTGTTGTGCAGAGGAGTTGCACGGAAGTGAGGGGGTTTTTGTATTTTTCCTTGAAGATAGCATATCCCATTTTCACTCTGTTCCAGTTCCATATTTATGTGATTCCATTTCTTTGAGTTAAATTACCCTGGTCTTACACCAGAGGAAGTAAGATTAGGAAAACATGCATTTGATGAGAATTTAAAAGAATTCTTTTTGAGAAAGTTGGTTAGTTACACCAGATTCCAGCTGGTGTTTGTTTGCTATGAAGTGTTCTTTCCCTTTTGTATTTCCACATAGGTCAACTATGGGAATTGAGTTCTCTAGAACAGACATGATCATTAGTGCTCTACTGTCAGTAATATGAAGAGTTAAATATCTCTACTGCAACTGAGTTGGTATTGAGAATGTTTCTCAAAAAGATTTTGATCAAGTTGCCACATCAAAGGAAAAAGTTTTAATGTCACTTTGACATTGGAAAGAAAAGGCCTATGGTATTTAATTCTGCTTTGTCCCTCCTTTCCCCTCCCCCATGACCTCTGTCCCCTTTCTTTGGCTATAGGTGAAGAAAAATATAGATTAAGCAACAATTTCCCAAGAAAAAAGATGAAAACCCATCTGAATCCATTTTGAATGTGACTAATCTGCCTTCTGCCTCGGGACAGTCTGACTGTGTGCTGCTCGGGCTTCTGGTATGGATTCTGTGAAAGGACATTACGTGTTTTGGGTCAGTCTGGAGACCTCGTCCTCCGTTCTGCAGTGGGACTGAAGTCTGCCCATGCTTGTCCCATTGCAGGATCAACATTGCAAGTAGCAAGTCTCTAAATCCCTGAGTCTCTTATTATTTATATATAAAATAAAATTCCAGATACACAAAATGGTCCAGTTTTTTCCCTCCTCCTAACTTCTTTAAAGTCGTGGATGCAATGTTTGCACAATCTGTGGAAGGTTCTAGACAGTGCCTGTATTTTTTTACCAGTGAGGGGAAGCTGGAAGTAGCATGATGTTTTGGCTGACACGGGCTCATAGAATTAGGAATGGGAACAATTACAATGACTCTTGTGTTTTGTTGGAGTCTCCCCCTCCTTTCTATACGAGTCTTCTGCCTCATCAGTGCCAGCAGGAGGTATATAATGAAGCATCTGTGAGTTCCTGTCTCGTAGATGGATGGGAATGGAGCTGTTAATGTTTGTTCTTGTTTTTGTTTGAATGCACAGCACAATGGGAACCAGAATGTTGTTGTGGTGGGAACCAGCTATAGAATAACTTGGCTGTTTCCTTATTCCCAGCCAGGGGAGGGGAGGAAAAAGCGAAGCGAAGAGAAATACAAAAGGATTTCCAGCATTTTGAAATCTTTGCACAATAAAATCCTTTCATCATTTGTTGCCATTTCCATGAGTCTCTCTTTTGGGGCATGATGCTTCACAAGTTACTGTAATCCAAGTAGCTCAGAGCATTTAAAGCTGTGTTGGTGAGTCTTAAATGCTCCTTAATTAAACAGTGAATATGAGGAATGGGGGAAGGATGAAATGAGATATGTGCTTGTATGATACATTAACTTTCTAAAAAGAACAGGGAGGAAAATACAAAGTAAATCATATTCAAAATTCTTTTAAACATCTTTGTTATTGCATGGTTAGATATTCCAGCTGAGCATATTCCATAAACTTTTAGAGAAAAACAAACAGACCTTGGCAATGTGAATGCCAGTCTGTGTGGGCATTATAAAATGGGCCAACTCTTTTTTAATAGAGGCATAAGGCATGTGGTTGCCTCAGGCAGAAAAACAGTGTCTCCCAACATGTTCAGTGCATGTTTTTATGATTGTTTTAGGCTGGTAAAGATGTATGTTGATATAGCAAAGGGAGCAGAGTTCTTGTGAGGGGTTTGGGAGGTATGTGTGTGTGGTTTTATTTTTACTTTAAACTTGCCAACATGGTTCAAGCAGGCTTGGGAGGATCAAAGTAGTGTTTTTGTCAGTAGTGGAAAGGAAACTTGGGAAATATCAATCATAGCTGTAACTGCTCTGTTACACCACTCCTGCCATAAAAGCATAGATTTGTTTCTTCCATTGAAGGTAGTTCTTCACTTATGCATTCACATATCATATAGAGGATGATTACCAGGAAATTAGGAATACATCTTGAGATGCTGTATTTTTTCAGTAATATTTGGCATATACCACATTGGCATTTAAGAACATGATTACTTGGTAATTCAGGTATTTTCACCCCTAGACTCCACCAAGAAGTGCTTCTCTAATTCTTATTTTTGATGCAGTTGTTAGCTGTTCTGTTTCTTTTTACTGCCTCAAAGTCCAGTTTGTTTCATTCAAATGAAACAGCTTTAATTCTTTATTTGTTTACATATGTGTGTGTGTGCATGTTTAAAAAATACCGGGTTAAATAAACATCACTTAAATGCTTTTCGTTTGATCACCTCTTCATACTGCATATTTACACTATTGCTTACAAATGTCCCAAGTGATTGACATCAAACCAGAATGCTTTTATCTAGCAGGAAATGACTGCCTTCAAGCACCTGCATACACACAGGACAAGGAAACAGTTCCAAAATGTGAGCAAGACAGCCTTAGCTGAAATCCTTTCCTTACATCTTTTTTTTTTTCAACTGCAGGAAATAAAAAAAAATTTTGTGCTGGTAAGAGCCCAAGAGATTGTGAACATTCAGCTCTCTTGGCACAGGCTTTCCTAATGAGGAACAGGAGAGCAGTCAACCACTGTAGATATATATATATATATATAAAAAAATATATTTGTATGTATGCACACATGCACAGCTACGTGGAACTAAATTGTGCATGCATGTGTTATCTCTTGCCAGACTTTGCCTGTGGGTATTACAATGTAAGCTAAAAATGGTGTATTCCCCAGCCAAGCTTCATGTCAACAGTTTGGTTACCCTTCCAGTTGAAGGCTCTTTGGCTTGATAACCAGAGTCTGTGCAGCTTAAAGAGTGTTGTCATCTCAGCATCCTCTGCTGCAGTGGCTGCTGGCAGATACGTTGGGGCCAGGTTGTAGTGCTCTCTCAAAAAAACCATTATCTTTAATCTGCAGCTTGTGGAAGTTGTAGAACTGGAGGTCGTTGGTTTTGCCCTATGTTGAGATCACAATTCGTGTAGGCAGCATGTTAGTTGAGTGAAAGTGCACAGTGTAGCCTCTCCTTTTGATAGAAGGAACATCACCAAGCTGGAGTAATCCTGTTAGTGGGATTACCTATTAGGTAAATAGGCACAATCTTCCAGCCTTGAATAAAAACACAGGATTTTGCCACAAGTGTTCCTTGCAAGATCCTGTTTTAGACTCTGTGCTCCAGCTGCAGGAGGCCCCAGACACAGACTTATTATCGGAGGTTGTAACTAAAATGTGCTGGAGCATTTGTCATTGCATCTGTCACCTTCAAGGAGACCTATTGCTGCACTGCAATAAAGAGCAGGATTGATGAGGAGGGAATTCTATTTTACTCCTATAGAAAACAGTGGCCTGGGAGATAAAGGGAATTGCTATTGCTCTGTTTATTAGCCCTGGCAGAAAAACCTCCGTGTGAGCATATTTACTTCAGGATGAATATAAACTCCTGCTGCATGTGTTTCTTTTTCCCCTTTTTTCTGTTTTATTATTTCTGTACCTTCCTATAAATTCTGAGTTCCTTCTAAAGCCAGTTTCATCATAATAAACTGCTATTGACAAAGAGCATTTTGGCTCTTCAGGCTTGCTGGGGAGACCGGTGTGGCTTCCTGCTGGACCTTCCTGGATGCGGCATCTCAAAGCAGCATTGGCTATTGCACCTGGATGGCCTGGCAGCTGGCTGGGTCAGCCCCACTGCGGAGTGGTTTTGACAGGTACAAAAGCTTCTTGTTTACAGGGAAAACCTGTGATAACAATATCATAACTACAAAGCAGAAGTTGTTTTGGCAGAAAAAATGTGTTTCTAATTGTGCAACAACCACCTGTCCTCTTAAGTCTGTACCATTAGCTGATTCTTGTGTTTTCTGACTGTGGATGGTTCTTAAATTGACCAGAGCTGGCAGCTTTCTCAGGGTCCCTCTGGAAGAAATGTTGGTATATTGATGCAATTGTGCTGTCTTCTCCTATATCATGTCAGTGAAGTTCATCCCTAGCTATCTCTGGTTAAAGACCAAAATCTGATCTGGACTTTCATCTTGTCTTGAAGTTCATGGGTTCCTCCAGTTTCTTTTGCCACGTTTTCAAGCTGGTTTTACTGGTAGCCATTGCACTGGTGTTGAAAGATGGTGAATTCAAAGGTGGGCTGAGGATGTCTCACAGCTGATTACCAATCTTCTTTCTCTAAAAGTGCCTTTCTGCATGGGAAATGGGACTACAATGCCTGCACCAAACTAAGCTGTCAGGCTCTGCATTTAAGGGTCTAAATCTGCCAACTAACACACAAACCAAGTCAGTGTCCGTCTGGGCTGTGTCCAGACAGCCCAGACTGTAAATGGGATGCAAAGCTCATCATCATGCCCAGTTATGGAGGCATGATCCTCTTATGGGTAAGCTTTGCTGGATCTTCTGGAGAGAGGAAGACAGATCCCAGTTGACTTGCTTCTGTGTGCCTGGGAATAGCCTTGCTGCAGCCTGAGCTGTGCTCAGTCGTGATGCCAGAATCTTTGTACCCACCATGAAAGCAGAGCAGTTGGGGCAATGGGACAGCCTGGTCAGGGAACTTCTCTTTTTTTTTGTAGTGTGAATAGAAACCCTCACAAGACTCTAGAATTTAATTGGACTAAAGCTAAAGGATTGCTTTATATGAAGCCTGAGTGTCTGAATCTTGCTCAGCAATGCTAACCTGAAGCTCCTGAGGCAGCCCATGAAGTAACAAGATGGGTCACGAGCTACACGCTTTCTGGCTGAGGGGACAGATGCTGTATCAGGAAGACTGTTGCTGCTGTTTTTTCTCAACCTGGGTCCATCAGTCCTACCTGAGGAAGGTGGCCCACAAGGCTGTGCAGACGAGCGCTGGAGGGCTGCGTGACAGCCCCTCATCTTGTTTCAGGGGCTTGCTTAGTGTGCATTTTAAGGTAGAAGTGAGTTCAGCCACTGCATGCCTGGATAAAGAATAACCTCACACGTAGAACCGAATTTCTGCCTGCCTTGGCCGTTACGGTGTGAAGGCCACAGGACCATATCACATCCCGTACCAAAACCTTCCAAAATCAGCTGTTCCGTGTCCCACTCCACCTGAATCTTCCATGTCTTCACCTGAAGTACCTTCGCTCAACTGCAGGGCGCAGCACCCGTGCCCTCGAGGAGTAATCAGTGTCTTTGAACTGAAAGTGAGCCGCATCCAGCACTTGGCAGGGAGTGCTGAGGAGCCCTGCCGTGCCCCCGTTCCGCGGGCAGCTGGCTCTGCAGGGGGAGGGGGGGGAAATGCCTCGAGCAGAGGTGTGCGATGATGCTCCCTCCTTGCCAACTCACAGCTTTACCTCAGGGATGTAGGAAAGCTCTCACTGTCCCAGCGGTGGGGGAAACACTGAAGCATGAAGCCAGAAGAGTCTTCGTGGCTGTATGCACGTACCAGCTAAGGATCATAGGCAGGCAGCTGTGGAGAGAGCCCTCACCACCGCAGTTTTAGCCCCTTTAATTTCTTTTTTGCTGTTTTAAAAATTGTGTACAGAAAATGGGATTCTTCCCTTCCCCCCATCCCCTGCCCCAGATTAAGTTCACCAACGTCCTCTTTGTAAATTTAGCAAGCCTCAGACTCACTTCCTTTTGTCAGGAGACCTGAAAGAGCCATTTCCTGATTCGTACAGGGCTCTTGTATGCGCACACTAAGCGCTCATTCATGCCGTGAATCATAAAGGTAACCTCCGTTCAAAGCGCTGCGCTGATACTTCGGCGTCGGACAAAAAAAAAAAAGAATTTTGTAATTTAACAGTTTTGTAATTCAGCGCCGCGCTCTGCAAGTCGTCTTTGCCTTTTCTGAGGAGCCGCACCAGTGGGGTTTTAATCGTCTGTCTTAACAGCATCATTTACAAACTGCCTAAACTAAAACGGGCTGGTGAAAGCACCAGAGCCAGCCCAAAGGAATATGTTTACTATCGTGTGCCAGGCTTGACACATTTTCCATATCCTGCCAGAGATGAGGAATGGCATCGGGATCTGGGAGTGAGTCAGCCTGGGCCCCCGGCGCGGTGCCGCGCGGGGCGGAGGAGAAGCCTCGCCGGGGCAGACTCGGGGCTCAGCACTGCCCGTCGTGCGCTGAACTGAGTGGAGATGCTGGAGAAAACTCAGCTTCTAACAGGAGCAAAGGGCTTACTGTCCTGTCTGTGGTTCAGTGGGAGATTAGTGAGGCATGGTCTGCTGTGTTTATCCCTCCTGTACTCGAGTTCATCTGACAGTAAAAGGGATGAGCTGTTACTGGCTGAAGGAAGAAAGAAGGAAATGTGCACTGCTCTCCTCCCCCCATCCCTGCCAAGTGGGAGAGCAAGCCAATTAATACATAATATTGGAGTCCTCTGCCATTTAGCAGCTTTTGCACAGCATCCAACTGTACAAGCACACGTCCCTGGGGTCAAATAACCTTTGGCTGTACTTTTGCCTCAATGGAGTAAGATCAGGATGATCTCTCCTTGTACAGGAGAGCAAGATACACAGCTGCTAAAATCAGCAACTGTGTTTTGACCAAGAAGAAAACAGTAAAGGGGAAGAAGGCTTAGATTGTGGAAAAAAGAGGTAATATAAATGTGAGTGCATCCTCTTTTACTACCGTGACCTTTCTCGAACTCTTTAAAAAGCCAGGTATTTACCAGTTGCTTTTCAGCATTATTGTTTGTACACCATTGCCCTATTTGCAGATGAGGGTAGCCCGCTAAAGGGAATCTCTTCTTGAGGAATGGTAGAGGAGCAGTGGTGTAAAAGCACCCTCAGCCTGGGCTAGTCAGCCCAGAGTGACTCACACCCAAAAGTAACTGAACTATGTATGCAAAAAAGCCAGATGATTTTAGTCTCCCAGTAGGTAAGGGTGAAGTGCAACACAGATGTGCAGATCTCATTACATACCTCAGGCCACAAGTCTCTTAGCTAAGAATGTGCTGTGCTGTGCTTGAAGCACAATTTTTATCCTGAAAGGGCACTACCATGAATAAACTCATAGCCATCAGTTGCAAGTAAACTGCCACAAATAAAATCATAACTCCTAAGGAGGTGTGAAGTGGTAATTTTAATTAGTAGTCCTGCAGGACTTCCTGTATGTTTGTGTTTTCCTTGTGAAGTGAAAGGTATAAGGGGAGCGGTTTTATCTGCACACGAGTTCTCCCCTCTTTGCCTGCAGCTGAAAAACAGCTCTGCCTGCAGCAAGGCTGAGGAGCATCGAGTGACCCGTCTGGCTCACCTGCCAGCCCCAGAGGGATGCTTCTGGAGCATGGGAGAGCTCAGCACCACCTCTCCCAACTGGAAAAGTGGGACTCTTTCTGCTCATGTCTGCAGCAACTGAGCGCTGGGGTCCCTAGGCAGAAGATCCTGTGATGTTTTCATACTTGATTGTTGACTTAATTCTCTGCACCAACTTGCTTCCTCTCAGCTTTCTCCTTTCGCTGCATTTGTGATCCCTCTCTCTGGTGGACTTTCCTGGCTTTGCCCAGAGCACCTCCCTGGGCTGGGGATCCTGCTGAGGTCTTCCCTACATTTTTCTCTCACCTCAGTAATTTTCTTAAGGAATTCGGACACCTCATCATTCCTGCTTGCAAGGTTTCTCATACAGAGATTCCTCAAGCTCCTTCTCATGTAAGGCAGCAGCTTTCATCACTGATTTTGGGACAGTATTTCCACTTTTCAAAGCTGGAGAACAGTAAGCTCAGTCTTTTTTAAAATGTAATTTATTTTAAACATCAGGGGTTTGAGCTGGGTTAATTTTTAGTGGTGGTGGCTGTGCTGGCCACATGGCCTCACCTGAGGTGAGGTACAGGGGACCTCAGCTCTGCACCAGCACATCTGGAGGACTCCTGGTGCTCCTAGAGCCCTTATTCCTACAGACATGGTGTGTGGGGCCATGGGACATCGCGCAGTGCCGACATGGGTATGCACAGGTTGTCTCCCCAGCAGTGGCCTCTCCTGCCTCGTGGGAGAGGCTGCAGATCCAGGTGGCTGTCCCTAAAAGCCTGGCAACAGCAGCTTTGCAGCACTTCTGGCGACCAGCAGCCCTGAAAGGGTGTTACAGCGTGCCTTGCACAACAGGGACATATTGGAAGGTTATGAGTGTTTATTTATGAAGAGGTTGGCGTTGCGTTTGTTTTTCTAGGGTTCAGTTTCCTGCTCACGTGAGGGCAGTTTCAAGGGACAGCTGTCCTGACTAGCGGGACATACGTGCTGGTACCCTTGGCCAGGTAAGGTCTTCAGACCTGACCTTCCCTCCGTGGTGAGTGTGGGGATGAGGACAAAAGGAAAAAAGAAACAGCAAAGCAAGAGAGAGAAAAAGTGTTCACTGTGGTTTGAAAAGGGCACAGTGAAATCCTGCAAAGAAACTGTAGTAGATATTTTTATGCATGCTCTCCACTGTTGATTTTCTTCCCCCACTAGTAAGGATTGGTTTCTCATCTAATCCCTTTCTCCTTTCTCCCCTTTTCTACTACCAGCAATAATGTTGGAGGGGGCCACATGCTCCTCCCCAGGTTAAATCTTAAGGGATATTTTTGTGGATGACTTCAGCTGTGTAAGAGGAAGACTTGTTTCTCCAGGATGCACAAGGCTGGAGATGGGCAAACACCCAGGGACGCAGCCTTTCCAACTCTGATTCCACTCAAGGTGCTACAGTAGCCCCAAAGTCTTGTTATTATATTTCATAATGAGTTTTCTAGTGATTGCTCTAGGTGATATACTCTTTAAACATTTTGATGTTTAAACATTTAGACTTTAGGAAAAGGAAATTACTATGAGATGTTAAAAAAAATTTAATAGAGAACAATTTATTGTAGCAAGGCAATCAGAAGATCTCCTTGTTTCTCCTGGGATGGAGATTTAGGGACTGATTTATTAATCTGATCTATTTCATTTGTCCTAAAAAAGAAAGAAAGGGAAAAGACAAGCAAAAGTGTGTTTATAACAAAGAAGCTAAATGGGCCTCTCCAAGTGTGCCTGTGCCATTATAGTGCCCTAAATCTCTTTATAGATTAATACAGATTAAGCCTGTTAATCTTTATTGATTAACAAACCACTGTTATTTTACTGAAAACATAATTAGACACCCTGAAGTAATATGTAATATGATAATCCCAGTCCAGTGGTGGTTTTGGATTGATAAATGTTACCAACAGTTTGTTGGAAAACTGCACCAGATGTTTTTTCTGGTGCATTCTTGAAGGTTACCTTTGATCAGCCACAGCAGAGAGGAGGGTTTCCTGCTGAGTGCCAAGTTACTTGGGCATTATGTACCTTCAGATGAGTCAGTGGAATGAGGGATTGTCACAGGGCAGGAAAGAACAGATGAAACCAAGTGTCGCAGGGCCTCTGACTAAAAACAAACTGGCAGGTGTTGGGTGCCCGACCGGTATTTTTAGGGCTCCCTTGCAGGAAGCTGGAATTCCTGGCAGTGCTGGTGTGAGCTCATGGTGTCAGGCTGCACTGAGGCCTCTCCTGAGGCGATGGCCCAAGGAAGGTGATTCTGAAATGATGCTGAGACCCCACATATCAGGCAACACAGCCCAGAGGCTTACCACAGGACCTCCTGCCTTTTTTACAAAGCAAAAGGAATGAAAAGAAGCCCAAATGCTACCCAGCCACTGCCCCCCAGGAAAAGAAGGGAGACTGGCTCACTGTAAGCAAACAGGATTGCACTGGAGATGTGGCTTGGCCATTAGTCAGCCCTGCCACAGGGCTCGATGGGATGTGGGCTCTCCTCCCCTGCCAGAAAACCCTGTAACACTTCTGGGGAGGCAGCTGGCAGGGGTCAGCTGGTGCTGGGGCACTCTGGGGCTGCTGGTCCTTGCTGTGGGGACCAGGTCCTCGCCCTGCTGGCACACACTGGGGACTTGCTGTGGCTGCTGGGTGGAGCATGTCTTTCTTGGCTGGGCAAAGGACACAAAACATGGCTCTTGGTTGCAAGACACAGCAATTCCCGAAACAGAGGGTATAGTACACACTTCTTACTGGTGGTTGTGAAAGTCTCTTATTTAATTCTCTAAATATACAGTTGTGTGTCTCAAGAATAAAGCACTTAGGACAAATTACTTTATACATAAATTCAGTGTTTAATATCTTCAACACTTTCTGTAGATTTCCTTGTAATACAGAGTAGAACAGATTAGACCTATCTCACTTGGGAAGGACCTACAAGGAAGATCTAGTCCAATGGCTTGACCACTTCAGGGGGACCAAAAGTCAAAGCACATCGTTAAGGGCATTGTCCAAATGCCTCTTGAATGCTCACAGTCCTGAGACATCAGCCACCTCTCCAAAGCCTGTTCCAGGGTTTGACCACCCTCTTGGTAAAGAAATGCTTCCTACTGTCTAGTCTAGACCTCCCCTGGTGATGCAGCTTTGAACTGTTCCCATGTATCCCATCACTGGGTCCCAGGGAGATTACCACCTCCCTCTCCACTTCTCCTCCTCAGGAAGTTGTAGAGAGCAATGAGGTTGCCCCTCAGCCTCTTTTTCTCCAAACTAGACAGCCCCAGCAGTTCTGTCCATTGAACGGGACTGGCCCTAGAAATGAGCCCCGAGGAGCACCAGCGCTGACCAGCCACCAGACAGATGTAGCCCCATTCGCTGCAACCCTTTGAGCCCTGCGCTTCAGCCAGTTCTTCACCCAGAGCACTGTAAATCCACTCATCCCACAGTTTGATATGGGCATTAGCAGTTCACTGTTATTCCTTTAATGGAAACTACACAAAAAAGTGTATCGTAATCAGATGCAACTTATGTACTATTTATGCACATTATCACTCAGGTACTGAGTGTATTTGCTGTGAATGAAGTAAAATTCCACTATATCTCTGCGGGGAAAATCTTTTAGCTGTAGCTTTAATGGGGCAAAAGAAGAGGCACTCACATGTGTGTGCTCACTCACACATGATGCGAGTCACACATGAGACCATGGGACTAAATAAACTGCACTGAAGAAAAGGAGGATTCAGTTAGTGGTGGCAGCTCTGCCAGATGTCCATGGAAGTTGTTCCCAGGTTGAGGGCTGATTTGAGGTCAGCCCTGGACATCATCCTGGCTGTACTTGCCCAGCCTGGGGTGGTGGCTGAGTTTGCAGAGTTTTGGTAAAAGAGATTCTCTGGAAAAAATATTGGTGTTTCGTGCCAGCTGTGTTGCAGAAAGCTGTTTTTGGGAACACTTGTTTCACTGCAGGGAACTGTATTTCTTCACTTATAAAACTGAGTGTATGTTTCACCCAGTGTGCTGGGAAGCAGCCTGTGAGACAGGCAGCCAAGCGTGCACCCACGGAGCCATAACACACCCTTTGCCTGTCACGTTCAAGTCTGAAAGCCTCTTCAGACAAGACATTTCCCTATCTGAAGAAGTGTGAGCTTCCTCTTCCTGTGATGTAAAATAGCTGCTGAGGGGGCCTGGCAGCAGAGCAAACCCACTGTCAGCCCTCCCCTGCCCTCAGCATGCCCAAAAGCCCGAGGAGGGATGAACTCACACCCGCTCCCCACATCTGCCCGTGTTTACCTCAGTGGGTTTCTCCTCCAACACGCTCCCACCACAGAGACTACAGTGAGCCCATGTACATCACTCTGGCTGTGGTGCCCTGGCAGGCACTAAATCTCAACTGCCACAGCTCACTCACTGCAGAGAAGTTGTCTCAGACAAACCCAGGCTGTTCTCAAATACTGTTTGCCATGTCATGAGCCTCAGCCTCACTGGAAAAGGATGCTGTTTCAGCTCCAACTGGCATGGTGTGCATCCGTGTGGTGTGTTGGCAGGTGCTGATCCTGCAGATGTTGCCCGTGCTGCAGCCAGGCAGGTTTTGCTGGCTGCAGTGTCACTAGAGGTGACTATGAGAATTTGACACTTGGAGTTGTTTGTGGGGAATGTCTTCTGCAGGTCAGCTGAGGGACTGGGGCTGCACCCTAGCAAGAGGTAAAGGCTGGCCCAGCACAGCCCACAGCGCACTTGTGTTTCTAACCTTTTATTGCAAGCTGCACATGCTTGGGGTGGATTTACATCTGGTTTACATCCTTTACTTCTGCAAACAGGAGCACCTGGTCCTTTATATCTTAAATCAAAAGACCATCAATTCTTGGATCCAAAAGGCTCAACAGCTTCTCTAGGATCAAACAGGAGAAAATGTCACATCCTCCTCTACACTTTTTCTTGATTTTAGACCTGTGTTAAAAGGACTTTTCACTTTTGCAGTGCTGTGTTTATTTCAGAAATAAACACAGCTAGAGAAATAAACTAGCTGAGAAACCAGATGTGTGTGCAAGCAAAATGCCAGCTGCCCAAACTGTGCTGGAGAGGCACATGGCTATGGGGACCTAGAGGCAAACATGGTCCTGCCTGGGAGTGAAGCAGGGATGTCTGACTATGCTGAGCTGTAGGAGTGAAAAGTGCTTTGGCTTTTAACAGCAGAAAATAATAGCTTGTTGACACCAAGCCCAAATGGCAAGAAAAGGAGCTCTGGGGTTCTGGGTCCCTGCAGGACTTCTGTAATCAAATTTCAGTCAAATCATGGTTATGGCAAACCCAGCATGGAAATACAAAATAATTTGATTACTTCTCTGTGCAGAGAAGGTAGTCAACTCATGCCTATAAATCCCAAGTATTTGCTTACGTAAATTATTTTTGTTTTCCTTTGGGATTCTTTAACCTTGTCCTCACTTCACCATCATTTGTACCAGCTGTACTTTGTAATGTGGTGGACTTTGGTTTATCACCCTTTTTTACAGTCTGACAGCTTTACAGCTTTCAGAGATATGTGGTTACATAAAATGGGTGTGCTTCCTTGCCTGGCTAAGGAACAGCATACACTGATGGCCACTATCCCTTGAATTTTCAGCTGGGTTTGGTTTTGTTTAAAACTGGATTAATAAGGTGTTCTTTCTTTGATACTAGCACTTGCTACTGCCTCTCTCTGCCAGTTCTGCCAGTTGCTGTTCAGCAATAATTCCTGCTCCTACACCACAAAATCCAGTGCTTGCTAATGCATTGAGTTATGGCTAATGAGATCAATGGGCAATAAAAGTAATGCAGAAATTATGAATGTATACCAGGAATTTACCTCTGAGACTTCTGAATTTGTGAAATAAGAGTCTTCTAGTTTCTTTTGACTACATTGTCTGGAAGGAGTAAAGCCTACACTGTTTCCCTTGATGCCTCCTCCATCGGATGCGTGGCTTCCTGTGGCAGGCTGTGGTCAGCCCCTGCACCTGGCCTCCTTCAGCACTGCAAACCTCTCCTCCCGCCTCCTTTTTAAGTTACCTTTTCTGCCCCAATGGCAAAGCTACAGCTCTATACAGGGGTTATTACCTCCAGGAGCAGTGAATGCAGATTTTGATCCGTCCCTCTATGTTAACTCTGAAAAAAAAAAAAGACCCCTGTGCCTGCGACTGTAGCTAAAACACATTCAGGCTGTGGTGGGAAATCCTCTTGTACATTTTTGCTACTCCATGGTAGGAAGTTGGCTGGGGAAGAAACACAAACTCTGTCATGTGAACTGATTGCAAAAGGCACGAGACTATGAGTCTTTTGTTTGCTCCTGTGCAAGCTGTGGGGTGGTGTTTGTATGTCAGTGTCTCAGAAAGTTCAGGGAGGTCATGGAGAGCCCAGACTGGAGTTTGCTCCTCATAAGAGCAATAAAGAAAGACTGTTCAACGGTACCTTCGCTGTGGTATCTGGGTGCCTAATTATAGTAACCAGCTTTGAAAAATCTCACCCTGCACTTTTATCAGTGCATTTTGAAAACAACACTGCAATATTCAGTTACTTGGAAACACTGATGGGCTTTCGTGTGGAAATCTACCTTCTCTCTCATGTTTTTTTCTCATATGGAGGAAGGTTTCTAGTAGGAATTTCAGGGGTTCATGTCCCATCCCTGCTCAGTGGGTTCCCAGGAGGTGATGTGAAGATGTTAAGCCACCTCATCATGCTGTAAAGCAAACTTTCAGGAGAGGACAGGCACCTGGTTTCATCTTACCAAAGCACGTTCTTTTTTTTCTGTTTTGATGGAGAAGGGAAACAGTGTTCAAGGAAATGGAGGTTCCTTTTCCCTTTGAGTGGATGTGACCAGCTGACATCTGCTATACGAACAATCAAAATATGCAAAGTTCAAAACACAAACAAAACTACTTACCTGAGAGCAGTTTCTGAACAGGGTGTTTGTTTTCCACCCTCATGAACTAATTATCTCCTGGGGCTTTTTATCTCCTGCTTTGGCCTGGAGTAAATCTGTGAAATAAAACCAAAACAGGTTTGAAGATGGAATTGCTCCCCATCCCTCCCTACTTGCAGTTAATAAACCTGTGGTTTATTCTGTTATCAACCATGGGGAGTGTTTCTGATTGCAGAAAAAGTCAGAACGTGGTAGGGAGAGGCCTGAGGGTCAGGAGATGAACATCCTGCAGGGCTGCAGTTGTGGTGGGCTGTGCTCCTACCCCAGAGCCCACATCACAGTCCTCAGCCTTACACCCTCTCCTCCAAGTGCTCCCTATTGAGACTAGTCTGAGCTCCTGATGGATTCTGAAGCCCTCCATCAAGATTGCATTTACCAAAAACCTTCTGGACAGCAAAACCGGTTAGCCAGGTTGGGGGGGGGGGCGGGAGAAGGAAGAGCCTGGGGAGGGAGTCGCGACTGGATGGTGAAGTTAGAGCCTGCTTTGAGTTTGCAGTGAGATTAAACATTAGCAGCTGGCATGCTACTGCTGTGCTGCTTTGTTTCAGACAGCAGCCGATGCATTTATTTAAATAGCGGCCACTTCTCTGAAACATGAGTTCCTAAAAAGAAAAAAAAAAAAGAAAAAAAGGTGTTTAAGCAATCCTGCCCAAGCAAGGAAAACAACTGGGCAAAGCCGAGTCTGTTACGTGAGGTGAATTATTTAAACCCAGGCGGGTTTCCTCGGCGCTGCCATCAGTCAGCCTGTTCCCAGTGCCTGTGTGTGTGTGCATTCCAGCTGCTCAGCTTTTGCTCCCGCGAGGGATGTAAGGGGGAGCCCAAGGGAGCGAGCGCTGTGAGGAGGAAACTTGTGCAAACTGAAGGAAATAAACCTTCTGGTCAACTCAAAGAGAGGGAGGCGTGACGCACACCTCTGGGCTGGCCTCCAGCCCGAGGTAGCGCCGTGTGGCGGGGAATTATGCAGAGCTTTCCTGAATCCCTCTCCATACGTAACTGGTGTTTTCCCTGCGGCTGAGACTTTCGCATTCAGCGGGCCAGGCTCCAGGATGGCGAGTCTCTCAAGACAAAACACCGCATGCAGGAATGCATTGAAGCCCCCCTATGCTCTTTGGAGGAAAAGTTTGCATTGGCTTTTTGAATTACGTTGTCAGCAAAGGCTCTTTACAAGAAGAGGGGAGGGGGAAGGGTTGTTTTTCTCGCATATATTCTGGTTTAACTTAAATTATGTAGACAAAAAAAGCCTCCTTCCATGCCGTCGCTATGGCTACGGCTCAGATCATTATGCAGAAGCCTGTGAACAGGAAAAGGCCAAGTGGAGAGGGGGCGGCGAGCCCGGCGCTCCTTCTGCTTGCAGTCGGGTACGGTCCTCTGACGCATCCTCCGGCCGCAAGTTTGTCCAAGGCCACCTTTCTGACCCCACTCGACGGGAGCGTGGAAACACTGCAATTGCGAAATCTTCTGCTGGCTTGCTCAGCGTTAGGAGAACTTACTGGGTCATGAGTTTGAGAGCGAGAGCTAGGAGGAGCTTCGCACCTCACCACCCTGGAGATGTTATCAGCACTGTCATTAACACCGCCTCTCTAACTCTTCCCTTGAGGCAGGCAAGGGAATAGGGTGACACACCTGCAGGCCACCCGCGAGCCCTGTACCCCTGCTGTGACGGGATCCCACTGGTGTGATACCAGTGAATAGCTCAAAGCCATTGCTTAGCCCCCATCATACGCTCGCACTGCAGCTCGGTGGTGTGATCGTGCTCCTGGAGCCGAAAAAAGGCACACCAGGTGAGGTTTCTCCAGCGCCTAAAGCCACAGGAAATACTCTGCTGCCTGTCTCAGTTGTAGTACCAGAGTCACTTTGGTGTCCTGGTAGCTTGAGAAAGTTACTGAGGGAATTTAAAATTGGTCTTGACCCATGGCATTACCATATCACTGTTGGAGACTGTTACCAAAACTGTGAGAATATTTCTGCTGGTTTTAAAAACCCTACTGCTTAATAGGATCTCAACACATGTCACATCTGAAAGGTTAGTGTCAGTCTTTCCTTTCATATATGAATGTTTAAAATTATCACCAGTGGCTAGAAAAGGTCTTCTCATTTAGAACTGCCTCACTTGTTTTCTGTGACTCCCAGAGAATCTATTTCATAAAAATCTGTTTAGAAAATGCAATGATAGAAGATGAACAAAATACGATAAACAATTCTAAATTGATTGAAAATTTGACTAAGCTGCTTACTTTCCTAATTATAATGCCTAATTAGTTGGCTCATTCCATTCAGTCATGCAGCTTTGATAGCTTTATTGTGCTCTAGAAGTCTGGGGCCTGAGATTGAAGCACGTCTGGCCTAGATATCTAATGAACTGTTAATTTCAAAATAAAAACATTCTTAAACTGCTCTACTAGCAATCACCTTCTGGTCTGATACACGGAGCCAGAAGCACAGCTTAAAATAACCAAACCAGATTGCAGTAGGACTGAGATGCACAAGTAGGTTAATGTAGCTGACAGAGCAGCCAGTGAAGTTACTGCAGCTTCACCAAGGAGAAGAGACAACACCCTGGTGCTCAGCAAGAGCTGCTGGAGGCCATCTCATCCTTCCCATTCCACCTCCATCACCAGCGACTGGGCTGTTCCCTGGGTGGGCTTACTCTCACTTCCTTTGGCTTGCTGAATTGCAGAAGACTACAGGGTGAGCAAGAGCAAGTAGGGAGGTTTGTAGCCTGGCATTTAATCTTCGGCCAAGCGAGAAACAGATTTCTGTTCCCCTTGGGTAGGAGAGGGATTTGAATCTCAGGCTCCCGTGCATGGTATGAGTACTCTCACAGCAGCTGAGGTGCTGCACAGCCATGGGCAGTGTCTGGAAATGATTGTTTCTTATGCAGAAATTTACCTGCTCAACAGGGTAATTTTGTGACAGATTCTGTGATGACAACTGGAATTTGTCCAGACAACCATTTGGATATATCACAGAATCATAGAAGGGTTTGGGTTGGAAGGGACCTTACAGACCATCTAGTTCCAATCCCCTACCCTGCTCAGGGATGCCACCCACTAGATCAGGTTGCTCAGCCCCCCATCCAGCCTGGCTTTGAACACTTACAGGGATGAGACATCCACAGGGCAACCTGTTCCAGTGCCTCAGCACCCTCACAGTGAAGTATTTCTTAACAGCCAATCTAAACGTGCCCTCCTACAGCTTAAAGCCATTTCTCCTTGTCCTGTCAATACATGCTCTTGTGAGAAGTCCCTCTCCAGCTTTCCTGTAGCCCCTTTAGGTACTGGAAGGCTGCTAGAAGGTCTCCCAGAGCCTTCTTCAGGCTGAGCAGTCCCAACTCTCTCAGCTTGACTTCATAGGTAAAGCGTTCCAGCCCTCTGATCATCTTTGTGGCCTCCACTGGACTCGCTCCAGTAGGTCTGTGCCCTTCTTGTGGTGGGGACCCTAGAACTGGACACGGTACTGCGGGTGGGGTCTCACAAGAGCAGAGTAGAAGGGCAGAATCCTCTCCCTCGACCTGGTGGCCACAGTGTTTTTGATGCAGCCCAGGACATGGTTGGTTTTCTGGGGTGAGCACATGTTGCCAAGACAATGTTGAGCTTCTCATCCACTGATGCCCCCAAGGAAGAGCTACCTTCTGCTCTCTTTTAAGAGCTCATGTATTTTTTATTAGTCTTCTTATTCTTGAGGCAACAATTGACAGCCACACGTCACACCTGGGCAGAACTGGCACACTGCTGATTACACCTCAGCTAAAACCAGAAACAAAACAGAAAATAAGGATAGTTTCATGCTAAATGCCCTGCACAGCTTGCTGTTGGCCCCAGGCAATGATACCTTATTTTTAAAATTAGTTCAGGATTACCTGTAGTTGAAGCAGTCACTGCCCTCTGCTCTCTAGGATGAGGAAATATCTTCCAAGTGATATGTGATTTATGCAGTGACCAAAAGGTTTAAAACTTTGTTTTATTTAAACCAGTTAATGTTATAAGGCAGAGAAGTCTCTTCCCTTCCTTTGAAGCAAAAGCAGTGCTGGCCAAAAGAAACTTTTTATTGCAGGGTTACCACAGAGCAAGAGGGGGGCAGTGTAAATCTTGCATGCACCCGCTTTCACCATCAATTTAAGAGAAGGGCCAACACAGTACTGCAAAATTAACTTGTTTCAAAGGCAACTAAAAAATTGCTGAGCAGCATTGTTTTCACCTACTGCTGTGCAAAGGCTTAAATACACAGTATCTGTTTTCTGTTAAGTGCTTAACACAGCATTTAATTTCAGGCAGCTCAGCACCACTGACTATGTAGCACGGAGGCACAGGCAGAAAGGCTGAACCTTATCTGAAATCATGTACAGAAACCCAGGTCACCAGAAACATTCAAGTTTGGTGTTTTAAAGTCACACAAGGGAGGTTTTTTTGTGGTTTGTAAAAATACCTTCTCCTACATGTGACCAGTCAAAACCTTTTTTTGTTACTTAGGCTTTAAAACCACACCTGGATGCATCTTCCCCTTAAAGGTTATGCCCTTCCAACCGAGGTGATCTGCAGGTAACTGGAAGGCTCAAGCTCCAGATTTTCTGGAGCTGCTTCCCAGAGAGAAGGAGCCTGATTTAGGGACCCCAGCTGTACCTTAAAATTTAGTTCACAAGATAGGATGCTCTGCACGACACAGAAAGTAAAGGTTGATCTCAAACCCCTCCAAACACTCAGGTGATCAAAACTCACCACTGGGTCCCATGGCTACACAAGTGCACCTTTTACCCCACTGAGACCACAGTAAATTGTTTCACTCATTGTGAAAATGTTTGGGTGAATCAGCAAGTCTTTTATTAATTTGCATGTTATTTAACTGAAAACTGTTTGTGAGAATTAAAGTCAAAACTACTGCCGTGAAGTGAAAACACTATTTATTTTTATAAAAGGCAATAATTAAAACAAACCCTACCAGTGTGTACATTGTACACATTTGAATGACACTTACAAGAATGAAGTTTCCATATACAAGGATTACAAGCCCACACTGGTAAAGGATGCACACAAGCACATGCTGAACTTCACAGATGCCAACTCCAGATCACAGTACCAATTACTCTATGACCACACCTGCATAGCGTTCTCATTATTAGGATCCACACTACTTTATTCCACTACAACATGTACATAACATAGAAAGCAAGAAGGAGTTTATTCAGAGAGCATATATATTCGCAGAAAGAATTTATTTGCTGGAATAATCTCTCACTCTTCTGTTGCCATCTTCAAGAGATACTCTTTGTCAATCTTGAAGAGCCTCCACCCCTCCTCAGTGGACAGATCCGAGGCGCCCCTCCTCTTGTAGAACCTGATGGACGGTTCGTTCCACTCGGCGACGAGGAAGTGCATGCTGCTGCAGCGGCACTTCACAGCCACCTGCAAGGCAGGACACACCACACGGCTCACACAGCAGCCCCGGGTCACGAGCACAGCAAGAACCGGTGAGATTACTCAGCAACTCTGCATCACCAGTCAGCGAGTTCATTCTGTCGGTCACTTCTCACTGTTTACCAGACTCTAGACAATGCTTTAAGCTGTCTAGTGTCCTGTGACCTCCTTAAAGTCAGCGTAGTGCTGAAGGAAAAGCTCCACACAGTTAACAGAAAAGCAAGAACACTGCTTTGTGCTCAATTCTGCTTGTTTAGACTTATCAGTAAGACATACCTGACTCAAGTTCTTCAGAATTTCTGACCCGATACCAAGTCCTAAAGAAACAAAAAGAAACAAGAAACTTAAGTTTCAAATTTAAAAAAGTCCTATAAGCAACTAATCTCATTATGTAATAGATACCTCTATACTCAGCCATCACATAAAAATCTTCAAGATACAGCAGTTTTCCAATCCATGGATCGTAAGTGAAGTAATACATGGCAAAGCCCACAACACATGTTTCTGAAACAAAGGATGTAACTTCAGCTTGTCTGAATTTAGAAGGCAAAAATATTAAGTCTTACATGCATGTTTAAATATATGTATTCTCTGTAACATGCAGACATTTGATATTAGGTTAGAATTAAAAATGAAGTTTACAAGTAAGCACACAACTGAAAATATGATTTCTGAGAAACTTGTATCAGCCTAACAGAACAAAGTCTGCCCTAGCCATACCTTGAAATCCTCAAAAGCACTATCACAGTAAGTGCTAACACAAGGCTTTTTTCTACAAAGTAAAGCACACCCTACTGATTTATCAGTATTTCCACTCATGAATACAAGTAAGAACTTTACACAGCAGCTCACAATCTAGATGACTGCCCCAGCTCTGCTTCCTTAGCAACCAGAACAGTCTGTCAAACTCCGAAGAACACTGATCTTTCTGTGTACATTTGTCAGTAACTACACTGTGTGAAGGCCTAATCCCAGGCCACCTTTACAGCAGCATTCCAAGCACTTCAACTTAAGCTTCCATGAGAGCATCACGCTGCTTTATTTACCTTCAGTACCATAAAGTCAAGGTAAGTAAAGCTGCAGCTTCAATTTTAATTCTGTGGCTCAACAAAGAAGAGAAACAACTCTTCCAACAACAGCCCACTCGAACATAAACCCTGAGTATTTCAACTATTTCTGCACATACTGTAAGAGAAGCGTGCAAACAGGTTTCTGATCTACTGTGTCTTTGGTAAAGGTTTGGGAACAGCACTTGTCCCTGTAGACCTTACCTCATATTATGATCATCTACTTTATTGTGTAACGGATCTTTTAGTTACCTCCCCGCCCATCCATGTACACGGAAGGGCCATGTACATGGCGAAGCTAGAGACTGTAACCTGAAGATTGGGGACAAATTAAAGAAAAAAATGTGATTCAACAGAATTACATAAAGGTAAGTCAGGGTCAAACAAGAAAAAACAAGAAAAACTGGAATCAAGTACATTATGTTATACCTGATCTTCCCATGCTTCCAGGATTAGCAACCACTTCAGCAGAGCATCACTGTACATTACTGCATTTACCACTTAACCTACTCCTCCTACCCCAGTTCGCTGGTGAAACCTTATGTACAATCGATAACACTAAGCACATGATGCCTCTGTATTTTTAGTATCCAAAAATAAGCATCGGGAAGCCTCACCTTCAGACGACCACTGGTCTTTCGGCACTTCTGCAACCAGACAGTGGTAGAAAGGGTGCTCGCCAAAACCATCCTCAAGCAGTTCTGGAAAATCAGAACACACGGGCACCTGAGCCACAGACACCGTCACTCGGCAGCCCACCCGGCGAGCTGACGCCGCCTCGTACCTTTCTCAGTTAGCACCACTTGGTCCTCCATGTCCTCGTACTTGGCTAGTTCCTGGAAGAGAAGGAGCCGTGAGCGGCCTCTCCCCGCCCCCCCGCCCTTGCGCAACACCTTGTTTTGCTCAGGCCTCGTCAGCGCTGACCCCCCCGCGTCGCCGGGACTGAGGGACCCCCCGGTCCGCGCCCCGCCCGCACCTTGATCAGTCGCAGCAGCTCAGGGCAGTCCTCGGGACGCGCGGCGCGGATGCTGAACGAAGCCATTTTCGGCGGCGCTTCCCCCTGCGGCCCCCTCGGCTGACGAGTCCCCGGTGTGTGAACAGGAGGAGCAGCTGTTTCTTCATTCGTGTCCCGGGCGCGGCGGCCACCTGCGGTCAGTCAGGCTGCGAGCATGTCCCGGCGGCGTTCGGCTGCTGCGGCCCCTTCGCGGTCCCTGCTTCCCCGGCTCGGAGAGTGGCAGCCGTGGCCTCTGCCGCCGCATTTATAGACGCCCGCGCCCCGCCTCCCGCCGTGCGCGGACCAATGGGCGCGCTCTCTGCTCTCGCCCACAGCCAATGGGCGCGCCCCGCCCGGACCCTGCCCCGGCCCCGCCGGCAACAGCCGCGCCGTCTCGTGACTCGCCCCCCCTCCCGCGCGGGGGCGCCCCCTGGCGGAGCCGCGGGGCGAGACCCCCCTGTTCTCCCCGGGACGGAACCGGCCCTCAGGGCACCCCCGGGACCGCCGGGACCTTCGGCCCCGCCTCTCCCGGCACCGCTGCCACGGACAGCCCGAAAAGCGAGCCCGGCGCTGCCCCTGTCTCGGGGCTCTCCCTGGAGGGGCACCTTGTAAAAGGGCCGCGGGGCGCGCTTTGTGCACCGCTGACGAGAGACAGGGGGAAAAAGGCCTCGGTGTTTGCTTGGAATACGGAGCAGTGATCCATATCCAAGCCTGCTGCGCGGGAGAGGGTGTCTAGCGCCAAGGTGCGCCCCCGGGCGGGAGCGTCCTGATGGAAAAGAGTTCATAACACCGAAGTTTACCCTTGGGATCGGGACGTTTTCCAATCTGGCACAGGCACCGTGACGCCCCTGACCGCAGGGGAAGGGGAAGCGCTGGGAGAAGCACAAAGGATAGGAGTGGTTTCAAAACAGGGGGGAACTGCCAATAGTCTGCCCTAAGGGAGGCTGAGACTCCATCCCAATGGAGGTATGGATGTCCCTGAGGATAGTGGTGGGTAAGATGAGGAAATTCCATCTGGATAGATTCCCCAAAATGACTTTGGAGTATGAAAGGGTGGAGGAATTATTCCCAGCCCTGCTCTCCCTCTGGACATGACCTACAGATGTTGACCTGTGCTGAGGAATGAGCTGGATCATGATTTAGGTGACCATGTGGTCTATGGACCCAGCTGGGCCACCCAGAGGAGAAGTGCAATTCCTCGGCATACATGTGGTTTTCTTTTCACCCTCTTCTATTGCTGTGCAACTATCACGTCCATCCTTAGATACTGTAAATGAGCTCTTGATCTTAGATTTAGGTTAATCTGACTTAAGAGTGGTTTGGGATATGAGAAGGCACTATCATGCTGCTGACTCTCACAACAGTCACACCCTATTTTTCAGTGTATCCAACATCCAACATCCAGTGTGTATTCTGGTGGCTCATGTTAGCCAAGAAAACCCTTTGGCACACAGTGGAAAGTACCTGGAGCCCTGGAAGAATAATTTAGGATTTATGCAAACACCCTAACTGGCTCTGTTTATCCTCTATTGGTGCAAAAAGGGAGATGCCCAAAGAACAGAAGCATTTCCAAGTCACAAAGCAACAGCCAATGGCTAGTAGTAGAAGAGCTAAGATTTATTTCATGGGTTGTGGATCCCTCAGGACAGGGCTTTTGGTAGGGGGATTAAATCTGAATAAACTAGCAAAGAATGCACTGAACCTAACTACATACATCTAATACTGTCATCAAAAATGGGCAATACTGTCTCTGTGAAAGACAGCAGTGTTTGTGTTGTCTCAACTCACTTTGTTTTGCATTTCACAATGAGGAAGTCACGCTATCAGGAAACCTACTGTTGTATAAGAACAGAAAGTGCCTGGCTTCTTTCTTCTCAAGTCAGAAAAGTCACATGATTTTTGAAGCTGAAGTTTCAGCAAACCCCTCCCCCCCCGAACATTTTCCACCTTGACTGTTTTTGAAAGTCCTGCTTTAACTTGCTCTGAAATATGCTGATACCGTGTTACCCCAGTTAATACAGTTCATTGGATTTAGCTTTCAAAGTCACAAGGCAAAGGGAAAAAATAATTTAAAAATTCTTAAAATTTAAAAAATAATTTCCTAAACAATAGGAAATTCAGAGAATTAAAAAAGAGAAACAAAGAAAGAAAAGGAAAGAAAGAAAAAGGAAGAAAAATATCTAATTAAGATATCTATGGTACAATTATTTAGTTACATATTACTAGAGGCATTTTTCCAGAATAAGTAAGATTAATAAGAATGGTAAGAATATTTTACAAAGAGATTCTAAAGGAACTCAATTTTGTGAATTAATCAGATTGATGTGGCTTGTATTTTACAGCTTCTTCCTTTTGTCTCAGGTCTGTTTGTCTTTGAGCAGGTTTTGTGTCATCTTGACATAGTTACAGACAGTGATGAAATCTCTAATGACCTGCACAGGGCTCAGATTTTATCCTTGAGTGGTCACAACCTGTTCGTCCGCCCTTCTCTCCAAGGGAATGAGTAGTGGCAAGTCTCCTGAAAAGGACCAAGGTTTTCTCAAATTATGGAAGTATGTATGCTGGCAGGTGGTTAGAAAATGTGTTTAAGGTAAACCAGTGTTGAAATAACCTGTTATAATGAAATATGCACTGAAGTCTGGATTAGCTCACTTTTCTATATCAGCCAGCAGCTTCTTCAATGCAGAACCTGCTAGCTGTGAATCCATCAGCATTTGCACCAGGAGGGTTGGACTTTGAAAGGTAGAATGGTTGGAATTATGTGAAATGAGCATGCATATAATTCCCATTATTCTCGCTGCATCTTCTCCCTAAATGTTACTTGTAAGAGGAGAAACAGAACATTTTGTGCAACATATCAAGCAGCACTTTATTTTTCAGCATGCAACAGGAACTGCTGCTAATAAAAGCACATGAAGTGTTATGCGGTGACTGAGACATGTTTTCCCCACATCCTCTCCAGAGATGGAGGTCATGTCTAGTCTGAAGCTACCTGAAATAGCCAAGCCAGTTCCTCCAGATCCTTCCACTGATGAACAATTTATGCAGAGTTATGGGACCTCATCCTTACTTACACCAAAAGCATATTTTTATTTCTATCTAATTTTCTAATGTCCTCTTTTCTCAGAGGCTGGACAGAAAGGCTCAAAGTGGTCATCAGTTTTCTTTCTTTACTGTCCAACTAATCAAACTCCCTTTACTTCTTGTATTTTAATTTCTGATTTCCTCCTTCGCTAGGAAGATTCCTTGAATTCCTGTATGAACGCCTCTCTCATGCCTCAAAGGTTCTCTGTTTGTAATAACTAAGAGGGGAAGGAGAAAAACTCCTTATTCCACATTAGAATGCAGTGAGTTAATAATTTTTGATTGCATGATTAAATATTTTCAAGTATTTCAATCCAATTGTATCTCCTGTCAAATCTCTGGAGCAAAATACAGAAAATGCAATTAATATTCTGTATTGACCTGTAATTTTTCCAGACTAGTCTTTGGATGACATTCAGGATTCTCTTAGCATTTTCAACTGAATATTTTCTTCCTCATACTTAGACCTTGCATTGATATTTATGAGTTCATAGTTGCTTCCAGATATTTTTTAAAGTAACTTTAAATTACAGTTTGTCAACACCAGGCTGTACATAGAAAAAATATTAATCTCTGTCAGAATAGCAGAGAATACTAAATAAATACTGCAGGAGCATTGCTCAGAATTCAGGGCAAATGCAAAATTAACAATTTCACATAATAAAGCTACACGAATTTCCATAAGCTGGAAATAAAAGGACCATAATTCTCCATTATTATCTTTGAAGACATATTTTAGGTCATTAGAACCCTATTCCCATAAGCTAGTACATCTCATCTGTCATTTGTAATTATGCCCTGTAATGATTTTGGGATTTAGACATAACTAATTATCTGCCTGCATCCACAAATCATCTATCTCATGTGCAAATAATTTGGGGTATAAAAGTTATAGAAATAAATGTTGGGAAAAAATCAAGCCAGGCCTCAGTTTTATGACTTTATGTTTTGTAGACAGTTGAAGTCCCTTTGGCTCTGATCTTGAGTACGCTTAAATCAGGGGTAAGGTTCTCAGGCTCCTAAAAGAAACCTACAGAATGTAAAGTTTTCCTTAATACTAAGGGGGGGGGGTTCTCACAATGAGCAGGTGGTTTTCTTATGTGTCACAACCAGGGTTTTGTCTGCATGCATCCATAACAGGTTTCCACATTTTTTCCCATGACAGATGAATGAAAAGTTTTGCAATAGCACTATCAGCTTTTTCATAGAATCACAGAATGGCTTGGGTTGGAAGGGACCTTAAAGATCATCCAGTTTCAACCCCCTGCCATGGGTAGGGACACCTTTCACTAGACCAGGTTTCTCCAAGCCCCATCCAACCTGGCATTGAACACTTTTCTCTGCAGACCCACAGAGCTGGTCTATGCATGGTCATGTTGCAAGAGATGTGTGGCTGGCTGGGCTGGCAAATACAAGGGCTGTAGCTGGGGACTGGACTTGTAAGATGCTTGGAGTGTGGGCTGTCTGAGAGGAGCCTTTCCCCTATCCTGCCATGCCTGCAACTCTCCTACTTGCTGCCTTCTCCAGGGGTGAGGTTCACCCACCAGGCCCCTCTCCTGTGTGTCTGGTTGTGCAGTCATGACACAGGAGGGAACTGCTGGCACCACGTCCACCACAGAAAAGCTGTGCTAGTAGCAAGGGTCGGTTCCTCAGTGTCCAAGGCACATCAGTCACTCGGTCTTTCAGAACACTTATCAATTCAAAACTGCAATCAATCACAAGTCTCATATAAAAAAGACACCAACTCTATTTTTTCAATTAGTTTTGTTTGTTTAGAAGCAATTTATCAAAAAGAAGGTGACAGTGAAAAGAGTGATCAGGTGTTACACTTGCAAGTAATGAATAATTCGGTAAATGTACTTTCACTGTTTGCTAGAACATGTTTTCTTGTGCCCTCATACAGCCTCGCTGGTGTCTTTGATAAGTCTTTGGCAAGGTGTGCTTAGCAACTTCATCGCTAACTCCTAACACCCGTATAGATCCAAGTACCCGGGAGGTGCGGACACGGTTTCGGCAAGTGCTCCCAGGTCTGCTCCTCACGGTCTCTGTGCAGAGCCGGGGCTGCCCCTCTGCCCGCGCACCCTGGTGTAGGCCCGATGCCCTCTCTGCTCCAAGGTTCTTCAACTCCCAGGAAAAAAAAACAATTCTGACGAATTAAATTTGTTGATTATTCACCTGTGCAAAGCGCTCGGCTTATTTAACGCAGCTGCGTTTTCCTAAATCGTCTTCTGCCCAGGAAATTCCGAAGCTCTCGATTACCTCCCTAGCAGTGCCCCCAAGTGACGGGCCGGGGCAGGAGGCCGCGTCCCCCCGCGGCCGTGTGACAGGAGCCCGCCCGGCCCCGGGCCTGCCGGCTCGGGGGGAGCCGCCCAGCCCGCCCTCCTGCGCCACAGGGAAAAAATGAGCATTAAAATAAAAAAAATCACGGTGTTTACTGAATACAAGCCCTACGCAGGGCCCGCCCGCTCTGCCGGGCCCGCCCGCTGACTAACGGTGTCCGGCCCCAACCTCCGCCCCCGGGAGCGGCCACGCTGTGCGGGCACCGGGACAGGGGGAGGCCGGGCCGGGGGCAGGCAGGGCGAGAACTCCCGGCTGCGAGCGGCAGGAGCACGCTCGGCTCTGTGCCCGGCGAGCCGCTGGCGCTGGAGGACCGCGTGCCTGGGGCAGGCGTGGCCCCGCCGTGACGGCCCGGGCGAGCACAATGCTGCCCTCCCGGTAAGGCGGCCCTCGAGCCCTCTGCCCCTGGCCCGGGTGGGGCATGGCGGCCGGGGGGGAGCCGGCTCTGAGGGGCGGAGGCGGCGGTGCTCCGGCGGGGCCGGTGGGCCCTGGGCAGCCGCCGCCGTGAGGGCCCCGGGGCGCGGCCGGGGCGGGGCACCCGAAACTCCCCCGGCGCCTGGGCCGGTCCGGGGCACTGGGCGGGAGGGGGGTCCTGTGGGACTGCGGGCGGAGCGGGAGGGCATCTGCGGGCCGTGCGGGACACGCGAGTCCAGAGGCTTCAGCAGTTACAGAGGCGTTTCAGAATTGCCATTCACGTCATCTCTGGTGCATACGAGACTGCTGGATTCTGAGGAGGTTTTGTGTGTGTTCCCTTTCACTCTCCTAAGTATTTCTGCTATATATGCAGATAGATATGGCCCTGCTTTTCTGCTGGTGCCTGAGGACCTTCCACCTTTTCTTTTTGGAGGTGAAACCCCTGTCCCAGCTGAAGAAAATTAAGGGACCAGTAATCCATGTTCCCTGACAGGATGATGCTGTGAACTGTCACAAGGGGTTTTACACTTGCTGACCCTCTGTGTGTTTTTGTGTTACCACAATTTTGCTTACTGGAGGAGTAGTGGTAGCCACTACCTGGTAGAACACTTACTGAATTGTGAGTGGATTACATTCTCTGAAGGGTTTCAGGGTTGTCCCTTCTTGTTTAATGGCTAAGAGGATTATATCCTCCAATTTAGGCTTGTCCTGAGTTGCTGCAGTGCTAACCCATGGAGGAGAAGACCAGGCTTAGCTCAGTGGGACTGCTTGGGAGACCTTGAGAAATCCTTCTTGGGATATTCCTCCTTCCACTGCTATGCATGGTAGAGAAGTGTATGGGTGGGGTCATGGAGGATTTTCTAGATGCACATGAACCCTGTCTGTGTTAAGATGCTACAGAGTAGAAGCTAGTATTGGGCCTAAGCTGATTGTCCCAGGGCATCTGAATAGTCAGTGAAGAGATTGATTACTGCCAGTGAATCATCCTTCCTTCCCGTTTGCAGATAAGTACAGGTATCAGCTGGAATTTCAGCTGTCTTGGAACTGCTGTACTGATTGTATCTAGTTCTAAAAATCAAGCTGAAAATAAGGAGTGGTGTTTCTGAAATAATCAGCATCCTTCCAAAATTAAATCCTAAATTATTTTCATGGCATTATTTTTAATGACACTAAATTCTTCTGCTCTGCCTGTAGGTTGTGCATCATGAGGAAGCTTCCTTCTGTTCTGGCTAGGACACTCACTTCTGGGACCACTGGCTCCCCAGTGCTTCTAGACATGTTTGAAGGTAAAGTAATTGACTGTACTCCAGAAGATTTAATGATGTTTCTAAGGAATTTATTCTTTCAGGTAGTGTCCCTGCATGTATTAATACTGTTTGCATAATGAGCATGGTTTTGGCTGTTAGCTCATGGTATAAGGGTTTAGGAAGCAGCAGAAAGTGACTGTATTTGTTTGGGTGTTAATGGCACAAGTATAATCACTGAAGTTGCAATTTCGGGGCTTGTCTGGTTCTCTAGTCTTTGAAGAGCACGGGTTCTTTTCTGGCAGGATAAATGCTGCTCAGGTTGGATCTAGATAGAAAGTCAGCATAGTACAGACAGGTACAATGGGACTGGAGAGAATGGCCAAGAAGTGGGGGAACTGAGTGGAAATAATGTCTTACAGAACTCTAATGTGTCAATACGGTTACTTTTGTAAACTTGGAGAAATCTTTTAATCGGATCAGCAGCATTGCCTTGTGAAATTGCTCTTGTCAATAGATCTTTGTGTGGAAAGATTGTTGCAGCACTCTAAAAGAATAAAGCATAATGTTCCTGTTTCAGAAGCTTTAAAACTTTTTTCTTGCATTCTAATCCCTTGAACTGAGAAAAGGGCAGGAGGAAAAAGGCTGGAGCCAGGTACAAATAATTCTTTGATGGAGTTTTGCTTGTGTCTGAGATCTTCTTTTCCCCTTTGTTTTCTAAACAGAAGTTATCAAGTAAAAGAGAAAATAAGGGTCATTCATTACTAGAGAACTTATTTTCATTGTTGTTAATAAATGCTAATTTAGGACATTCAGGGAGAGAAGCAAGGATACAGAATATTGCATATTTGCAAATATTATCCTAATTGTTTAGTTAGATATTTAAAAGGCCTGTAAAAACGGTGAAGCATTGAGGCCATCTTTGCCTTGCCTCTGATTAGTACTCCAATATTAGTACTTCAAGAGGTACTAATATTTTGAGGATTATAATAACTGTAAACATTTGAGATTCTGTTTCAAAATTGTAGCATTTAAATGTTACACAAATCTTTGCTGATACATAAACTACATTCCTTTAATTATGTATCCATGCATTCACAAAAACAAATACTTTTTCTTAACTAGCTTTTCACATGCTTCCTCCCAGCTTTGGGTCCCAGTTGTGAGTGCCCTTTCTTCTTCCATGGTTCTCCCAAAGGCTACATGAAGCAGGACTTTGGAAGTTTCCTCTGAGATAACTCTCATCCCACTTCCTGAAAAATGCTGCAGTTATTCTTTCCAAAGTTAATAGTGTTTGTCAACAGCATATGGTAGCACCAGGTTTGAAAAACTGTTTGGGATTATGCAGCAAGCAGATACCACAGAGTCAGTAGACAAGGAACTGCAAAGCTAACTTGTAAGGAAAGGACAAACTGAGTTGAAAACACCAAGATACTGACCGTAAATCAGGCAAGGACAGGTTGCTTGCAGTTACTAACATTAAGGAACATGTGCCTGAATGGAACTGAAGCAGGTAGAATAACCAGGTAACTCCTTACTAGATTAAATTAGATGTAAATTGCATTGTTTCTTTTGATTGGTAATCTAACCTGTGTTTTCTACTCCACAGGACATTCACCTATTCATGTGAATAATGGTGTGTTGTGGTAATCTGTACATATTAAAGTATTTGCTATAGCACTAAACTTACTCAGCTACTGTTTTTCCTTACTTTAGTATTCATGAAAAATGAAATGCTATTATTCTTCTCTGTCCACTTGCTTACAGCCACTTTGCCTTGGGTGAATGGCTCTGATCTTACTTGTGGCAGTATTGTTGGACCAGATCTCTGTCAGCACACTGTGTTTGTGGTGCTGTCCTGGATAACACATGTCTAAGAGGCTTGTGGGATACAAAATCTCTCACAGCAGCAACTCCTGCAGTACTTGGCTTCATTTTAGACATTGGAATATGCATCTTTCACCTGAGTCCCGACCAAGCTCTGTACCAAAACTGGTGGTCAAATACATTGCAGTGGTCTGCCTGAACCTGGATACAGCCTGGGAAGGCACCAGGACAAAAGATATGGATCTCACTGGCAAAGATGAATGCGGTGATCTTGCCCAGCTATCCTTGTGTCCTTTGCCACAGCACAGTGCAAATAAACTCAGACCCTGCTGCTCTGGCATTAATGATCCACTGCTCAGAGTTTAGAAGATACTGTGAAATATGCAACATGCTAATGATGGATAAATCCCATTTTGCACATTTAAGACATTTGCCAAATAATAAAAGAGAAATAGTTAATGGATTTTTGTGCTTAATTACTTAAGTTTCTGTTGTAAAATACATAATATCTAGAAGGGCAGTATAGTCTTTCCAAGAAGGAGGAAAAAAAAAAGAGCAAAACTATGTGCTTATGAGCTATAAAATGGACTAGATTTAGCTTGGCAACATTTTAGAAATGCTTTTGCATGTAGTCCCTTTTATTGTTAAGATAAAAATTGTGTGTTCTCAGCCTGGCAAATGTTTGTATGTCTAAAATTGAAATCAGAAGTATTAAATGGGAGTAACAGCTTATATACATTTTTGCAGGTTTGAACTTGAGATTTTTCAGAGCTTTTAAAAGGAAGATGAACTTAGTTTAAACAAGGAGAAAGTGCTGTTTATTCCTCCTCCATCCCAGCACAGTCTGCACTGTTGAAAAATTGAGGTTTTGTGTTCTAGAAGCTGTAACAGTGTTTCTGCTAACACTGCATTTACCAAGTGCATGCTATGGCAGCTTCCCAGATGGGGTATGAGTAACAGGAAAGTAGTACCTATTCTGTAAATAAGCCTGCTGCTTCTTAAATAAAAAAGAATCAGACCTTCTTCCCTTCAAAATAAAATCAACTCTCAAGATTTTTAATCACTTTCTTTCACTGGAATTTTTTTTTTTGTTCTTAGAATTAGTAGTGGAAGTCTTCTCATTTCAAAACATTTTTAGCCTCATTTAATAAATAAATGAGGCCTAAGCAATCTATTTTGTTTTGTCTTTGTTTGCCTATCTTCCTATCCCCCTCTTCTTCCAGAACCTTTTGTTGCTTGATATCAGCCAAAATAGATGAGCCGCCAATCTCAAAGGGAAATGTGTTTACACAAGCTTTGTGAAAATTGGCTTCTAAATCAGAGGCTTGTTAGAGTGCCAGAGCTAGTGCTGGGGTCACCCACAGACCATGGTGTTTGCTGGCTGTTCGAGAGTGACTGGGATCCATGTGCTGGCTGGCACTCAGCCCTTTGCCTGCCTCTGGCTCGGGCAGACAGAGCAAAAACAGGCTGGGAGTGTAGGGGCAGGGGCTGAGGGTGCTGCAAGGGAAGGAACAAGAAAGGGAAGGTTTGGGGTATTGCTGTGGTGATGCTTTGGGGGGACTTGGGCAGAAACCGTGTGAGAAGGAGGAGGGCTGAGCTGAGTGGGTCTGACTGAGAGAGGGGAATTTAAATCCTAGGGAATCATGCTAGACTCGCTCCAGGGTTCACAGGGCAGTTTGCTGATCACTGTGAACACTCTGACAGGGCATTTAGCTTGAAAAATGCCAAGCCTGATAAAGGATCATCTTGTGACTCACCAGCAGCCCTCTTTCTATTTCACCATGAAATTTTGGATGTTTTCTTGGTAGCCCTTGCTTGATATGTCTCTATTTTGTCCTAATACTTGAACCTCCTTATATAAAAAATATTTGCAAATAAGCAAGGAATCCCTACTATACAATCCTCAGCTTCTGTTTGGAGCATGGGAATTCTTGCTGTTTGTTTTCAGGTGTTTCCAAATAGCCAACATTTACCTGCCTGATAGCAATAGGGTAGTTTAATAGATTTGATGGGACCTTGGCACACAACCTCATCTGAGCAAGAGTAGAAAACCTGCTTGTGCAGATTATTCCTGAAATTTAGGAAAGATCTGTGGAGAACTTGTATTAACTCTGATCATAGAATCATAGAATCAGCTGGATTGGAAGAGACCTCTGAGATCATCAAGTCCAACCCTTGATCCAACACCGCTGCGGTTACTGGACCATGGCACTAAGTGCCACATCCAGTCTCATCTTAAAAACCTCCAGGATGGAGAATCCACCACTTCAATAGTACAAACAAGGCCAGAATAAATTTTTTAGGCCTGTCTTCAGTATCATAACATGGAGACTGCTAAAAATTTGGGCTCTAAAACCCTGCTGGTGAGAGCCAGGCTGCTGCTGTTACTTGCCTTTGTGGGTGGGATTGTTGAACTGCTCTTCTTCTCATTCCCTTTCTCACAGCTGCACTGTTCCCTTTTATGTTCTTTTATGACTTTCTGATTTATCTCCACAGTTTGTGTTTAGGCTGTAATATTTTCATACCATAATTCCTCAATCTGATCTTGATCCACTCTCTGTTTCAGCTCTTAATTAGCACTGGCAGTGACTGCACTAACAAACACCTTCTTGGCTGTACACAATAAGCTACGGCATCATGTTACTCAACCCATTACTGTGATATGCCTACTAACAGCATCAGTGAATTTGGCCAAACTTTTGTTTCTGGGCTGCTATTTGCATGAATTTGTTTAATTTTCTTGTTCTGGGATGAGGATTATGCCTTCTAACGCCAGGCAACCTCACGTTCATCACTTGGAGAACTAAGCTTGATTTGCTTTGATTTTTTTTTTTCCAGTGCGGAACAAGTTGAGGGATATAGTGGGAGCATCTACCAACTGGAGGTACAGTGTGCATTAAATGTATTTTACTTTATTTGTGAAACTGAGGTAGTTGAAACAAGGCTTCTGAATTGGTACTTTGTGGATCACAAACTTCTGAGATTTCTCAGGCAGAAGATCTTTAGCACCAAAGGAACAAAATATGTGATGTTGATGTGTAAAAGATTGTCCCGTTAGCTTTGAATCCAATGGAAGTTTAAGAGCTGTAGAGTCAGTCTGGCTGGCAATGTCATGTTGCTGTTACCTTTGAGTTATCTCTAAGTGGATTGCCCACATGGTGAATTTATCCTGCACTGGATTCAGAGGCTGGTTCACTGTGAAGCAGGCTGCATGTCACTTTGGAAAATTGTCACCTCAGCATCAGGGTCTCCTTAATCACGAGCATCTTTAGCATTTCCTTTGTCTGCTCTAACTTCATTTTTGACTAATTTACATATAATTTAAATGATTGATGTTTTGACCTTATTCAGGTTACCTTCCTCCCTCTCCATTACATTGACTAAACCAGAGTTGTCTGTAATCCTCTACTGTTACAATTCTGGAAAATTCAGTATAGCAGTTTAGGGGAATTCTGTATTGCAGCTTGTTTGGTCACGTGTGTATTGTTAATTTTCTTATGGCTGTGTTTGCTCTTCTTACACACTTTGTGCACTGATAGGGAAATAAAGAGTGGCTTACCTGGGTGGAACATCTGGAAGGTCTTCTGATTCAGTTTATCTAGGCAGAATTGTAGGCATGATAACAAAAGTGCCTGAATCCAGGAAGCTGATTTTTGCTTAATAAGAGTAGGGTCTGAGCATGAAGGGGCTTGAAATTTTCAGCGGGTCAGCTAGAAAGGGCTCTAGAAATTATTTTATGAAAAAGCTTTTCCCACAGCCCAGAATGGCTGGGGAGAAATGACTCCATATGGAAATACCATCGGAGGATTGAGATTTTAGAGGGCTCTGGTCAAATCTGACCCACTGCCCCCATCCTGGAAGGAGAGCATACTGAAGCCAGGATCAGCACAGCAGTGTTTTTCTTAGACAGGTATGTCTTCTGTGCTGTGCAAGATGCAGCAGAAATGGTTTACAGAGTACTGAATGCTTCAGCAGCCATGGAGAAGTAAAGCTGGGGAGACCATAGCTGGGAGTGCTTGAGAATGACAGGTTTAATATGGGGAGGTTGGGAGGGCATGGATCATGTAGCCTTTGAGATCCCACTTTTAAAACGCAGTGACAAAGAGCTGATGCATGTGGAGACTGAACAGCTGGGGATGAAATTGAGGCCACAGTATGACTGAAGAGGACAAATCTGAGAGAATAGGATGATAGGGGTCCTGAAATTGGAGCTAGGGAAGGACTGATGTACATACATCTGGATTGTTGGGAGAGAGGAGAGATGCATGTTGGAGGAACACCTTCAGCCATAAATTTTGTGAAAAGTAAACTTCAGTTTGTGATTTCTCTTGTAAAGGCCAGTGGCATTTTGTATTCATTTGTTATTAAAAAGAAATATCTTGCTTATATGTTTATTCTGGTTTTGTACTTAAATTGTAATTAAAATTATTAATCTGTTCCTTGTTAAATATAGTCTAGATGGAGTTGTGGACATTTCAGAAATAGATGAACATTTCTCAGAATGTTTAGGGCGAGTGTTAGTTATTAATTAGGTGAATTACTGTTACTGTATGACTAATACTGCAGTGTGTAACAGTATTTGTTTGTTGAAAAATGTTACTGAAGTGGAAGTCAAGAAGAGTTCTGCTGCTGACCTCAGAGGAGCCAGGATGGGACTGGTGAAAACAGAATATAATTGAATTTTTATTGTTTGGTTTCTTTGTGTTTGTAGACAAATTTCTGATTCACTCTTTGATTAACTTCTCTTAAACCTTTCACTGAGAGACCTTGGAAAAAAGTTTTTTAAAAAGCCTGAAGGTGAATCATCTTGAATGTTACACCTTTCCTTAATCATCTCGTATATTCTATTTCTATGCAGTGGCATAACTTCAAACATTAACCCTCTGGAGGAGGTTGTTATCTTTCTGTTTCTTCTGAACTCTGTGGTAGTCATGTTGCCAAGATGAGGTAAACCATATCTCCTGTTTATAACAAACAAACAAATAAAACTAACTGAAGTTTTCTGCTAGACTTTTACTCTCTTTGATCATGGATTATTCATATTTCCCCAAAACTTATTAAACAGAAAAGAGAGAATATAAATATGGTGAAGCTTGACTTTCTGAAATAAAACTCAAGCCAAGTAAGCTTGCATCTTAAATGGCTAATACCCAGAATTCATCCAAAGTCAAAACTTAAGACAAATTTTCTTTTTGGTGAAAAGGTTCTCTCTTTCTCCCTTTCTTCCTTTCCCCCCTCTCTCTCTTTCCCTCTCTCTTTCCCTCTCTGATTTTGTTAAGCACAGTATCACTGATCTCAGCAATGCAGCGTGCACAACTGAAGGAATGATGCATATCCAGAAGTTTAACGTTGGTTGCTTGGTGTTTTATGCCTTCCCTTGCTCTATGAAATGGATCCACAGTTTTGCATACTCCTTGGAGCTGTTGCATGTTTAACCCTTAGGTTTTTGATAGATTTCTAGGGATGTTATGAAATATTTGCTTTATTTGGTTAGGTTGCACTTTTAAGAGGAGGGAACTTTGGTGGAACAGGTAAGAGAGAACATTGGGCAAGACTGTTACATCTTGTAGATACCTGTGCAAGGAATCAACTTGATAGACTGCAGAGAAGTGACAGTAAGTTGGCCCTTGTTCAACTGTGAGAGTTGCAGCCCCTCTGAGTTGGTGATGCTGGAAAAGCAGCTCTGAAGGAGCAGTGCTCCCTTCTCTGTATTTTTTCTTTCTGTAACTTTTCTGTATAGTTGTAAGATGTCTGGGTAGGAAGAGAGAGAGAGAAAGAAATAGGTTAGTTTTCCCTGTCTTTTAGCTTGCTGTATGAACTGATGCTGTAAAGGGGCAACTCACCTGTGGATGATAGCAAATCTTAGCAGGTTAGTTCTCTAGTTCTTAGTACTAGCCAACATGGTACAGCTGCTTTACTTCTTGGGAGAGATTATAAATTGTTTAGTTCTTTGAAATTGTCACTGTGGCAAGAGTTGTGATACTGTAGCTATGGAAGACATGAGTATGCACAAAAACTCATAGGTTAAATTATATCTGATTTGTTCTTTTCAAGGGGAACCATTTTGGTAACATTCAGAATTAGATTAATTTTGTTCATAAGTGTGAAGTATGTGCTTGCCACTTGTACACAAAGATATTTCAAAACTTTCTGCAGTAGTCTTGCTTAGCATCTGTCATTATGTGCATCTCACTTTCTTTTCAAGGCTCACTTACTGTGTCTTGCTATTTTTACAACGTTTTGGTTTTCATTTTGATAATCATCAGTGTGACATCTTTTAGCTAGGGTTGCAGTTGTGTTGTCATACTCTAGACAGATTGTTTGTTTTTTTTTTTTCTTACCAGTGATCATGTGCAAGCAATGCAAGAAAGAAAAGCTCTTCATACTTTGCTGGCAAAACGTCAGGAAGATCTCCCTCCCAGAAGAATGAAGGATAGCTACTTGGAAGTTATTCTACCTCTAGGAAGTCAGCCTGAAATAAGAGAAAAGTACCTGAATGTACACAACAGTGTAAGGTAACAAAGCAACCATGTTACACATACAGGAAACTTTTAACTTCCATTTGCTATGTAAGTAGGTATTTAATTGTCAAAACCCCTGTCTTACAGATTTGGAAGGATCCTTGAAGATCTCGACAGTTTAGGAGGTATGTATCTGTGCCCTTTTAAACACTCCACAAAGTGATTTTGAGTACTGCTGAGCACTGTTTGGTGTGATACAGTATGACCTCAGGCAGAGAATCCCATAATTGTGCTATCTCAAAGGGGAAGGAAAAAAAGAAGACACTGATGCCGGAAAGAAAGGATGGATGATAAAGAACAGACAGAAACAAAATTGTTCCACTTCAGCTTCTTGCCTCTGTCAAATTTTTAATGGACTAGTTACAAGAATAATTTACTGAAAAGTGATTCTAGATTATGAATCTGCATTGAGTGTTAACTCAGACATAATTTGCACAGTGTGTATTGAAAATTAAAACTTACGATTGTTTTTTCTTAAAAAAAACTCAACAAAAACTGACAAAAAACCCAACAGAGGTTGGAAATATTTTAATCTTCCCTTTGGGGTGAAGAGTGTATAATCTGGAAAGAACAGAATGTAACCAGTGAGAACAAATTAAAAACAATTGATATATATTCTTGGATTCTGTCTCCAAATTGATATTAAGGGTAAAACCGGCTCAGTTATTTAGTGAGTTAGCATCCTTAATTTTTTTTTCTTCTTTTCATTTATTTGTGGGCTTGAAAAGTTAAAGATCTTTGACTTTTGTATTGCAGTTAAAATAAGTGCTAGGTTGTTAATAGAACTTGGAGATACTTTTATCTTAAAAAGTCACCAGGTGACTTCTTCTTCATCAAAGTTCTGTAGCTGGTTGGGAGCTTTTCAATGGAGGTTTTTGACAAAGAATTAGTGCTTATTAAGGGAAAGCTGTGAATGGAACGTTTTTTTTCTGTTCCTTCTGAGGATCCAGATTCACAAAATTGAGGAAGGCAGAGAAAGAAGGGAATGTATGTCTATCTAGGATAGACACAATAGCTGGATGATTTTATGTTTCCCTCTGGGAGGTGGAAGATAATGGCTTCAGCACCTGTCCTGAATTAGAAAAGGAGACTTCAAACTGTTGGTTACCCTCCATTGTTAGATGAGAGGAGCCTGTTTTTCATTCTGTGCCTTGTTTATTTTCCCTGAAAATCTGTGAAGACCTTTTTTTTCCTGTGATGGCACAGAATGTCTGCCTTGTTTGCAGTCATACTGTGCTCCAGTCAGTTCAGCTGGGGATGTATTGTTTTGGGTTAATCAAGATTCTGTCCCAATTACAAAATATTCAGGATGGCCATATTAATGTAACGAGTTGATAGGCATAACAGGTTTTAGAATTGTGTCTCCAGTAATTTTAGGGGAAAACATAGATTACTTGGAAGGACAGAGATCTTTCTTCTCTTATCTTGTTAAGTCCAAACAGATACTTTTGATTATGGAAATCCGTGTTGAGTGAAAGTCACATGAGCACTAGGACAAACCCTATTTTTGCAGCCTTGAATTACTCTAAGGAGTCTGTTTACTTGGATGTGCTCTTAAGAACAAAGATAGTTAGTTTAAATAGTGATTTTGCTTTTAGTGACTGCAGTGTGATAAATATCTCTGACTGTGTTTTCATGCCTGTAAGGCACATCTTATTTAATCTTCACCTCTTTAAAGGAATCAGTATTTTAAAAGCCCTCAAATAACATGTATCCTTGGACAACCTGCATGAAATCAAAACAGAAGATAGGAAGAATCTGAGATAGTGGGCTTCAGGGGTAGAGGAAAGAGATTATGTGGGATTTGGAGTAGAGTGATGAGTTGATTTAAAGTGCTTAGTTAAATTTCTCTTTGTAGTGAGTAAATATGCATAAAACTGAACTGCTGTATCACTGTTTTCTTTATAGCAATCCCATGTGTTACATGCATGAAAATGTGGAAGTTGGGCTTTCCTACAGTAGGATATTTTAGTTTGTGTTTTCCAGGTACTTCTCATGCTTTGCAAAGATGGCTTTGATCTGCTCCACTAATGATTTTGTTAAAGAGCTGACTCAATTTTTGTTCTCTCCATAGTTCTTATTTGCTACACTCACACCAAGCAGGAAATGCAGCCAAAGTCTCCCTTATCCATAGTCACAGCTCTGGTGGATAAAATCAGTAAGTGGCAATTTGGTCAGTAGAAATGGCTTCATCTGTTTGTCTTACTCTTTCAGCAGCCACTGCCTTCCCATGGTTGTTGAGGATACCTTCTTCACTCTCCTGTTTAGTTCACTTCATCTTGTTTTGGCCTTGAACTCTCAAGTATTGTGGCTTTTGCTGAAGGAAGGAGAGAAGAGGATTTTGTAGTGCTTTTTAGCATTTCATATGTCACTTCAAAATACAACTTGCATGCTTTCTACACTTCTATGTTTAGTTTTCTCTTGGCACCTGGGTTTCTTAGCTTCATTATGGAACAGTGTTTGTTCTGGTGGAGTTGGGACCTTGCTTGTCTCACATGTTCTGCTTAACACCTCCGGGGGTCTGCTGTCCACCTGTGTGACTGCTTCCTACTCCAGTTCTGGCTTGAGAAGTCTGGAAAGGCAGAAACTGCAGACTAGCAGTTTGGTCCTTTGCAACAACCGGCTTTTCTGGGTTGTCTTTGTATGTGTTGCCACCTTCAGAATGCAGAAAGGCCTTAGAGAATCTGGCCTTTCTAGTATTAGATGTGAGTGATCTATCTCCAGTAACCCCTAATGTTTGTCTTGTAGATTTGTGCAAGAAGATTATATATCCAGACTGTGACATCAAATTCACAGGCAATGTTTCTTGGGTTGGGAAGACCTCAATGGAAGTGACGATGCACATGCTGCAGGTTAGTTCCTGTGACTTCTCTCCATCTTATGACAGGCATGAGGTGCTTCAGGGGAAATTCTGGACGATGGCATGAGCAATCTAAATTATATATTCTAGACTAACTTTCTGAAGGGCTTGAGGCAGCCCTAGTGTTCTGAAGACCAAGACAGCTTCCAGTAGCCTCGATGCAGCAAGGCAGTCTTGCTAATCTTTCAAGATATGCATTTTTCTTAACCAGTATTTTGTATTTAAAGTGCAGCACAGTACTCCTACTGAAAAAAATAAATGTCTGTGCTCTGCATGCTCTCAAATAAGCTTCTCCCTGCTTTTGAAAAACTTTATTTTCCTTATGCCTTATCATTTTATAGATTTATGAATTTTAATGTTGGTATTCAGACTTGATGTTAAATTGTATCTCATGTGCTCATCTTATCTACTGTGTAGCATAATTTTTTTAATGAGTTATTAAATAATAATGGAATATAAATTAAGGCTGTAACTAGGCTACACTATGCAGGAAGCAAAAGGAACATTAATAATTAAATTTAAAAAATATTAACATTTCTAATAAATATTTACTGTGAATTCATTAGTTAACTGAAACATTAATTCAGTTATTTAATTATTTAGAGTAAAAAAGATATGCTATAAACACTTAAATGATTGGAGTGAGTCCAGAGGAGGGCCACTAAAATAGTCAGAGGGGTAATAGTCAGAGCACCTCCCCTGTGAGGAAAGGCTGAGAGAATTGAGACTGATTATCCTGGAAAAGAGAAGGCTTTGTGGTGACCTAATTGTGGCCTTCCAGTACCTGAAAGGAGCCTACAAGAAAGATGGAGAGGGACTTTTTAGAAGAGCCTGTAGTGACAGAACAAGAGGCAGTGGCTTCAAACTGAAAGAGAGTAGGTTTAGATTAGATATTATGAAGAAATTATTTACTGTGAGGGTGGTGAGGTTCTGGAACAGGTGGCCCAGAGAAGTTGTGGATGCCCCATCTCTGGAAGTGTTCAAGGCTAGACTGGACAGGGCTTTGAGCAACCTGGTCTAATGGAAAGTGTACCTGCCCGTGGCAGGGGGGTTGGAACTAGATGGTCTTTAAGGTCCCTTCTAACTCAAATCATTTTGTGATTCTATGATTCTGTGATAATTCAGAAAAACAGATAAATATTTTTTGATTCGCTTGGTCTCCTTAAATAAAATCTTTTATGTAGAAGATAATGTTACACCTTTATTGTCAGAGTTCCTTGCAGTGCTGGCATTAGTGGCAGTTTGGTATTAACAAAAAAGTATTTTTCAGCATTTTTAAGAATAAATGTTAAGTGGGTACTTTTACAATGCCCGTGTTGATTTTCTCCTCTCCCAGCTGAAAGCAGTTAATAAGCATTCCCTGCTAAATGTTTTACTGCAGAATTCCTGAAACTAAAGTTTTAATTTGCATTATTTCCATATCTTTGACCTATTGTGAGAGATGTTGGAAGGGATGACAGAATGTGAAAGTAAGCAAAATTAGCGGTGTGGTCACATAGTTGATGTCAACTAAAGAGCTTGCTAAGCATGTTTACAATTTTAAAGTTTAATAATAATACATTTTTTTCTGTCTCTCTTAGCTACATGATGGTGATTACAGCCCTGTGTTAGATGCAACCTTTGTCATGGTGGCCCGGGACCCAGAGAATAAACGGTAATTTGTAGGACAGGAAAATAGTTTTCTGACTCTTGCTGTGCTGAAAATGGCAAATGTGGCAGCTTGCTCTGTATATGTGGAAGCCCTATAATGTAGGTGTTAAATAAATCACATAGTCAATGTTTTCTGCTTGGCAAGTGTTACCTTTCCTGTGACAAGCTTCAGAGTATTGATTTCAGCAGTCAAATGATACCAGGATTTGCTGGTAGTCTTGGGAGCTGACCCTTTTCTTTAACAGATTTTCTCTTCATTTGAGTGACTGGCCTGAATGAACACAAGAAGTGAATAAATCTGCCAGAAACCCACTTGCATTCTAGTAGTTGTTAGAGCTAAAGATAGAGTTTCAGTAGTTAAATAGTCTTTGAGTGAACAATACCATTAATTCCCTAATAGACACTTGATAAGTGTCACCAGAATAATTCAGGCTGCAACTTGCATGTGTAACTAACATGGAACTGATAAGTATTCCCACAGAACTTTAAAAACCCCTAACCACTAATTTTGTTATTTTTCTGGTTTTACTTTATCTATAATTCCTTAGTCATTAAACTAAGAGGCTGCTCAGTTGCAGTTTTGCTTTATAACTCCAGCATCAGATAAATGGTTGTATTTCTTAACCTCTTTCCTGTATAGCCCGCCAAAGTAATAAACTATTTCCTCTTTCCAACTAGTTTAAATAATTGCTTGTATTTAATGAAGAAGGGTGTGTTTAATGAAGGGGTTTTACTTTATTTAATTATGTAGTCCTGATAGCATTAGAAGTAGTTTTTAGTTTGGTTTCCTTCAGATTTTTTTTAGAACCAATGAACATACTATACATTGAGAAAACCACTTATATTTATGGTTCCCATTCTAAGGACTAATTTTGCAAAATAATTACATCAAATCTGATGTCATTATGCACTAGCAGATTGACTGAGGACAAGCCTACATGGACTTGTGCAGATGGATGCAAACTTCAATGTCTGTTGTACAGGCTAGCTGGCCACAAGCCAGCTGTGTTTCTGTCCATATAAGGAGGGTATTTATGTGAGGTAAAAACCCTTCAGAGAGGTACAGGGTACAATAGGTTGGCTGTAGTGCCACAGAAACGTGGCTGTGTGCCTTTTGGACTATAGCAAACTTGCACCTCAGCAGCTTGGGGCTTGGACAGGAGAGCTGAGGTAGGTGTGTCCTGAGCTGAGGAGAGGGGAAATAAACTCTGCAGTGGAGAAGGAGCTGCTTTGTCTTCAAAATCCAGAGGTTTAGCAAACCAGGAAAGAGCAGTTTGTTATAGGAGAAAAGATCCTCTCTCTGTGTGCCTCTTGTCACCAGCACAAGTAAAGACTTGTGGAGGTGGATTGTTCAGCACATACTTTGTGTGTATGTATATGTTGTTTGGAGCATTTGTATAAATGTTGAAAATAGAAAAATAATAATTAGGAATTACAGGAAAGAATGGTTCTTGAAAATAACTATTTGCCTTTACTTTTGAAAATAATTAAATGTCATATAATTAGGTTAAAGTAAACTTACTTGTGCAGTAAAATAAACATAAAAATTTGTGCCCAAGGCATGTCATAATCTTCTTTGATAAGTAGTACACGTGGTAAACAGCTTTTGGCTGTTGATAAGGCTGTCATGGGAGCATGTAGATTATAAAAACACTTGCTAGCTATGCCACTGTGCTCTTTCTATTCCAGGAGGAATGGTACCATTCAGTTTTTGGTTTAGTCTATCCTAGATCATCATGGCTTCATTTGCTGAGTTTCCAAGCAGCTTTCTGCTTGAATAATCTTCATTATAATTTATAGGTACAATTTTATCTTCTTAAGAGGGAGAGACGCATCTCTTTCTTAATTACACGAGGTAGTGTTTGGATCACTTAGCTGCCTCTTCAGAGTTAAAGCTAATGGGATATTCTTTTGGCAGCTCCACATTATGAAATAATGCAATTATTTCTATGATATAACCTGAAGTATGTCTTTTCATCTTGTAGTGTGTATGTAAGCAAAAATGGAAGACTGTTATAATGTATTTATAGAACGAATTCTTGAAGTTTGTAATTTAAAAAAAATTCCTCTCCGTAGGCCAGCATTTGTTAATCCACTCGTTCCTGAGAGTCCTGAGGAGGAAGAAATCTTCAAGCAAGGGGAATGTATGTCATATTTCCTGGTAGTATGTACTAAATCTGCCTCAGGTTCAACTTAATAGCTGGAAGGAAGTAAACTTCAGCAGTTTCTGCTACTTAGAAATGCTCCTAATTTATTTAATATCAAATTTTTTTTCCGGCTCATGTGTGTCAGTAGTGTAAGAGAGTTTCAAAGCCTGCTATCACATACTTGGAAACTATTTGGCTAAACTGACAGATAAGGGTGCTCCTGATGTGCCCTGCACACCCCCTGGACTCCTGTGTTTGCAGGATGCTCCCTCCACTTCGGGTCTGAGTGCAGCCCAGGCTCTCCTAATGCTCTGACTGATGGATTACCCCATGGTGGACCTGCTAAGTGCATCCCAGCTCCTTGCTATCTGGGTGCCCATGTTCCCTTAGGACAGAAACTGAGAAAAAGAAAAGGGGGAGAGCAGGGGAAGGAGTGTGTAGCTCCATCTTCTTTTATTCCAAGATGAAGTTTTAAAGCAGAGAATTAGAGAAACATTGAAGACTGAACAAACTGGACAGAAGATCCTTTAAGCTAAAGTTTCAATCATTGCAGTCTTTGGTAACGAGTTCTGTCATAAATTTCCATTCTTGTACCATTGGCAAAGCCCGAAGGTTCTGTAGGGTTTCTTGTTAGATATGTTTCTCTGTACTTTGAGGGTAGTACTCAAGTTTTCTGTAGAAGCAGTGGGTATCATAGTACACGTATTGAAATTCTTCATCAAAGTGGTGAGGTAGCAGTAAACTTCTGCTTTATTTTTTCTTTGATGCAGTCAATTCTAAAAGCCAACTTTGGGTTTGAATTGATTGGACCATGAAGTTACAGCTTTTAACTTACAGGGGAAAAAAGAAAAGAGGAAAGACAGTTGATTCCAAGTTAAAATTGTCAGGGCCATTATTTGTTTTTTTTTCTCTGAACTCTAATACTATGAGTTTTTTTTAATATTTAGTGAACAAGCTGAGGAGGATTGAATTCAGCACTGCTTCCTTACTGAAAATGGCTCCCACTGCAGAAGAAAGAAACATTGTGCATGACATATTCCTTCATACTCTGGACACAAAGTAAGAAGGGGAGTGGTGGAGGAGAACTGATGTATTATGAAAGAGAAAAGTGCCTTTTGAGTGGGTGCTCGTAAGAGGGTAGTCTGGAATAAATGAACACATTTAAATTCTGTGGCATTTTATTTGGAATGTAGGTACAAACTTTAATGTGACATCTGCAGCTCTCAAAAGAGTCTTCAGTTGTTACATAGTGTTAGCTGTGCCAAGATGCTGAAAGGGACACTCTAAGCACAAAGACCTGAGCAAGCTGTTAGGAATGATCTTGAGGAAAAAGGTTAATGATGTTTAACCAAATAAGGGAATGGATTAGTTTTGCAACCATGACTTGTACAGTCTCAGAGTTTTCTGCCATGATACCTAGTTATAAAACCTGTGAGGACAGGAACTGGCCATATTATGACCAAATAACTTTGTAGTGTGTTTTTAAATATAATACCTGACAACATTATTTGAGAGAGACTGTTGTTGGCATACTTCTCTTATATTTGAGATTGATGTGAAATCATCTGATGCCAATGGTGATAGAACAGTGTTTAATGACAGTAGTGCAGTGTTATATTTGTGATAATTTATAATTTTTTAAACATTATACAGTTGTTATTTTTAAAGCTGTTTACTAAAGGGAGACGTGCTTTCCCTTAAAATTAGCAGATGTATTTTGTACACGTTCTGTCTGGATTTGAAAACCTCAAACTGTCTGTGTGTTTGATGTTGAATTATTCTGTTAGCTCATTGTGTGCTTTTAATTCCTATTATGACTTAAAAAAACAGAATAAGGTTTTTCTGACAAAGTGTGTGCTTTGTGGTTGTGATTCATCTTTTCTTTCATGTGCTTTTCTCGAGCCTCATCAGTCACATAAACTTGAACAGTAGTAGAAGTTTTTGAAGGATCAGGAGCGTAGGTTTATTGCAGTAACAAATCAGAGTTACTTAGATAAGGCTTCAAGGTCAGTTGGAACAGTGTTTAGTGACACCTTTTCTGTTTTGGGGTTATTTTGGTGTTCCATATTTTTGTGGGGTTTTTTAAATATGTGTCTGCATTTAATATTTATGCATTTTTGGCTGCTGAATTCTGCTAATTCTGTAGACTGTAAAGTTTTTTGTCTCTTCCAAAGGACAGTAAGTTTCCGGAGTCGTAAATTACCACCCAATTCAGTGTGGATGGAAGATGCAAAGCTAAAAGGCCTACAGATTTGCCATCCTCAGGTATTTTGAAAAATATTAATGAATTACAGAAAGGTACTTAAGAAGTAACTTTAAAAGGGAATTTTTACAAGGACATGTATTGACAGGAAAAAGGGTAATGGCTTTGCACTGAAAGAGGGGGAGTTCAGATTAGATTGTAGGAAGAAATTTTTTACTGTGACTGTTGTGAGGCACTGGAACAAGTTGCCCAGAGAATTTGTGGATGTTCCATCCCTGGAAATGTTCAGGGCCAGGCTGGATGGTGTTTTGAGCTCTGGTCTAGTGGGAGAGGTTGAATTTTTATGTAAGATTAGTCAAACCATTATTTTGTTTCACTTCTACAGTCCTTGCAATGTATTTAGATCATACTTTCTTTTGCCAGTTTTTTGTTATTTGTATGGGTTACCACTGCAAAATAGAAGATTTTTAATGACCTTGTTTTCTTACTAGACTATTCATCCTGTGTAAAGAAATTCCTTTGTAAAGTGTTTGCAAAAAGTTTGCCCTTTGGTTGCTGACACAATTTTGAGTTGTTATCTCGTGTTTTCAAATGAGTCAGATGAGCTCCTAGTAAGTAAAGTTGCCTTGGGCATTTTGAATTTTGCATGTATATTTCAGTAGTGCTTTTTATATATTCAGGTCTTGGGACTTCTGTTAAATACTGTAAACTGAAGTGCAAACTTCAACAGAATCCTTTGAAAAGAATTTTGATTTTTGTTTCTACATACAGGAACGGAACATCTTCAATAGAATCTTTGGGGGTTTTCTCATGAGAAAGGCATTTGAACTGGGATGGGCAACTGCTTGCAGCTATGGGTGAGTTGTAGGCCTGGAATATTTATATAATCTAGATCACTATGCACATATACATAGGTCAGGAAGGCCAAGCTAACCAACCTAATGACTATCTGAGCTGAGAAAACCTAGGTGTCTAGTAGAATCTTGAACTATTAGTGCACAGTGCTGTTTTACTTAGGGCACCTGTTGTATTTACAAAGAGATTTGCATCTTGCTCCTTGGAGCTCGGTTTTTAAGCATCACTTGTCAACATAGAAAATACATCCATTTTCTGTTTTCTTTTAACTTACCAAGGTATTCAGATGAACTTTTGAAGATTCATTTTCTTTGTAACCATATAAAAAAGACATTCTAGCAAATAAATATTACATCCTTTCATTCCATACACAAAAGGAATGGTTTCTGAACTTCTAGTAACTGCTTGAGCATGACTGAAGTCATCACCCAGCAAAGCTCTCTCTCTGTGTCAGTTAAATGGAGTATGCATTGCCTGATACAAAGTTAAGTGGATTGTGTCAGTGCTTGGAAAATTGAGGCCTGAGCAATGGTGGCATGAAGATCATATAGCAAGTGTAAGTCATAGGATAGAATAATGATGCAATAACATGTCCTTAGAGACCATGTACTTTTATTGGTGTGAAAGATTTCCTCCAGTTACTTTTGTCTTTGGTGATGACATAACTCATTAGCACTTCCTGTGGCCTCTTGTTTAAGGAAGAGATTTGTTCTCTAGCAACCCTTCATTAAAATGCTGCCAATAAAATATTTTAAATTTCTCCAACCATCCTTTTTATTCTTGAGACAAAATTTCTTTTTTGCTTCCTCAGGGGTTCCAGACCCTTTATTGTATCTGTTGATGATATCATGTTTCAGAAGCCAGTTGAGATTGGATCCTTATTACTGCTTTCTGCACAGGTAGGAGTTGATTTCTTTTTGAAAAGGAGCAGACCTTATCTTTGCTGTGATCACTGCCAGTCACTGATAATAAACAGTGCACTATGAGAGCGTGTGACTTTTCTTGTTAAATGGTGTAATGAAGTCTGTTGCAGTTTTCAGCACCAATGGCAAATTACAAGCTATAATTCTTGTTTTAACTGTGTAGGTCTCTTACACGGAAAAAAACTACATCCAGATTCGAGTGCACAGTGAAGTTTATGATGCAAATACCAGGGAGCACCATACTACCAATATCTTCCATTTTACATTTATATCAGAAAATGAGGTCCCACGGGTTGTACCTAATACATATGGAGGCAAGTATCCAATGAATATATTGTCATCATAACTCTGTAGAAAAGATGACTTTCTCTTGAAACACTGGTCATTTTAATAGATGAACTATTAGCATTTGAATAATTTAACAGGATTTCATGGCAACCCACATTTATTTTATGCTTTGATGACAGTGTGGATTGCTTCTTGCTTTTGCCAATCTATGTAGTTGTAGTTGCTCAGTATTGATACTAAGTTCTAATATGGCTCTCTCTTTTCTCCACTTTATTTCAGAGTCCATGTTGTATTTAGATGGGAAGCGACACTTTGATGCAGTCATGAAAGAAATCTGACAGGCACTGGGTGCTGCATCAGCAGTGTAGCAGCACTGTCTTGGAAAGAGAGGGCTAAAGGACAGGTGCTTGCAATACTCAAAAAAACCCCCAACAACCACCCAAAACCAAACCAAACCATAACAAACCCAAACTCCACGACAAAATCTGCCTTTTTAGTGCTCTTTATGTATTTGCATATATTTGGATTTTTTATTGTTTGCTACTAGAATTTGTTGAAATCTACATGCCAATGCTATGAAAAAAGGCTGAAAAATACGGTTTTGGCTTTAGATAGCCTCTCTTTTTCTGCTTTGAGAGATCTCATTACAACCTTTGCCGTCTTGTCACCATCTGCCTTTGTTCCCTTAGTAGCTCTCCTTTGTGTTTCCCTGACAATGGATAGAAGTTCTGTCAGAAAAATGTGTGCAATAGGTAGATGCACACAGGTGGAGCAATTTGACCTACATTCTTGTGTGAATTAGCTTTAAGGTCATCATTTTTTTTTAACAGGGACACATGTATCTAGGCAGCAGCATAGGCTCAGAAGTTACTAGTGTGTACACAATGTAAAGCAGGTGTTTCCCATCAGTGGGGATTTTACAAGGTTATTGCAGCTTCTGTTTTGGATGGATTCACATTCCCTTGGGAGGAAACTGATTTTTGCAATGAAATGAGGTGGCCAGGTGGTATCTTCTGGCATTCTGTTTGTGTACAGCCAGTCCTTGCCAGCCTCTTCTAACTTTTGTTTTGTTTGTTTTAATATATAACAGTAAGTGAGTTCCTTAGTGAATTATTTCTCATGTCCTGCAGACTAGAGACCTGATTGGTAGGATTGGGTGGGACTGGGAAATGGCACTGTAGAACAGAACATTTTGGTTTATTAAGGATTGGGAACAAAAAAGGTAAAATGCTGCTCAAATGATAATGGTGATGTTTGATGCTGGAGTTAGGGGTTTAAAGAATCTTTGTTGAGCAGCTCCCAAGTCAGCTGCTGAATGGTGGGAGGATCTTTAACCACTGAGGGGTGGTACAGCTAGAGGACAGCCTCCTCCTCAGCTGGATTATTTACCTGGTTCCTTGACGGACTGAAATGCAGTATGAGTATTGCATAGGTTGGCAAGTTTATCTGTGAAGGACAGAGTACTTTCCCACCACAGAGAGGACTCTATGGTGGACATAACTATGGCAACAGGAAGTAATAGGAAGAAAGTAATGGATACTGAAGTGCTTCTGATGTAATGGAGAAAGTTTTAATAATCTTGAGTATCTGGCAGATACAGCTTAACATCCTGAAATCAGGAAGGTGAGGGGATGGGAGGCATCAACTTTTAGCAGTGAATATAATTATCACAAGCACAAAACTAGACCTCTGATACCTTCACATCAAGACTGATATCCTGTCTGGTCAAGACACACAAAGAGGAATTCGGCTCAGTGATAGTTAAATGGATGACATGTGATGCCTAATGATACACAAGAACAGACTCTGACTTTAGATAAAAGGTTGATAAAATAAAGCAGCATGTTATGCTTTTGTTTCTGAGTAAGAAAATCTGAGAAATTCATAATTAGGACCAGTTTCCTTTGGTGCTAGGATGGCATGAAGTTCATGGCTCCTGACAGCTAATTGCTGTTCCTGTGAGGAGAGTGAGCGTTGTAATAACCAGCATGTTGCACATCAGCCTTTCCTTTCTAAGACTCAGCTGCTGTTACTGATGAGTGGGATCAACAGCTTTCCAGTGGAGGCACAGGGGTGTTGCCTGCTCAGATCAATGCATTGCCATGATAGTAACCTCTTGGTTCTTTCTGTAGGGTTTCTCTCTTCAGCCATACTCCAGTGCTGACTCAGCTGTATGATTTTATAATCTTTTTCTTTAATGATTTTAATGCTGTGGAGATATGTTGTATTTTCTGGGCTTCTCCCTTTTAAAACTCTTTGGAAACTCAATATACTTGACTGACTACACAAATAAAAAACTGAAATTCTGTCTCAGCTTCTTCCCTCCTCACTGCAGGGATCAATGTTCACTGTTAAAAAATAAATAGGAAGGCAGGAAGTGGAGGGATCTGTTTCAGAACTATGTATTACTCCTGACTATCTGCAGGTTTTTATTATTGACCCAGTGGTCCTATTTGGGTTACTTTTTTATAACACTTGTAAGTTAAGGGGATACAAAGTTCTTCTTCTACTGCCTTTTCAGCTGCATTTAAAAAAACATAATTATCATAATTTCTAAATTCAGCCTTTGGGAAGGGATGGGGGAGGAGAAAAGGTAATAGAGTAGGGAGGAAGGCATGACATCAGAACCTCTGGACACAGTGAAGAAGATGAATCTTTCAAATTAAGATGCTTAGAAAAAGTGTGTTCTCAAACTTCATGATAACTTAAGCACATACCACAATGACAGCATTTACAGAAATGTATGTACAGACATACTGAATGTGTGTGTATATATATACACATATGTAAAAGATACTATATGTCTTTCTGTTCATTACTATATATATGAGCTCATGCATTTTTTACTCTGAGAAGGTAACTCCAAGTTGTCACCCTCTCTGGTGATAGGCTACATGTGTCTTTGTTCCAGGGTATGCATGCTGCTTTATACCTTTGTGTGTGAGAGAAAATTGTTCTCAGATCTCAGAATTAAAATATTTTAACATAGTAATTAATGTTGGGTTTATGTTGAAACCTAATGTCCAACCCATCACTGCTGTAGGTGACTAACCATTACCACAGAAGCCTAAAGGAATTGGTAGATAATCTTTGTATTTATAGTTAGCCTATCCATATAACTGACTGTGGCTCTGTAGCGGGAAATTAATGTTTCTGTGGCCATCATGTCTTGGAATACCATGAGGAGGGGGAGCAGGATTGCCTCCCCTTATCCACTCGCTTAATGGTGATATAAAAGGAGATTTATGTGGGACTGGCTGAACTCAGTGCCCAAGAAAGCGCTTTCTTTTAAATGTTTTTATTTTTCTGTGGCTAAAAAAAAATATTAAAATTATTACTCAAACTTACAGCTTCTGATGCCCCTTTTTCCAATATGCACCATTCCTTTGCAGGCATGTCGTGGTGTTCAGCACTCTGGGAAGAAGCTTGGATGAGCTGATGCAGCAGGGGCTGCTGAGAGAGGGTTTTAGTTCAGAAACCTACTCTAAACTTACTGCATGCTCAGTTGGTTTTACAGCACATTCAGTCCAGCCTTTGTCTGGTGACAGACTGGTTTGATTGCTGATCCTCCTCTGAATGCATTTTTAACTAGGTGTGGGAGAGAGGATGCACAGGCTAGGCACTAGTTAACAGGAAAATAAAAGGGTAAATATTCAGCTTTCAAGAAAGAGAAACTGGGGACTCCTTTTGTGGAAGTTGTAATTGGATGATGATTTTGGAGCACTTGCCCTGACAGCAGAGATCCTTATCTCTGCAGGGCTCCTGTCCGTGAGGCTTAGGCACTGCTGGGAATTGGCTGCTCCTTATCTTCTCTTACACAGCACAAATGGGAGGTTGCTGGAAGAGGGGAATGCAGCTCTGGGGACTGGTCAAAGGAGAATGCTACAGGTTGTGGTCCTTGCTCACAGTGTCACTTCTTTACTTTATCTGGTAGCTGTTCAGCTCTTGGCTTTTTGTGTTGAGAAGACAGCTTCACAGTGCTGTTATTTTTATCTGAAATTCATGCTTCTTCAATACTTCTGGAAGTGACATCCGGGTCTCAGCTAGACCCATCCTGCCTGGGGAGGTGGCTTTCACCTGCAGACCTCACCACCACATATATTTTAACAGCTGAGAGAGCAGTGAGAGCAGTCGAGGGGTGTGAGAGGCTTACCCAAAATAGCAGTGAAAGTTGAAGACTGTGTCTCTTTATTATATAGTTGCTTTGCAGGAGCATTTTTGCTTTTTCTGCTGAAAAGACAGGTTCACAATGGCATCTGCATTTCATGCACTTCCAAGAGAGGCCCCTGAATACATCCCAGGATTTGGGAAAGCAAAGGTGTGTGACATCTAATTCTTCCACTATTTCAAACCTCAGGTGAGGAGTACTGGAAGAACAGACTGCTTTGTCATTTCTTCATTTCAAATATGTGCGGTCACATGGCAACTCATGTCTTTGCTTAAGGACTATTTCCCTGAGACCTTTTATGCCTATTGAACTGCATTTAGAAAAAAAAAATATAATTCCTTAGCCAATTCCTTACTGCATGCATTGAAAATACCAACATGAATTTAAAAAAGGCTTCAAAGCTGATGCAGCTACACTGCTGTGAGCCTAAATTTACAGTGGTCAAAGTCTGCAGATGGCCCCAGTTTTCTTCAGTCACTAAGTGTTCTCAGTCCTGTTTTGTGTTCTTGGCTTGGGGTTTGTACAGCTTTTGACATCTGCTTTAGTTTGATGCTTTTGCTGCTGTATGACCTACCATGATACATCCTGTGGTTTTGTTGCTGTAACTCTCTACTTTCCTGGCTCCACAAAGAACTGTGGCCTGGGTGGAGCATGTTCAACACGTGGGTGATAACTCATCTCTGCCTTCAGCATGTCTCATTGGCTGGCTCAGTGACCTCTCCTGGCTGGAGAAGTGGGCAAAGCCTCTGGGGAGCAGGGCACAGACACCATTTCTAGTGGAGGCACAAGTGTTGGGCTTATGCTGTGCCTTGAGCTACTGTGAATATCCATGTAACAGCTGGGCCTGCATTTGTCACACTGCAGTGGCTTGGAGTTATTTGAACGTTCTCTGTGTTGATGTTTTTGCCTTTTCAGGGTTGATAAGGCTGTAAAAAAAATCCCAAGTAAAATTCAAGCAGCTGGTTTACAGCCTAGTAATGTGAGGAACCGCCTCTCTACGTGCTGCCCTCCAGGCTTTGTGATCACATGGACTGGAGCAGCATTTACCAGCCTGTGGGGCTCTGCCTCTGTTACTCTGGGTGGGATGAGGGACTCCTCCTTTCCCCAGGCCTCGCAGGGATGGGGAGGCTGGGGCTTGGTGAAGCTCTGTGCTCTGGCTGTGGCTCTCTCTGCAGTAGGCATGTGCTTAGGGGTTGTTTGTCAAGCAGCCACTTCTGCTCTGTGTCTGCAGTGAATAACCCCGAGAACTGTGCAGTACTCACCTGAGTCTAAACAATCACGTAACTTCACAGTGAAAATGCAACTGCTGGTCTAGTTCTGCAGAACTGAAGTGTATGTATAGGGAAGGGAATTGTATGGTTGGGTGGAGGAAGGGGAATTAAGTTCTCAGGTGTGTGGGATCTAACCAAGAGTAATGATGTAGTGGTGTAGACTGGAGCAGGGAGGAAGGTGCCTTTTGCCTTTCCAAGGATTACCCTGGTGAAAAGCTGACACACATTTCAGTTGCTGTTTTTCCAGTTGCACAGACTCTAGAATACCATATCAAAAAGAGGGAGAGGTGCGAAGGAGCAAGCAAGACATTGGGGTATTCCAGTGTACACAAGTGTTATCTTACATGGAGATGTTCTATTCCCTTGAAAGAAGAAATTCATGCATATGAGCCACAAGAGTGCAATGTGATCATTGCACTAATCCTGGGAAAGACTACAATTACTCCCTTAAAACTGGGAGCTGCTAACCACTACATTCATCTGTTAACAGTGTAGGGACAGGGACAAAATTCAGACTATGTGAAAACAGATCGATCTTATCAACTACAAATTCAAGTGCGGAAAATTCACTGGTTCAGCTCTTGAATCACATGAACTGGCATAGCTGTATTTTTTTCAGAGCAGTTGTACTGATTTATGTAGCATAGGGGATGTTCTTAGTAGTTTAAAAATGTTTTCCAGCTTCAGATGGACTGGAAATTTAATTCAGCAACTGTCACTTATTTCTGGCTTTTTGGTTAGTTCCTATTGCCTCTGGACTACAGACTAATGTACCATAACCAAATGGCTCTTTTTTAGCTGTAGCTCCTAGAATGTGACCAAACAAAAGAGTTTTGTGGGAGTAATCTAGTAATACCAAAAAGCCATGAACCTAAGCCCAAGATGCTAAGATAAGAAAATCTGGGGAAGACTTAAAGGAAAAACATGTATTTCGTAAGAATATTCTCTGATAACTAATGAGGTACCTGTGCTTTACACAGGTTAGACTTCTGTTTAAACAATGAGGTCTTTAATGTTTTACCGCAGTTACATATTAGACAAACTCACAAAAGTACCAAAATTAATGAAATTTTATTGGCAAAAATCAAGTTGAATGTGACCTATGTAGTTCAACAGAAGCAAGCCTCAGTTTAGTTTATCAAAATACTTCAGTTTTCCAGCTGGATCTGGAATTATCTGTGCAAGAAAGAAAATGACAATGTTAGTCAAAAGCCATGAAAACACAGCAAACTATAAAGCCAAAACAGCACAGTATTTCATAGTAAGATACTATGGCCAACTCACTAGCAGCACTGAATAATTTATCAGTTGACTTGGTACTAGATTACTGCTGATCTCTAAGGGTACTTCACGGCAGTAGCAGAGAGATTTAACTAATTGAGGCATGAGAGAGAGTGCAGCCTACCAAAGGAAGAATTTTGACAGCTTGCCCCAAAAGCAAGATATTTTAATAAACTAATGTCTGTAATCCGGAATCTTACAATTTACTTACAGGTCTTCCCTTGGCCACCACACTCTCATGGCTTCCTCTGGTTTAATCTAATTAAATCAAACACATTTAGAAAGCATGACTACATCTTTGAGAAAGGCTTTTTGAACTACTCTGCTATTTAAATTATCTGCAACTTTTGCACAGAGGAGATGAAGAATGCTTACGTATTGTTTTAGATTTTTAAACTGGCAGTATTGGAGCTGTTAATCTCAGCATTGTAAGACTGTTTTTTAGAAAACATGTTAATGTCATGTTATTTAGATGATTCTAGTTATAGAGGGCAGAAGTTTTTGGTGCCAAAATATCAATGTTAGGCCAGCCAGCTCTCTTTTCATTTCACAGTCTTAATATCCAGCTTTCCCCACTACAACACTCCTCTGCTAGCTTGAAAAAACTGACTCCTGGCCTCCAGTCATCCTGGGAAGTTTTCACATCCATTGAAGAAACACGGTTTAACATTCCACTGTTTTTTACTTTCAAGTACAATGCTCACTAACTCTGCTTAGAGGCTGCTGGGACCTGCTTTTTCCTGAGACAGCTCTTAAACAACAATGCTCTGTCATCAGCATTTGGTTCAGAAGGAAGCCACATGCTCAAATACATGACAGTGATCTCATCCCAACTAGGCAGCTCAGACCTCTAGTGAAAGTTTCATTATTCTGCTGAGGCTGCTCCAGGCCAGAGAACACAAACAAGTTCAATGGGTGTTTATCTGAACGCTGGCTCCTGTGCTTGCAGTCACATGGAGGTGAGGAATAACAGAGGAAGACCAACTGCACAGCAAAGCAGTGCTCTCTGCTGGAGCACTGGCAGTGGCACACTGGCTCTGGCAGATACTACAGCAGCCTGGGAACTTGTATCTTTCTTTTTTTGGGTAGTGTCTAGGATCTGCAATAAGAACCAACAGCACCAGGAATTTATATGGACAAATAATCAAGAAGATAGAAAAACCTCAAGAGTTTCCAACTTCCCCTCATCACGTTAACAGGAAAAAAGTTCTTGATCATGAACTCTTTGCTGATCAAGAGAATTTTGCTCACACACTGGGAATTTGAAACAACTGGAACATGTCTAGTGTGAGGGAAATGAGATCCCCATGAAATCAGTAGTAATCCAAAAGCTGTCACTATAATAATGTGAGATTACTCATACCTTCTCATTGAAGGTTGCAAAGATTTTGGATTTGGCTCTGTGGGAAATAATAACTGAGTGTTTGTTAGCAGTAAATGCATGTAAATATAAACAGTCACTTACTGTTTCACTGCCAGGTTTCCAACCAGCAGGGCAAACTGGAAAAAAAAGGACAAAGTTAGCTGAAGTATTTTTGCACACGCTGACTTTTGTGCACTTAATATTTTCTTTCTGACCTTGAAGTAAAACACCACACAAGTGTCACATGTAAATATCTGAAACTATTAAATGTGCAATGACACCACCCCCACCTGAGAACTGTGGATCTTTGGATGGATAACTATGCCTTGGTTTAATTCTTCTGGCCTTCCAGACAAAGTACTGGCAAAGCAGTACCTGAGAATGAACACCTATTCTAGTAGAAATAAGTTTCTTAATAAAATTCACATGACTACAGAGGCCTACCCTTCTTTCTTTAAAACCAAAACTAGGGAAATTTTTTAAGCAAAGAGATCAGCTCAAAGATTCCACAAGAGATTTTGTTTGGAGCCTTGCTTAGGCCTAAAGGGGTTGTAGCACAAGTGTGGCTGGGGGCCCCGTGACCACCTGTACAGCTGCACATTCTCTTACCTGTTCAGAGCTCTCCCCCTGAGGTTTCAGCCCAATGAGTTATGCCATTTTACACTGCTTTAAGGCATTCTGACAGACAAAATGCCACCAATGCAATTAGGAATTGTGGAGAACTGTTTTTCCCATTCTGTGCAAAGAAGCCAATAAGGCATCTAGAGAGTCTCCTCCAGCATTCATGCAAAAGCTGGAAAAAATGTGGTACTCTGGAAACACACTGCAGATCAATATTCTGTAAGATGGCTTTGTAGCTGAATGAGGGTAAACTTCCTTAATCAAATGTGTGTAGCCTAAGTACCTGCATTTATCTTTTCAAATCTGTACAGCAAAGCATAATAATGATTTGCACCTTCACATAAAGGTACTTGCAAATGCTCAGTGAAATTGAGTTGAATTGGAAGTTAAGCTGCTGAACATGTGTATTCGTATTTAAACAAATCTTCAAATAAATGAATGTGTTTATTTAAACACACTATTTAAAGAAGTGTGAAAAGTTCACGTTGTGCTTGAACTGGAGGAATATGAAGTCTTGAGACAAAGTAATGATCTGAAGCCAGTGAAAGCTTCTTTGTCAGGGGAAGATGATCACATAGCCCTTGTAAAGAAAACACAAGTAATGCACTGTAACTTCCACAGTACCCCCATGTATCGTGACACAAAACACACTCAGTTACTCGTCACAGGTCCTCAGTGAGAGGCACAGCACAAGGATGGCCTGCATCTCAATTATTTTAGTATGCAAAAATGTACTGGAATATTGGGCCTGATTCTTCACAGCCTCACATTTTGTACAAATTTTTGCTTGTGACACATGGTACATAATGCCTTAATTCAGACTAAGGAATGCTTTATGCTCTGCATTCTCATGGATGTGAAGCAAAACGTGAATTACTATTCCAGAAACAACCTAAGGAGGTACTGGAACCCCAGGACCTTGTAGGAGGGCAATCAAAGCACTTCAGTCACGGCATGACACCAGTCACTTTCCTCCAAAAAGCTACAAACACAGCTTCCAGTCTAAGTAAAACTATCTTCAATGTGACAATATTTAAAAGAGCACCTTCTCCATGTTTGTCTGTGTACTGGAATGCTTGTACCAAACGAAGTGTTTCATCCACTGATCTTCCAACAGGAAGGTCATTCATTGTGATCTGTCGAAGGATTCTCTTATTGTCAATAATGAAAAGGCCTCTGTGAAAAAAAATTTGTGTGTGTTAGGAAACAGAATTAATTATAGTGTTGTGTTTATGCACTATTTTATGTCTGCTGGATGGGAGGAATTTGATCTTTGCAAACACCATACAATACCCACTGCTTCAGAATACTGGTAACATACTATTCCTTACCTGGATATCAGATGACCTGAGCTGAGGGTAAGTTAAAAACAGAAAAGGATACTTCTCTGCAGAACATAAAATAAGCTTTGACAGGCCCTGCCATGGGATGCACCAGATGCTATGGAATTACAGGGATCCCAAAAGCAACTATTCCATTTTATGAAACACCTTAGTCTTGACTCCACTTGGACATGGGAGGTCCTTGAGCAACTGCAGTTCTGTGGAATCCTGCATATTTGCTCTGCCCCAGGTATCTGCTGATGACTGCTGTTAAACAGGATATTAACCTTGACCCGTGTTCTGACTCATTATGACTTTTTTGTGTTCTTCTACATTTATTTTGTCTCTTGGCATGAATCTCCAAGTAAAGTCTGATCTCAAAAAAAAATTTCAAATAAATTTCAAATTTCAAAATAAAGCAGTAAGTACTACCCCAGCAAAAACCCAAGAGAACTGTAACCAAGTCAAATACCTAAGTGTATGTCCTTGATCTTCCAGATACACTCCGTAATCCTTTGAAATCTGATGTGTCAAATCTGAAAGAAGGGGAATCTTCATCGGTCCGAGTCCTCCTTGTTTTCGAGGAGTATTAATCCTTTGAAAGAAATGAGATACAGATGTATTTCTCGTAAAGGTTTACATTCCCTACACAAAGCCAAAAGTCACAAACCAGAACAGTGCAGACAGAAGGATTTAGTGCAGGTGACATTTTTTTGTTCTGCATACAAAGGAGATAAACACTATTTACAGTTCGAGCAAAACGTTCAGCAGATCTTTCGCAGGTTTTGGCCACAGCTTTCTTGTCAGTTGCATTTGCTTTATGCCACTGTGCTCACAAATTGGGACAGTGTGAAACATTTACAGATACTTGCATTCTCTTTTTTTTTTGTATTTGTATTATTTTTTGACCTGAGACATGACGTATTTCAAGCAACACGAATTAAACAACTTCAAAGATAAAGGTACTTTCACACACTAGGGTTAAAAATTATTATTTTAAACATTTGTGTCAACAGCATCACGCTTTCAAACATTATGATACACCTACACAGGCTAAAAATCTGGGGACCATTGTTGCATAAGATGGATCCATGAATAATTTTTAGTGAAAGGCAAAAGTAAGGTACATACCATGCTAAGTGAGTGAACTTTGAGTCCACAGAACATGCTACTACTTCGGTATTTATTGCTCTGAATTCTTCAATTCTGTCGCTGAAGGCGATTATCTCAGTTGGACAGACAAACGTACTAGAAAATTTAAGACAAGATAAAGTCAAAATTTCATAAAACATCCAGTAAGTTCTTTGCTTAACTTAAAATGGTGGATTTATCATAAATTATTTCAGCTTTTGCTTATTTTTGTTGCTTCTTCAAGTATTTAACTAAAATGCTGCCTGACAAATCTTCCACCCTCAGACTCTGGCTTAGTTACAAATGGTTTATTACTGAAGATTATAAATCTACAGTTATTTTACAATCTGGATTCAGAGTTTTTTAGTTACTGTCTTTTAGACTTTATGAATATTAAGTGGCTGAATTTAAGTACAATAGGCCAATTTTTAAGAGGGTGATACTATAATTTGTTGTTACCATGCACGTCTAAAAATTTTAATTAATTTGTCTTCAACTTTTTCGACTACAGAAGAAATAAAGTCGTAAATATTACAATTTCTAGGGCTTTGAAGCTAATGATATTATAATATTAAAGTAGTTATGTATCTCTGTCCCCTTCATTTTGTGGAAAAGAATGGGATTGTCTCTTAGAAAGCAGAGATGTTTTCACTCAATCAGTAAATTTAATGCATTCTAATAAAGGAGGTTAATAGTTGTTATGGGATGAGCTTAAAGAAAAATACCACCATTATATACACTCTAGAAAATATAGATGGGATGCTGCCTTCTATTTGCAGCAGTGATTTACAACATCAAACAGAACACAGAAGTTGCCTGAATGGGTTATACAAAGTTGGTTTTTTTGTGTGGAGAAACAAATTAGTGGACACACTTATTAGGACAAAGATTGTGTTACAATTTTACCAATGCATGATGAAAACACAAATGCAAAGAATATATTTTCTTCTGTCACTCCTTTCTTCTCTCCCAAATCCTTACCAAACAAAAATACAAGACCTCAAAAAAAGAGAAAAATTAATGAATTATGAATCAAGTGTAGCTGCACTCAGTCTTGGTATGTCTATTGTGGTCTTACTTACAAGTCAAGAGGATAGAAGAAGAAGACAAGGTATTTTCCTTCATAATCTGTTAATTTCAGCTCTTTAAACTCTCCATTGATGACTGCTGTTCCCTCCCAGTACGGTGCTGGCTTGGAGACTGAAATGCAAAGAACGCTCAATTAAAAATCGGAATATGAAGCCCATGTTCAAACCAAGCTGTCCAAGGACAGCTGTTCTTCCTTTTGCTTGAAAAACAACCTCCTGCACAAGTTACAAAGTGAAGCCGCTTTGTCGCTCTAATCAGCGATACAAAATCATGAAGAAATGTAGGTTTTAGTACACGTGGAAAGCAAATAATTTGACCAACTTGTGCTTATACATGAGCCCTGTGAATCACTGATAATCAAGGCCACACAAACCTTATCTGGGCACACTGAACAAACCATGTGTGCACCACCAGCTCAAGGCAGAACAGCTGCTGGACTGAAGGGGAAGCCGATTGATATTTTGGGTATCCCCACTATTTTGTTATGAATGGCTGTTGTGAACCAGAAGCATAAGATGGTTCAAATCCATACTGTTAGTTTTTAGCCATGGAAAACTATCTGAAATTCAAGTCCACAAAAAATGCTACAATATGTCTGGAGACAAATGCCTAAAAATGTAGCGTATATTTATTAAATTACAAATCCTAAGCAAATTGTAACTTGAAGATAGCTGTGTTTAAAAAAAAATCCAATTAAAATGCATGATATATATTTACTATTCCTATCAAAAGGGATTAATCTCGAATTTAAAATATTAAAAATTAATCTGCCAGGTACTATTTTCATAGCCATGTGAATTCCAAGACAAAGGACAGGGTATGCTGGAGGTACAAGGTCATCTGAATACACTTGTGATATCACAGACACTGACATGCACTCCATGAAATTAGGCAAATACTTCTGAGAAAAACATATGGAATCTTAATTATTACCTGGATGGCTCTCCTTTTAGGACAACCAATCCACACTGCAGAATATGGTCAGTGAGGATGTATAACAAAGACCTCCAGATTAGGAGGGAGAAGGAAAAGAAATTTAATACTTTTTATCTTGATCTCTTCCTATATTAAGGTGATTGTTTTTGAGGTTATAAATGCCTGTCTGCAATAACTTACATTGCAAAGGGAGGAAAACCCACACTGATTACAAGTATCTTGGCCGATTTCCTTTTTTTTTTTTTTTTGTAGCATCTGCTTGCAAACGTTTAAAACAGAACTTATAGCCTGGCTCAGAAAAGTATTTTAAAGCTGTAAATTTTCACAGTAAAGATAATTTCTGTGTGATTTCTTTATTCTCTGTTCTGCAGAACGGGATTTTTGGAAAGCAGGTGCCCCCTGAACATCTCACTGCGACGCGATTTAAGGTGTTTGCACCCAGGTCTGACACAAAGGCTTTAAACCGCAAGAGAGCGAGCGCAGGCACGAGGTGCTCGTTCAGCGTTTCCCATCGCACCGAGAGCACAAAACACTTCTGTGCATTGCTCAAAGCGCTTCCCTTAACCCGTTCGCCATTCCGGGGAGCACGGGCCTCGCTGGACGCCCGTGAAACGCCAAACTCGCAGCCAAGTGCCCACGATGGAAATGCAGGCCTGGAAAGGGCTGGGGGAGAGACGGGAGCTCACCTTCCTCCATCCTTCCCTCTCTCCCCTCCCGGAGGCCGCGGCGGGGCCGCGGGGAAGGGAAGGGCCGGGGAGCGCTCGGGGCTCCGCCTGACGTGGCGCTGCCGCCGCCGCTCCCGCAGCGCACTGCGGGCACATCCCCAGCCCGGCCTCGCCGCACCCGCGCCCCCGGCGGCCCCGTCCCCGCCCAGTACCTACTCTTGGCCTGGCTGAGGTGCAGCGAGTGGTCGGACACGGGCAGCCGGGCCGCCTCCCCGGGGTACACCTGCCCTCCCGCGTAGTAATGGCACTGCTCGTCCCCGCGCTGCCGCGCCGGGCGCGCCTTCTCCGCCCCCGCTTCGCCTCCCAGCGCCGCCGCCGCCGCCAGCAGCAGCAGAAGCCGCGCGCGGCTCCGAGCCCCGGCCCCGCCGCCCGCTTCCATGTCCCGCCGAACGACTGCACGTCCGCGAGGGGCGGCGAGGGGCGGTGGCGCCGCCGGGGAGGGGCTTGGCCGGCCCGCCCGCACTCGGGCTCGAAGCACGGCCGGGCCCCCGCGCTGAGGGACCGCGGGCGGGGGGGGACGAGGGGCCGTGGCAGCGCCACCTCCTGACCGGGCACGGCCTCCCCCTGACCCGGCACAGCCACTCCCGGGCCCGGCACAGCCAGCCCCTCCTGGCACAGGCAGCCCCTCCTGGCACAACCACCCCCTGACACGGCACAGCCACCCCCGGGCTCGGTTCGGGCACTCCCGGGCCTGGGTGTGTAGAGAAAGAGAGGAAACAACACCACACGTGTGTGTGGAGAGCGCGCACACATGGTGCGGTGCGTGTGATTGCAGAAGGAAACTATCGATATCAGAGGCTTCCTGCCTCGTATTATCTCTCTTATCTGTGGCACCGTGGGTTCTGTGGGCACGGCATCACTCGTGGTCGTACCCATCTATGCCAAGTGCGGCTTGTACGCTGTGGCCTCACGAACACACAAAATGTGAAAAGGGTACTGCCCTGGGCCCGAAATCTTGAATTGCTGTGAGCTGAACTGCTGCCAGCTGGGCAGCAACTCACCCATGAACTCCACGTGGCACACGTGGTGGCTGTGTTAGGAGTGTGGTTACACAGAAATGAAATACTGAGTGCCTCAATTCATAGAGTCATCAAATGGTTTGGGTTGGAAGGGACCTTTAAAGGAAATCTACCAACAGCCCTGCAATGGCAGGGTCATTTTCAACTAGATCAGGTTGGTATGGTATGTATGTAGGTACGTATGTGTGGTGTGGCGCCTGTGCCAGAATGGGCAGTACAATTTCTCTCTCTCTCTCTTTTTTTTTTTTTTTTTTTTTTTTTAATGATACAGAACAAGCACATAAAGAGCAGAGGCAAAAGGAAATGCTCTGGGCCATTTTTGATGAATACAAGCTCTATAAAAGAAGAAAGGGATTAGTGAGGCACCTGTCATTATATGTTGTGTCTTGAACAAATCCTACTATTTTTCCGGTTTCCTGCAAAAGAATCCACTCTTATCTGAAAAGAGGGATATAAAAATATCTAACAAGATTTTTCACAAAATTAATTTTACAGAAGTGGGAGAAACATGATCTTGTGGGCATGCTTGCGCTTCTTAACCTGTGATTTTAGTGTTCCTTGCTCCCAAAGCTCTGACTTCTATCCAGAAGTGCTCCTTTTCTTTCCCATCTCTTGTAATATTTTCCTTTAAGTTGCAGTCTAGGAACTTAAGTTCTGACAAGTTAGGGATCATGCTATTCATATTCTTACTGTCACAATAATAATCTTCCTTGGGCATATTTGCCCACCTGAAGAGATTCAAGATTACTGAGGAGCAGAAAGGTAAGGCTCTGGAACAACCCTCTGACAATTATGGGAGCAAAATACCTGCATAGTTATCAGGCTTGATCAGCATGTGTGAAATTGCAAAAAAAAAAAATTAAATGTCTGCCTACAGGCACAGTCGACTTGATGGCACATGAGATCCCCTTGTCTTGTTTTTTTCACACAGAGTTGATGGTGGCCATTCTCTGATTACACCTCCCAAAATGTTGGAAGCAGGATAAAACCTATTCTTTTCAGTGCTGCTGTTTGACTCCCCCCTCTCCCTACCCCCCAACCAAGGGCGTGTCATTAAAAGGAGGATGAACAAAATCCATTTGCTCATGTTGAACACTCTGGCTGTGGTGGGAAACAGCACTTCAACAATCTTCGTACTCCCACTGATTTCAGATTGAGACAAGCTTTACATTTAAGCTTACTAAAACGTGTTGATAGATGACTGTCTTACACGATCCAACTCTAGTAGCACTGAATGTAATATCAAGCTTTTCTCAATCTCACTGCTTGTAAGAAAAGTGACAGTCATGGCCTCTGTGAGTTCACAGAGGAAGTTAAATTCGTTGTCCCTGCTCTTCGTGCTGCTGTTTTGAGCCATAGGAAATGGCAATGATTTGAAAAGTAGTCACACAGTGAAGCTGAAAAAAACGAGCACTTCTGAAGTAGGCACTTTGCATAATGTTAACATCGCTCATTCAAAAGATATTCAGAAATACCTATAAATGAGAGAGAAAATCAGTAAAATCAATGCAGTAAAAATAGAAAAAAGCAGTCCTCTTGTGAGCAGAGAAAATCCTGAAGGACAAAAATGGGTTTTATCTGCAGAATGTAATGTTAGTTTAATAGCTATAATTTGAAGTTCATATGGAATTAAGTATATATAGACATGGAACAGAGTTCAAAAGAGCAACAAGAAAGACTTTATGGCTGCTGCTGTACTCTCAAGACTTCTGCAAGTGATTAAAAAATGAAAAATTTCATAAATGAAATCCAAGATGAAATCCAAATATATATCACTCTTCAGTGTCTAAATGGAGAAGACAGGCAGCCTTCTTTCTTTGCCCAGTGATGAAATACTTGAACTGAATGCTGATTTTGGTGTTTGAATTGACAAAATTAAGTGATGCTGTTAAAGTATGATAAGAGGGACACTGGGCTACCTTCATCCTGCTGTACAGCTCTTCTGAAGTCAGTAGGGCTTACCATGAACAAAGGGAAATCTCTTAAATCCTTCCTTTCCTCCCCTGTGCTACAGGCTCTGTTCCTGCATGTCATGCCATATCCAGGCCCACAAGGATGGGTCAGTTTTGGCAAAGGGCTTGATAGTGGCAGGGTGTCATTGCTGCGGTGGCAATGTAAGCAGACAGTGATTTAGGCCACTAAAGCAGTTTAGAAATGGTTATGGAGGTTTTGTCTGTTTTTGCTTGTAGTAATAAAACACCTCATTGTAATTTAAATGACCTAATATAACAATATCTTGGAAAAATTAGTGTAGTATATTGTAACAATATATCCGTCACCTTTTCCTGGAACAGATGTTCAAGATTGTGCTGGTGAAACTAGCAGTTGGTTTTATCCTCATGGTTTACAGGGACATTTTAACAAATATATTGCATTGCTTGTCATGCATGACAGAAAATCTATAGCATAAGAAACTTTGCTGGAGAAAGCATCTGTTCTGTAAGCAGAATTGGATCAGAATGACCATAATTAAAATTACCAATTAGGGAAGTCTTCTCTTTGGCTTTTGCTAAGGCTAGACTGGTGGGGTCAGCTGTGTGTGCACCGACTGCAAAGGCTGAGAAGTGCTGGGTGGTGCCATTTGTTTTGACAAGAACTTCATCCTGACTTCTGACTGCTGCTAATGTCAGCTGGTGGAAGCAGTAAGGCTGAGTAAAGATAAATACAGACTTTGTAAAATCTGCCACTTTGTAGCATAGAGGTAGCATAGATATATTTATTCCTGTAACCTACCTTTGGGGAATGTGCTAGTGTTTGGAGATGAATTCACGTTTTTCTTTTACAAACACACCTGCCATAGAAAAGTTCTGCTTCATTTCTTCCCTTCTTCCTCCAGCTAGCTCTGCTTATTGTGGCATTGGTGTCAGAAACAATGCAGGGCCTGTGTGATAGGAACAGAACAGAGCACGTTACTGATGTGTTTGACTGAGCATGGCAAAAAAGGGTGGTTGACACTGCTAGTCGCTGGGTGGTGGGGGAGTGTGGTTTCTAAAGCACTTCCCGTTCCAAGCTTTCTTCTGCTTCTGTAAATGCTGACAGAATCTATGAGTTTGTGAATATAAACAAATATTGTGAAACCACTTTCTTGACTTGATAAATCGCATAGTCCTTGCAAGGCCCCATCAGTTTTCCTTTGCCTGTCCCCTGGGGGGGGTGGTGGTGTATTCAAGTGTGTTTATGCTCTATCCCATTTTTTTTCTTCCTTTAACAGGCACGTATTTAAAGAAAGTGCCCAAAATGTCTCTGTGCATTAGCACATTTTTTGGGCAGTTGTGAGGACAGAGAAAGTCAGCTCTGAACACCACCTGTTAGACATATGCTGTCCTCTACAAGGCAGTGAACTGTGAAGGACAGTTGAGGTATTGCACCAGAAAACCAATGCTGGATGTCTGGACCTACCCTTGGCAGCATGCTGATGATGTGCCCTGAGACCATCACAGCTAGGAGCCTGCTATCCAAAATAACCCATCTAGCTTTGTCTGGTGTTGCTGACCAAGAGAGACCTTCACCCACAGAGTAGTAACCCCACTGTGCCAAGTGTAGTGATCTCCATCAGTGACATTCAAAGGGATTCACAGGCTCCTGCCCTTGGGGTCCCACCTGTGGTTCTGCCTTCTCAGGTCTGAACTTAGACTAGCAAACTCTGGTCCAAGTCTTGAGCTCAATCAGCCTTTGGGAAAAGGTGGAAAATTTGTCACCTCTGCTCAGACAAAAAGCAGAGCTATGTCCTGCCCTCGTAGGTGCCTGAACCTCATGGATAGAAAGAAGCCCTGGGGCGACCCAATTTCATATTCTCTCAAACCAGAACACAGACAGATGGTGCTGATGTTTATTGGTGACGCCTGGGTATGCCTCTTCTGTGGGTAGCCACTAAAGCCTTGCTCAAGCTCACAGGTGTGCTACCTGCCTTGCATTTGGGCAGCAACCGAAAACAGAATATATAGCTGTTGTCAAGTAAATATACCCTACTGTCTGAAGCATGGGTGATCCCATCAAGATCTGTGGAGGAGAGAAGGCTGCATTCCCAGGATGGTGGGATGACATGATCTTAAAAAAATTCCAACTTGCCTCCTTGTGCTGGACTGCCTTCCCCTCTTCAGTATTATCTTGCAAAGCTTTTATATAGTATCTATTTTCTAGCAGTGTTACATACCTAAATTTGCCTTTGTTTTCTGTTTGGACATATGAAAGAGAAAAATGGCTTTTGGTGAAAAATATTCATGCACCTTGATATGTTAGTTGCTTTTACATTGCTCACTAGATGGCAGTAAGGTACTTGTTATACTAATTAAAAAAATTGAAGTAATGTGTTCTCCAAGTGTCTGAAATTTCCTAAAATCTCAGGATATGGCATTTTCTTCTCTAAAATACAAGGTCCACAGATGTAGGAAATGTAAGTAGAAATCTATATTCGGTCCTCATAAACAACCCCTGTTCATGTGAACACATTACGACAATCAAGCTCACACAATTTTTCAGTAAAATGTTTACTCTATTGTGCCTTTCAGACTGAATATGATGGAGATACTGCAGTAGTCTCTTAAAAAGGAGAAAAAAATAAGAAAAAACATCCATAAAATTTGTGATGAAAGAGGTGGAAATTTGTAGCAGAAAATAAGTTTTAACCTGGTCATTATGGAGTACTGAAATCGATATTGGATTTTTGTTTCTGCTTCCTATTTTACTGGTTACACACAGTTTTCTGGGAGTTTAAGTAGCAGTCCAGAAAGCTATCATCTCTAACTAAGTTGAGTGGAGTGCACAGGCCTTTTTTCTTCTCTGCCGCTTCAGAAATCTTCATGCTCCACTTAGAATTGCTGAAAATAAATGAAGTCTTTACCTTTTTTATGGTAACATCCTCACCTCTTCCAATTCAGTTTTGCAAATGTTTCAGAGATTCAATTATTTCAGCTTGTCTGATTGGTCTAATGCAAGGTTGTAAAGGTTTTCTTGCAAAGCAAAGTTTTTTATTCATTGGAAGTGAAATAGATCCAACATTTGTGTTCCCCAGACCATAGGTATATGTCTTAAATTTCCTTCAGTTAACTCCAATAGTCTAATTTAGCATGTAAGTTGAGTAGTAAACTGTTCATTAATTTGTATCATCTCTCTCACTCACTGTGTGGGAGATGCTGCCAAATAATTCCTCCTATGTTAAAAAAGATTTTAAAACTTTCCAAGATTTTGAAGATGGTAAGTATTGCTGAGACATGTAAAATAATGTGTTGACCTTCTGCACAGCTAGCTGTTACAAGGAATTATTCCTCAGGCCTACGCTTTGAAATAGTTGCTGTGAAAAGTTGGCTGAAGTTGCCAGTTAAGAAAGCTGATAACACAGAATGGTTCATGGCACAGAGTTCCTCTCTTAGACCTGGATGTTGATTTCTGAGATAAGATTTCTGCCAGATGGTATTTTTGATGGAAGTGAAACAAGCAGCATTTAAAAAACCCCAAACAAACAGAAAAGTCTGATTCCATATCTTCTGATCATCCTATAGGAAAGCAGACTTCAAGGTCGTTTGCTGCCATTTTGCAGAGGGCCGACATGATGCTTTTTCTCCTGGTAAGTCTGCAGCCACGTTACCAACAGACTGGAACCTCTTAGGATTTAACAAGAAATGATTCGTTTTAAAAATACCTCATTAAAAATGCTTGACATAATCTCTGTGGTTATTTCATTTTTATTACCCATATTTATTTCATTTTTATTACACTTCATGTCAGTTTTCTCACCAGAAAACCATGGATAGAGCAAGAAACTGTTGTGGCAAGTTGGCATTGATACTGAAAGGCTTGGCTGTGGCACGAGCTCAGCTCCTCCCCAGGCAGTGGCAGCATACCTTGAGAATCACCTGCTTGCTGTGCCTGATGCCTGAACATACTTGAATAAGTCACCATAGGTAACTGCTGTTTACATTGACCAAATTATTTGTTAAGGGTCAGTAGTCAATTATAAACTGCTTCATGCTTCAATGCATTCACGTTCCCATCTCAGTGCTCCTGGGCTCTTTTGATAATTGCGGGAGAGCCACTGCTGGGTTGTTCCTGTGGGAGGGAGGGAAAAGACTGTCATCAGTATGTGCTTCCCCAGCAAGGGGTTTCTTTGAAATATTGCAAATAAAGAGCAAGCAGAAGACTCTAGATGACAGAACTGCCTGGTCAGTAAACGCACTAAATCCTTCTGCCCCCACTCAAAGGAAGCGTCGAATTTTGCCTGTCTGTAGTTACAAAGGCTGGCAGTTTTTTGGAAGCTGTGAAGATTTTGCTTTTAGCCTGAACATTTCAGGTGTGAAGCCTGCTGTTGGTGACAGCAGTGCTCCCACAGCGGAGCAGCGTGAGCTTTTCTGGGCAGCAGTGATTGCTTCTCAGCAGACCGGCCGAGATGTCTCCCTTTCCTCACTCCCACTGCCAGGTAGCAGTCCCAAGCCCGGAAGAAAGAAATGATGAGCCCTGTGCCTTGAGCTTTTGTGCAGTGTTGCTAAATCCAGATGCTAAAAGGTTGGAAGATGGGAAGAAGTAATGATAATAGGCTTGGAGATCTTTGAACCTGTCAGATTCCTTGTGTGCATGTAGGGTTCCCATGTCTGGGTTTCCATGGAGGCCCCAAACTGTTGTTTGTTTTAAATGAAAGATGAGTTTCCTTGTAATTGTGAGACATTTGAAGAGGAGACTTTGGGGAAACAAGCAAATATTGTGATGTTCCCGAGGAACTGTGCCCAGCCTTTGGGTGGCTGAATGCAGAAGAGCATGGAGGACCCTTTTGCCATGGGCCAGGTTTGGTCTTGGTTCTTACACAAGGTGTGTGTAAGGACAGAGTGTACAGTGTCCATGCAGGCACTCAGCCTCTGCTGTGCCTGCAGGCTTGTCCTGCCATGGGCTGACTGAGGGAGAGGCCAGCAGCTCCTTCTACCCTCCCTTCCCCAGCAGGCAGCTGAGAGATGGAGCAGGGTCAGGGCCTTTTTCAGAATCCAGTTGGAGAAAAGGCGATTAAAGATGTCACCAGGAGGAGTCTGGCATTAATCTGCTTCCACTCTGCCCAGTAGACTCTTCTGCCCCGGTTAAATACCTCAAAACAGCTGGACCAGGCTTTTGTTTGGAGGAACATCATGTCTGAAATGTCAACTCAGGCACCTGAGAAAAATAGCATGGAATAAAGACTTGGGGAAGCTGAACTGAGTCTGGGCATCAGCAATGCATCAAGAGACACAAATATTGCTAAAATATTATATGAAATGAATGCTAATGGAAAAAATGAAACATTTAGTGAAGCATGCAGAGCTGGAAACATTGCTATGGTTATTAGGTTTGAATTAGTTGGAAAGCGTTCATTCAAACTGTTTCTATGCATGGATTGTCCTAATGGGGTTGCATTTGGGATCTAACGCTTCTGGGTTTTCCTTTCTTTTTGAGTGCTAAGTACTGAAATATTCATTATATGTGTCCTTCTGGCTTCTGGACTGCTGTGTAGGGAGATTTTTTTGTACACTAAATTTTGCAGTAAATAATACCAGTTACTGCCTAGTGGTACTTATTGTAACCCCAGTGACATAAATGGTCCTGCTCAAAAGACTTTTCATATGAAATGAAAAATCTGAGGGTATTTCACAATAGGAAAGTAGTGCCATCTTACCTGTTTCACCTTTAAAAAGACTGAGAAGGTCAAGGCAAGCGTTTTTAAAATGCTCTGTGAACACATATGGCCTCTGTATGTACATGTACACACATAGACACGTGTGTCAGTGAAAAAAATTAAATGAATTATTTTTCATCCACTGAGAGGTTTTACCTCTTCAGTTGAGAATACTCCATTACTATACATTCTTCATAATATCTGTTTTCAGAGACAGGAACATTTTTAATCCACTGTCTCGCTTCACATGAGTGAACACAGATCTACCTGTTAACTAGAGCACTGGTATCTGGAATTATAATGGCATATTTTTGGGCATCACTGTGTGGTCTGTTTTCCAATTTCTTGTTTGGAAGTCTTTATCTTTGCTATCTTATCTGATGCCTTCTGGAAACAATTTTCTCTTTACGCCACTTCATAAACTTCAGCATACACTAGACAGAAGGTTCTGGGCCATTTCTCACATTTTGTAATGAATTTTCTGATTGAATTCTTTTACAGATAGCACCTCATACATGCAAAGCAGTGCCCAAGATACTGGTGGATATTTTACTGATTGTATGTGTATAGCTCTAAGAACTTGTGACATATTCTGAAAGGGTGGGTTGCTGCTGAAATGTGCACATTTTTTGAGGCATTGAATGAAAAAATCTGAAAAGAATGAGATAAGAATAAGCCCATTAACATGAAAATAGGTAAAATTAGAAAGAACCAAGTGTGCTTGCATAGTTAAATTTTAGCTGGAATAACTACAATAATTTGAAACATCTAGCAGATCTCTTGACAAATAGCTGGATGTTATCAGAAGAACTCTGTCACTGTCATTAATTTAATTGATGTCTCAGGCTTTAGATGAGTAGCCATAACACTAAGATGATTCATCTGTGATCATGAGAGGAAGCACCAGTGTAGTTGTGCGGGTTCAAAATTTTCCTCACTGGGCAGCCCACATGAAATTTAAATTAGAGTTTTGTTAAACCTTCTTAAAAGACAGTTCTATCATGTAATGTTCATCAGGGATGGCTGAAGGTGGGAGACAAAGGCAGGGGCCTCACCCTGTGAGAGCAGATCCCTCCCTTCCCTCGAGAAGGGCCTGAGTTCACAAGGAAGGTGCAGTGTGGCTGCAGGAAGGGTCTGGCTACTGAGAGGAAGGTTATTCTGTGGGCATGTTTAGGGCATTAAATGAGTGGAAGCAATCCAGAGAACCAGGCAGCTTCAGAAAAAAAAAAAAAGGAGTTTTAGAGGAGAAAGTGTCACGATGGGGAGGGAGACTGCTGCTGTAAGCAGCACAAGTGACTGCTTGTTTAAGCCACTGAACAGGGAATCCCTGTGAGAAAAAGAAGTGTTTGGCATCATTCACAAGGGCAAGTGGGGTCTTGTTTGCATGGTTAGGGCTGGAGGGACTTTGGTCATTGCAACCACAGCATACACTGATTCAGCCAACTTCCAGTAGCAGAACAGGAACTCCTACATCTCTTCCCCCCAGATCTACTGTGTCACAGAAAGGGAAAATAGCAATTTGATGCCAGTATTTAAAAAGGACTTTGGAAACGTGTCAATGTGGCTTTTGTCAAGAGAAATTGTGTCTGAGAGAAATCCGCTGCTGTTTGTCTGAAGCGCTGACATGTGTTTGGATTAGGCTGATTTGGTTGGTACGGAGTTCTCAGATTTTCCTAAAGCTTTTGATAAGCTCCTCAGTCAGAAGATCCTAAAGAAGCAAAACAGGAGCAGGATGAAAGGAAAGATCCCTGCTGGAACTGATGTGAGGAGCAGAAATAAACAGTCAGGTATTTCAGCGGGAGATAACAAGTGGAATCCCACAGGGATCTGCACTGAGTTCCGTGATGTCTGGCATATTCATAAGTGGTCTGGAAAATATCCTAAATGGTGCTGGATATTTCTTTAACTGAGTTACTCGGGGTAGGAAAAAATAAAAATCTGCTTTTAAAAACGTGGCAGAATCTCATGATATCAAGTGGCGTTGCAGCAAAGTAGCAGCCTGTGTTTGGGCCAAGATAATGCACACGGGAAAAATAGACCTGACTGTACGATGCTGAAGATGGGCTTTAAACAACCTATTATGACTCAGGGAAGAGAGCTCAGATTAGCTGTCAGTAATTCTAAGAAATGTTGGCTGAGGGCAGAGCAATGATCAAAAGCAAATGGATTGTCAGAAATTGCTAGGGAAGACATAAAAACCAGAATAATTATTTTGCTGTGCATTCACCTCTTGATTACTGGGCGCTGTTCTGGTCTCCACATCTAAGAAAAGGTATAACAGTGCTTGAAAGGGACAGAGAAACCTGACAAATGTTTTCACAAACAGAACGGCTTCTGAATTGAGATTGATTAAATAGACTCTTTAGATTGGAAAAGAGAAGGTGGAAAGGCATGTGATAGCGGTGTTTAAAATCATGAGTGGCATGGAGAAAATAAGTAGCGAATGATTATTTGCGTTTCTCCCAGAACAAGAACAAGGGACATCAGATGGAATTACTGGGTAGTGGCTTAAGCAAGCAACAGCAAACAGCTTGGTCTTTGTGGTGTGCAATTGAACTGGAACCAGTCTTACAGTATCTGCTGGGTGTCAAGAGGTTAGACGGGCTCAAAACCAGTCAGAGGAATTAATGGAAAAAGAAAATCTATCAGAGACTATTAAGAAGCAAGATGACATTCCTGCCTGAGGAGCTGCCTGCGTGGCAGCTGCTGGATGCAGGGAGGGGAGAGTGGAGAATATGACTACATGGTTACCCCTTTCTAAAATTGTTTTCTTTGGTATCTGCTGCTGGCTTCTATCAGTGGTGGGATACTGGACAAACTGGACCTTTGATCTGATCCAATATAATTCTTCTGCATAGTGTTTTTATGAGGAATCAGTAAGGGTCCCAAGGTTTGATCACTGCTTCAATAATTTAGACCTAGCCTGGATGTCCACTCAGATTCTTGAAAGAGAATATATCCAGAAGGTTGCATTGATCCAATCACCTGAGAAAGTGAGAGCCCTGAGGACTACATTAATGAACCAAAGTGACACCCACGCAATTGGGTACTCAATTTCATTCCTTGTGGGATGAGTAACTAAAATGAATACCAGTGCTACACTGGGCTTTCCTGTAATTCAGTGATTTGTAGTTCTCTGAAAAGTACCTTTTGTATTGTTCAGTTTATTGTTCTGCTTTTTGAGCTTGTGTACAACATGGATGTGCTGGAGAGAGCCAACATATTGCCATTGGTTAGAGAATGCCACTTTAAAACAGTGACAAAATTACTCTAAAGCTAGAAGTGCAGCCATGAGAACTGTATTTTGGTAAAAGGAGAATGTTGATCTGGAGTTAAATTGAATGTCTGTTTCTTCGGGGAGGGTAAATTTAATCAGATGCTCAAAATCAAATTAAGGGGGAAATCAGTTTGGAAAAACAAAAGAATTACAATACAGCTAATGACCTGAGGTAATACTGGCACAAAATTTGCTTTCACATTGTAAAATGAAAAATCGTTTCTCTAAGAGGGAGCTGCTTGTAGATCATGATTGACCAGGGCAGTTCAGAGCCTGGTGTTTCCTTGAGAGAACAATTGCAATGTGCCGCCCTTCCACCATTTACTTCCCCTCTATTATAGTAATACCAACAGTTATTATACTGTGATCAAGCCTGTCAGTGTTTCTATCATAGTATTATTTTCTAACTTGGATGTTAAGCTGGAAATATTTTCCCGGCCCAGCCTGAAACAGCCTCTGCAGATGGTGGCCCATGAGTGATCCAGAGGTGTCATTTCTTCTGCAGAAACACAGGCTTTCCTACAGCATCAGTCCTTGTAAGAAACATCTCTACATCTGGGAGAAAAGCGAGTTAATCCTGCATTTGGCTGCAACCTTGCTGCAGAGAGGGATTTGGATTTTTATGTACACATTTTTCTGATTAACGTAGGTGAGTAGAGGGGCTTTTTTCGGTTTGATTGAAAGGGGCAAGGTCTTCCCCTGATGATTTCCTTCCTCTATAAAGGGAAGATATTGAAGGAGCTGTGGCTCAAAGGTACTGCTGCTGTTTTCATCCCTGAAGGTGATCCTTTCTGGCATAAATTTCTCTCTCATGTTGATGGAGAATTTGGAAACGGGGGCCAGAAGCTGCAGCTATGATTCAGTAAGAAGGGGAAAAGTGCTGCTCTGATATTACGTGGAATTACATTTAACTTAAACCAGCATGGTGCCTTGCTCTTCTGTGACCTTTACCCATCAGGAGTTATTAGCTAATTGAATTCAGAAGGTAACTCCCTAACTGTTTTCAAACTAAATTAACTTGCTTCAAGGGACCAACTTATGTTTGTATTTCCACAGAGATAATGACTTTAGGCTTCAACTGAAACCTTGCCAGATAATGAGGAAAAAATAAATCAATGACCTCACTCTTATCTGGTCTTAACAGGCAGGCTTTCCTTTGCTAAAAGTGACCCTGAAATGGTCTGGATTGATTCAGACAAATACCGAGCCCTGTGCCCTGCTAAGCAGTGCTGTCCTGGGGAACGCTTTGCTCCATAAGGAGATCTAATCTGAACATCAGCAAAGCTGCAAGTATTTGAATCCTAGTGTTTCTTAGAGTCAAAATGAATGCTTCTGAGAAATTCAAATAAGCAGTAAGATAAAGAGTTAAGGAGGAATTTAGCTTCAATACTAATTAGAAGAAAAAAAACACATTCTCACACTTGTGCCTGGGACTGAACAGTCTTCATAGGCATATACTTCTCTGATTCTCCATAGACATATGCTTCTCTGATTATTTAATTAGCTGGAATTGTTAAATAAGAAATGCTTTACAGACGTTAAAGGGAGATTGTTGCCTGCTGAGAACTGGTGTAGCTCTATTGGTGGAGATTTTTCCTTTGGTGCCTTGATTAATGGAAGAAGTAGACAGCTCAGAAATGTGCCTCTCTAAAAGCAGCTCCTTACTCTCTATATGGATCTCTCAAATGAAGGCTTAAATCTTCTGGCAATAAGTGTGATCAGTAATAGTTTTACAGAACATGCGAGGCAATCTATTCAAGTAGGCAGAGGTAAGAGGCAGGGGGGTTTAACTACTGGTAAAGAAACTGTAAAACCTACTTTTAAAGCCTAAATAAGAAAATTGAAATTTTATAGTAGCAATAGCAGTAGTACTAGTAATGACCATTCTGGTCTATTAAGAGATGTGATGTTTTAGAGAGGGATGGTAGCTTTTATTAAGTTTGTTGATACAGGTTGTATAGTAGCATCTCTTCTTTTACTGTTGAACTTCATAGAAAAAAGTGCCCCTAGGCAAAATTCATGTCTTTCTCCTAAAAGGTAGGTAGATACCAATATTTTATCAAAGAGCTATTTTTCAGTGCTTTCAGGTTATTGACTGATAAAATTGGAACTGCTTCAAGAAGTGGTCACCTGTGTCCAAGTGTAGCCAGTTTGCAGTCTGTACAAAATTGGGAGTGATAGTTGATGCACTGGATGGTTGTGCTGCTGTTCAGAGGGACCTCAATGAGTTGGAGACATGAGCTGACAAGAACCTCATGAAATTCATTGAAGGGAAAGGTCAAGTCCTGCCCCTGGGGAAGAATAACCACAGACATCAGTACCTACTGGCTGAAAAGCAGTTTTGCAGTAAAGGACCAGGGGATCACGGTGGACACCAAGTTGAACATGAGCCAGCAATGAGTCCTTGAGGCAAAGAAGGTGAATGTTGCCCTAGGCATCATTAGGCAAAGTATTGCCAGCAGGAAGAGGAAGGTGATCCTTCCCCTCTACTCAACAATGTGGGGACACACCTGGAGTGCTGTGTCCAGCTCTGGGCTCCCTAGAGCAAGAGAGACATGGGCATACTGGAGAGAGTCCAGTGAAGGGCCATGAAGATGATTAAGGGGCTGGAACGACTGACATATGAGACTGACAGGCTAAGAGAGCTGCGTGTGCTCAGCCTGGAGAAGAGAAGGCTCATGGTGGACCTCATCAGTGTGTTTAAATACCTAATGAGGGTGTAAAAAAGATGGAACCAGACTCTTAGAATTGATGCCCAGTGATAGGATGAGATGCACAAACTGAAATACAGGAAATTCTATTTAAACATAAGACTGATTTTTTTTCCTATACTGTGAGGGTGATCCAACACTAACAAAAGTTTCTCAGTTTAGCTGTGGAGCCTCCATCCTTGGACATATTCAAAAGATGACTGGACACAGGCCTGAGCAACTGTCTCTGAGTTGTTGCTGAGGTTGTTGACCCTGCTCTGAGCACAGGGCAGGACTGGATGATCTGCCTTCCAATCTCAACCAATCTACGATTTTGTGAATCCAGAAAACATTTTTACTCAATGGCTAAGACCTTCTCATGGGAACTGGTGCAGAGAACAGGGCCCAGGTCTCCTGTAGGGATGACTGAGGAAGGCTCCGAAAAGGGTTCATTATTATGAATCAAACTGGGGTCCTTGAGATCCTTTGCTTTTCATCCTTCTGAAAAACCAATGTCCCATGCAGCTTTCAGACAACTTTCCTCCTGGGGATTGGCTGTGGTTCCAAATTTATCAACCTGTCACCCCTGCAAACTGTGAAAATTGGCCTTTGGCCATAAGTGAGTTCCACTCAGAGCAATCGTCATTTGTGACTGGCTTGGATGTGCTGACTCAGCAGTTTTGGTGCTGTGCTCTGGAGCACCAGCACTGTGGCCAAAAGGATAAACAAACCTATTAGGGAGGTGGTTTTATCCGAGCATAAAGGTAATTCTTTCTAACAACATAATGGAATAAAGCAAAATGGACAAAACACTCCCATAAAATAAATCAGATATGGAAATTGAACACTGTGACTCTAAGACAGAAGCTGAGATTGTTCTATGCAATGCAATTTATTTTTCAAGTATTTGCAGTGGAAATTTTTCTTTTGAATTTCCACATTTTGGAAAATCTCATGATTAAAGAAATTAAAATATCCTCTGCCTTATTTAAAATATTTGATCTTTTTATATGTTGTCTCTGGGATTATTAAGATTAAAAGAATGTAAGATAAAAAATGTAGATGTTTGAAAATCTGCTTTGGGTCATTGTCTTCAAGCAGTTGCCATAGCTCCTTAGTGACAATCTGAAGACTATTATATAGTCAGAGTTCTGTAGGAGTGAGAACTGAGGCTTGAACTTTAGGGAAATTGTAGGATATTTTCTGCCAAGAAAAGTGAAGGACTGAGTCCTTGCATCTGGGGGAGATCCTGTCAGAGATTACACAGAATGCAACATGTTAACATATATAAAAAACATGCCATCAATCATCTATAAAAACCCAAACCCCCATATGAACACTGAAGAAGTTGGCTGCTATTTGATTCTAAATTTGATTAAATAGACACTTTTATCAGGGAGTCAAAACCAATCTATTCAGCTGGATACATCTCCACACAGAAGCAGAATATTTATCTAATATGTGAACCACAACCACAACTCTGCTTATAAAGCTTTTATCCTAGTTTTAAGTTGTTTTGTGGTAAACAAACACTTCCTTCCCTTTGCTGTCAGCTGTTGCCCTGAACTGAACTCAGAACTCCACCAATTTTTTCAATGGTCATCAGTTATCAGCAATTACAGATGGCAATTCCCCAGTCTCAGGGCAGTTAAAAATACATGCTAACTTCATGTGTTATTTGAGGAGTGTTTCCTTCCTGCATGAAGCTTACGTGGGCTCACAGATGTGCACACTTAGACCCCAAGCACAAACACACCTGGTCCCCTTCTTGTTTCAGGTCCTGATACTAAAATAGATTGGATTACACCAGGTGGTGAGGCTGAATGTCAAAACATATGAAGAAGGAAAGTTTGTGTTTCTGTGTTTTTGAGCTTTCTGTCTGGGTCCTCTGCAGACCTCTAAGGTGTGAGTTCTCAGTCAAGCTTTCCCCACACTCAGGATATTCATAACCACTTGCTTTCTCTCTCTTATGTGCAATCTGGTTTCTAAAGAGGTGAGAGTTTGTTCATCAGCCTTTCCCTCACAGGCAGCATTAATGAGGTCTTTCTCTTCCACCCACATCCTATTTTCAGGAAATGTGTAGGAACTTAATGACTTTAAGACTTTTTGCTTGTCTTATTAGATCAAAATTGTCCAATGGGCTCACAAAAGGTTAGGAAAGAGACACAAACAAAAGATAAATAGACATGGATGCAGACACCAAGAGCCTTTTTTCTTTAAGAAGTGCTAGCATTCTAGCTTTCACTTGTACAATGAGAACCAAAGCTGACTAAAGGAACATCTGGAAAGAAACAGTGCTTTTCCGCTCATGTGGTTCTTCAGGCTTGGGGATCTTCAGGACAGGTCAGTGGCTGAAGGAGTCTGGCTGTTGGTGTCAAGATCTCCTCTCTCATGCTTGATCAGCCTGGGCAAGTCTGAATATCCCCGTCCCTGGTGACCCACAGCAGGGCTTCATAGGTTTCCTGCCACATGAGCAACCTTTGCTGACTCTTCATTGCTCTGCATTTCCTGGTGGTCTTGGTTTTAATGTCTGCCAAGGTATCCACTCCGAGCTAGGGGAGGACATCATAATGTGTTGGTGTGAAAAACTGTTCTACTAATTTAACCCTTTAATAAATTATTTAGAGGTTTGCTTTCCTCAGTGTCTTGCTTGCAGTGATCCTTCTTTCTCTGCCTTCCCACTCCCAAGTGTCAAAAGCCTGGATAGATGAAACCATTTGTGAAAGATCTGGTGTCTAAATAGCTGGTGAAAAAGACTTCCAAAACTGCTGCTGGAATCAACCTTCTTCCCTTGGAGGCTTTAAACTGGGCCATCCATTTTTCTTCTTCTTCCAGCTACTGAGTTTCCAAGTGATCTGTGCCAGCAACCACTCACTGCCTGCAGTCACACCCCAGCACTGGAATCACTGCTTGTCTAGGTGGGTTCTGGATACTCTTGCAGTCACAGCACAGTGTCTTATTTCTTGTTCCTGATGAGTTCTTTCCAGGTACTCTCAACACCCTGACCTAAAATTCTTGCCAGCAAACCTCATCATCCTCTTGTCCTTACTCCAGAGCCTTGCCCAGCTGCTCTAGGAGGAAAAAGTCCAGGATACCTCCCAGCCACCAGCCAATGTGTCAGCCCCAAAGTCAAAGCAGTCACGTGTCCCAACAAGGGTTCTTCTTTCATATAACCACATGCATAAAATAACAATAGCTTGAATTTTATCATAGAATGTAGAGGGATGTGTGTTCTGGAAAGAGATGAGCTCATGAAGGTTACTGCAGTGTAGAAAGTCTCAGATCTTGTGCTCCAAGGTTTCATTTTGCTTAAAAATAATCAAATTGAAATGAAACAGTAATACTTAAAATACTTTCTCTCTCCTCTTGTGGGGGGAATTAAAAAGTGTATTTTAAATTCCAACCCAGAAAGGATATCTCTTTTTAGAATTACCTGAAGATGCAATTTTATATCCATTTGGTCCCAAAGTCAAGAATTCTTGTCTTGCAATTGCTACCTGCTCCTTGCACTATGTAAAGCAGGGTCTGTTAGCTTGAAGGCAGCAGGTGGTTACAGATTCTGTAATATTTAACTTTCAGTGATACTGTTAAAGAAAAGCAGACATAATCTTACAGGTTTTTAGACTTTAGGTAGTTTAGTTTACCATCAAAAAGACATCACAGCAGCTTTCCACAGAGGTGGAAAACACCAATTTAATGTGGAGTTGGTACCCATAATTATGAGTACCATATTCAAATTCTGCTTTAATAATGTCCATATTTGCAATACTGTAAATGTGAAAATGAATTTGTTTCTGAAAGAGTGCCAGTATGAAGCAGCATGTAATTTTGTTTTTGTTTGTGCTCTGCATAATTACTGTAATTATGCACATTAGACTGTTCTGTGTAATGGCACCAGAAGGTAGATAATTTTGTCAATAACTGGCTGTAGCAGCTTATATACATTTTGTACCATCCACAGAAGTACTTTGAAGATCACTTAATACTGCTGATTTGCCCATAATAGGTCAGAAATTATTGCTGCTGCTTCCACAGTGTCTATTTGGAAGAGATGCCTTCCATAAAAATCAGGTGCCACTAAAAAAATCAGAACTTTGTTTCTGAGAAAACAGAGCAAAAAAAAGGACTCACCTTTTCAAAGAGGGTAAAATCTTTAAATAGCTGATAGGGTCACTATAAGCATGATATGACAAGGAGCTGCAGCAGAGTTCAGATTATACTCTGCACAAGAAATTGCAGAAGTTATAGAATCGTGAAATGACCTGGGTTGGAAGGGACCCGCTCAATGCCATTTCCTTCTTTTTAAGAGAATAAATTTAGATCAAGATACTTATTAAAGAACTGACATGAAAACTTAATTTTATAATGAATCTAACCAGGAGCACATTAATAATAGAGAAAACAAATGGGAGAGGGAACGCAGGTAGGAAAAATGGAATCAGGCAGGAGGTAGGCATGGAATGAGATGCTACCTGGATAAACTCTGAAGTTCAAAAGAAAGGTGGTGTTTAGGAGATGGATCCTTCATGTGTTCAGGAAAAATGCCTTTTTCATTGCATGAGATAGTTGTTAGTAGTGGTATTATGTTAATTGGAGCCCTCAGCCACTTTGTGAGAGTATTTTGTGTGCAGAAATGGGGACTGTGGTTCCGAGATCAGCTCTCCTGCAGATCTGGCTCCATCTGCCCACTCAGTTGCAATGGCTGAGTTTCCTCAGTGTGGAAAAACCTGATGTGGAGGTCCTGGGGAGCCAGCCCTGTCCCTCTGTTTGAGGTGGGGGTTTCTGGGTGGTGGTCTGCAGATGCTATGACCTGGGGGAGCCTGGTGTGTGGATCTGTATGCTGGTCCCATGCTCTCTGTGAGCAGTGATCTGCTGGCAACAGCCATTTTCACTGTTGTGTTGCTGTCCCTCGGTGTGATGGATATTGCACAAGGCTTTTTTTTCTGCCAGAAGAAACATGGGTGGATGGGTAGTGACTCATTTGTCAGAAAAGTTTGGAAACTAGTCACTGAAAGCAGAAGTGGAGATGTCTGGGGAGATGAAGAGGGCACAGGGTATAAAGGTGTCGTGATTCGCTTCTCCCTGTGTTATGCTCTGCATACTTGTCAAATTAGGACTGAGCTCCGTGGGAAGGGACGCCTGAGTGACAGTGCTAGTTAGATGCATTAAAAGTGTCCTCATCCCTGGTGAAGCAGGAATGCTGCTGCTAGATCAGAGCAGATTCTCTGAGAGGATCCCCTCCTGCTTTATGTCTCCTCAGGCTGAATGGATTCATTCTGAAGTACAAGCCGCATGAAAAATTTCAGTGTCATTTTTAGCTCTGCTTCAGCAGGCATAGTTGGCAGCACTGATTTAAGATACACAGCCTGTGTGGGGTACGCTGTTATTTATCATGTATTGATCTGGTGATCATAACCTGTGCTTTCCTGAGATGTAATGTTCGTGGCTTCCTTCTTGTTTTGAAAAACTGACCTGCCACTTGCAATTCTCTTGAAATGCAGCAGCACGCCTGAGCATGGATTTGAGCTGGGAAATTCATCCTGCACTGTTTTCTTTTTTCACCCAAATTGGAGTAGGTGTGAATACATCCAGCTCTGAAAGGGGCTGGCTTTGGCCATATGCAATATCATCTCCTTGATCTCTGTTTGATGGGACTCTGCACTCACATGCCATGTGAGATTCTGGGTTTTGCCATCATGCTAGAAGTCCAAAAGTAATAATAATTTTGCTATGGTGGCTCTGGCAAAAAGCCATTTATTCCTCTCAGAAACTTGGCTAAATTGATTTCCACTCTTAAAAGCAGCCACAGATAACTGTATTTTTCCCTGAGTGATCTGAAATGATGATTGTTGCTTTATTGACTGATGTGTTTTTCAGTCAACCTGCTCTTATTCTGTTGATGACTTTGTAGAGTATTTAAGTTAATAAAACACTTTTTTGTCTTTGTTGGTCAACTCAAATGTATTTGTACTCTTCAGATAAAATTGTTAATGCTTTGGTTAGTATCTGAAAGAAAAAATGATTACAGAAGTTGCAGAACATTGTTTATCAGCACATAGTCTCAAGGAAGGGTCCTGTCATAATTTAAACCTCAAGTCCAACTCTCCTTAATAAGTAGGGTGAGAAGACCCAGTCAAATGACAGAATACTGGTGAGAAAATAAAATTAATCTGAAAACTCAGAATTAAATCAGATGGTGAGATTTAACTGCAGACTAGTCAGCTGAGACCTACAGTTTGGTACTGGGATGGAAGCTGTAGTTCTCCATGGCCTTCTGGAGTCACTGACATGGCTGGGGTCAGTTTTGCTCAGATGTACTTGAGTTCTGAACAAATTCTTCAGCCACTGCCCACCTTATTTCCCCGGGAAGTTTGCTAGGTGAAGAGCCTCTGTGCTGCTTTTTTTGATGGCACAGTTCGTAAACTTTGTTAACTGCTGCTCTGCTACTAACACACTTGTTCTGAGAATATCTTGGACCTGGTTTTTAATCTGTATCATTCATTTAGAAGGGTATGGCAAGGAGGAGGCCACACAGGTGGAAGTGTAGCCTCACTTTATGCTGCATTTCCCTGAGTGATATAAGTAGCTCTGCTACAAGGTCAAGCAATCCAAGGTGTACTTGATGAGTTTAGACAGTTTCACTCTGTTTTTCAGGAGATCGCAAGTGAAAGTCTGTCTAGTTTTGATGCATGAGACTTTAGCAGTACTGTTTGCCTAAACTAAATTCTCCAGCATAAAATCAATCAGATATTCAAACTTGTACAGTGGAAAGTCTAAATGTCATTCATTTACTTGCAGGGACATGACAGCTTTCATTGATTTCTTAAAAACAGCGAGTTATTTGCACTCCTTGGAATATCAAAAAGAGAAGGAAAAAAGGGATCAAGGGAAACTGATGTTGCCTCATTCTCCCTCTGAATTCTGGATATCAAATTTTGGCCAGTAATCCTATCCAACATAAGCAAAGAAATACCATTAAGGTCCACTTAAGCAGTTATCCTTCCTTTTGTCCAGCTGCAGATACTCAAGTGGGAGAGGAAAGTCACAGAAAGCACACAGTGATACTTCCCAGAACACTCTCCCAAATGCTTGGGATTTGTGGCTTGGAGTATCCCTCACTGCAAGTCTACTGAAATCTGTGAGCAGGTTTGGTACCCTCAAGCTAAAAGTTTCTCTGGACTTGCTGCAGAAAGAGCCCTAACTGTTGAACTTGATGATCTTAGAGGGCTTTTCCAACCTAAATGATTCTGTGACTTCTAAGATGAGAGGAAGGCTTGAGCCTCTCACGTGTTGCAGGCGATCCTGGAGACTTCTCCTGCCTGTGGGAGGGAAGGTCACCCCCAGCTATGTAAGAAATGTTGATCTTGGCCTGGTTGGAGGAGCAATTGGAGATGTGAAGTAGAGAGGCCAGAGGTCAAATGTCACAAGTCACACTGCAGATGAGTGGTCGGTCTGGTCACTGTCACTGTCACTATCCCTGTGAAGTGTGTGGTCTGCACTGGCACTGACCTGACTCAGCTCAGCTGTGTCATTGCAGGTGCAAATCCTTATTGCATCTATTCCAGCATGCAGTGGGCCTTCTCTCCCTGTTTCATGCCCAATTGATTATTACTGAAACTATGACAATTGTTGTAGAATCACCCATATAAATAAATGAGTGTCAGTTTTAAAAACTAATAGTTCCTTCATGTTAATAATGATAAAGGATTATAGCTAAGTTTTCCTTTCTTTTAGAAATACTAGGCAGACTCACAAAAGTTTTTAAAAAGATTTTTTACTCTCAAACCAAATTAGGGGTTTTTGAGTACAAGCCAAATAGAGCTCAATAGGTAAAGACTTGATTATTGGCAGTGCTTAAATTGATTTACTTCAAGTAAATAATAATACATGAAATCAGTCATATGCTGAGTAGATCTCATGGACAAATATGTTTCTTAGTTAAATTTTCCAGTGTGTTGCCAAAGATGGATATTTTAATTTTTGATAGAAAAGCAGTTTGGTCCATTTTTGAATGAGTCACTCAATTTTTTGCTTACTGCAGCTTTGCTTGGAGTGGATGGTAATCAGTTGATAATTGGACAAAGTACCATGAATTGTTTTATTGTCAGTCTTATGGATTATAACTCTGGCTTAGTGAAGAAAATCAATGTTTCCACCTTATCAATATATGAGAACAATTGGCCTTCAAACACAATATGTTCTCAAGTAGGACTTACAAGGAGAAATTTGGACAATTTTTCAAGAAAATCACTAGGTCTCCTCCACGTGTTCTTCTTACTAATGTGATTTTTCTTATATGTTGTGTCTATTTTTAGCAGTAATGTATTGTGAGTTGCTTAATTATTCTTTACCTTCTTTTGTCTTCAGCTATTACATCAGCTTGTTGTGATGTAATCACAAGATGATGAAGTCATCTAAGTGACTTCAAATGTAAAATCAGTGACTGGATTCTGCTACTTGTTTGTGGTCATAGTAGTAGAAACTGAAAGCTAAGAAGTTACTACTTTTTTCCCCCTTTGTTCCTTTAATGAGTTATTTTCATTTTGCAATGTTTATTTAAACTCAAGTTAATTTTAGGCTGGCAGCGATCTCCAGATAGATGTAGTACAACTTTACCATGTATACATGACTATATCAAGCACTTACTGGACCAGTTCAGTTACCACACAGCTATAATTCATTAAAATATTTAATATTTCCATAAAATTTTTTCAGATCGGATGCTTTAGTGCTGTGAGTCTTCACATGGTTTGAAGGCTTTACCTATGTTTTTGTGTAAAGAGCTGGTGCAGCTATAGGTAGAGATTTGTCATGGAAACCTACCATGGGCTGCATTGTCAATAAATCTCCACATGAAGAGTGAGTGGTCCATAGCAATTGTCCACTCCACTTGTCCAATTCCAACAACTTTGGAACAATGTTGTTGCAATGACAACATCTCTTGGAAGATTTCTTAGAGACATTGACTATCAGAATAGTATTATTCTATAATAATAGTATTATAGCTGTGAGTCATTAATAATGTATTTTTACACAGACATATATAAATATAATCACATGCGTATAAAAAATTTAAAATGTCATATGCAATTATGCACAAGGGGCAACTTTCTATGTCTATGCACATCATTATAAACAGGACTTCCTCACTTCTATTTAATGAATGTCCAAGTGACAGGCTAAATTTCTTTCAGAAAAGGCACTCAGAGATGATGTTCAAATGGGAAGGTGTGTAACTCTGCTCACACTGAGATACAGGACATGTTGAGTGAATAGGCCTTTGTTCATAATGTTTTAAGCTTTTTTCATTTCAAAAGAAATAATTGCTGTACCTTCCTAGCTTCTGCCATATAAAAAATTGAAATTATATTTATAAACAATATAAAAGAGTACATACAGTAAAAGAATTTTTTACTTTCTAGGCCTTTTTTTTTTTAGGTGGTTACATTCAACGTTGAAAATAGTAACATGTACTGATGTAAATGATTTGCCAGTCCCCTAACAGGTTGTGTTGAGAAACAACCAACAAATCCAAGAAGAAAAACAAGAAGGGAGTAGGTGCAAATGTTTATAGGCTTATGAGTGAGCACAGGTACAGAAAATTCATGTTATGCTCTGTCTTAGGAGAATTCATATTAAAAAAGTTCAGGCAATAAGGAAATACAGGTGCTTTTGAACACTGTAAAGTGTTCAAACCCTCTTCTGAGGTCCTGTTGAAAGGAAATTAAGCCTAAAGTAAGAGTACCATATTATCATTAAAATAACTTCATGAAGTAATATCATTTACATTGCAGAGAACAAAAGTTGTAGGGAGGGACCTACAGATTTACTGAGGTCCATTTCATCATGTATGGTGGAGATAACAGCAACTTGAGTTCCTGTTTTTAAAGCAGCACAGATGGTCAGATAAAGGAACAGAGAAAGAAATAAAAAGTCTAGACATTTAAATGGACATTACTTCATTTTTGCTTCTTACTTAATTCTAAAATTTCTAGAATAAATGCGTGGGATGGCCTGCCACTAACAGGGCAAGTCCAGAGAGGCCCAATGCCAGTGCCATTCACACTGGTGATAATTTTGATCCCTCTAACTGCTTCTCAATGCACATGATCCATTGTGGATCCTTTATGCATTTCCTTTACTATACACCTGGAGTCCACTGTAGCTTGCTGAGGAGCTTCACCGCTTGTGCTGAATGTAAGGGAGCAGTGCTCCTCCATTGTACCTGTGGTAGCTGGGGGCTGGACCTGAAGAGATCCACAGTTAGATTATGTCTCTCCCTGAAGTTGCCAACTCCATTCTCTTGCCTCGTGTCATCTAAATTCCTCAGTGGCTTTTCTGTTCACTACCTAGAAACAAATCTTAAAGTTCATGAATGCACCAGAACTGGTTTTAAGGATGAGACCCAGGCCCAGGAGAGAGTAGGACCCAGGAAAGCATTAAAGGCTTGTCTCAACTGTTGTATGTGTCAGCTGCAGGTTTGGCTCTGCTGAGAGGTTGGATACCCTCCTGCTCCTGTCCTGTTTTGGCTCCAGATGGAAGAAGAGTGGCTGGTCCCTCACTGCAGCCTCTAGGCAAGACTCAAATGCCATGGAGAGTGCTTGTATGTCTCTTCCTTGTTTGTTTTATGTGAACTATTGTCAGGTGAAGAGAAGTCTGAATTCTTGGCCTGATCAGAGGCATGAGTCACGAATGTCCCATATGGAGTCAAACCTCCCGCTCCAAGGCATGCATGAGATGAATGGAAATCAAAGCAAAATTTCAGCTCTCAGACTTGAAAAGTAGGGCAACATTTTTGACTTTGATAACTTTTTTCTGTGAAGATGATGGGATGAAATGCATTGAAATTATGGATGAGCTGGGGCTAGAGACAGTCTTTGCTGTAACACGAGGCAGTGCCAGTACAATCATCACTGGTGCCAGCGCAGGCTCCAAGCTGACAAATGCTGACTTCTGAGGGGAACTCTGAAGACTGCAGAGAGAATTGAAGTTGTACACCACCATAAATATTTAATTCCTATTATTGCATGTTGAGAATTACAGGACTGTCTTCAAAACACTATAAAACATAGCAGCATAAAACATATCAGCAATGAAAGTATGCTGTAAATATTGGAGGCAAAACAGAAGCATAAAATTAACTCTTAAGCTTATTTATAACTATAGACCTTAGGATGCTCTTGTGCATTGTGGTAATATTTTGTAATTATACCAGCAGTTAAAAATGACCAATTCTCTCCTGGCATAAAATATGTTGTGATTTAATTAAAGCAGAAAGCTAATTTGGGTGGAATTGAGGAAGACCAAATCAATTATGAAGAATACTATTATTAGATTTGAAAGTCTAGCAAAATCAGTCAAGTACTATAGCACCACATTTTCTCCTTTTTAATGTAACAAGAAAGATTAGTCCATCGTTACCTCCAATGGTTCAAGGAGGGTAATTCACAAATTTTAAGAAGGTAACATTTTCAATCAATTAAGATGTAATGAAACAATCACTTGAACTTCAATAGCATTTTGGCAGAAACAGGTGCTTTTCATTGAAAACAGAGTTGGTACAGCCAAAACCTGTGCCTTTGGTTTTGGAAGTGCTATGCCAAATCCTTAGGAAAGCTGTCATTTGTTCTCCCCACGCCCCCATTCTGCCCTGTAAGCCAGGTTTCCCAGAAGCAATGATTTTCATGAGTGAGGGGGAATGATATCTTCAGGCATGATGGGCCATACAGCTGGACCACAGAGCTTGGCCTACATCAGGGGCAATGTTAATCAATCAAATGACGGTTACTATTCATGTTTGACAGTGTTTTTGATGCAAATATGTTCTTATTTATTTATTTATCTTTTATTTGAGATTTTGCTTTTCTATAGCAAAAGTCAGAAATAGTAACCTGCTTTTCAACTCTCTCTATTTTTAATCAAATTTCCTGACCCTCACAAGCTGTGTATCTGGACTGGTGGCTACTTTTCAAGAACATCAGTATGTTAAGTCTTTGTTAAAGATTGATCAAGTAGCTAGTGAAAGTGCTAGAGGTCCAATTATTATTCCTGAACGTTAGGATGTGCCAGTCTTCCTACAGTGCTGAACATAGTGTCTTCTCAATACACATCCTTTCTTGTGCTCTTCCCTGCCCACTCAATGGCTTGCTTACAGAAAGCTGATGAATGCTCAACTGAAATAAGGACATTATTGACTTTTCAAGGTGAGGAAAACTCCCCAGGGGATAGTTTAAGAGGCTGGAGCTGCTTACAGAAGTTGTACCAGTGTGGCTTCAAAGAAGCCCTACAGCCAGGGAGGTGAGGTCTGGAAGGGCCAGAGGGGCAGGATCAAATCTTTGCTATGATTTGGGGGCTGATATTTCTGCCTGTTCATAAGAAGATGGAGAAGTGACTGTAAATCATGACAGAACAAGGCAAGTGGACCTGTAGGCTGTATCTTCTCAGGTCATGGCCATAGGCTACTCTAGAAGATGTCTAGTGTAGTGGAAAATTTTACTGCTTAGCCCTCCTATGATATCATCAGGCACATGCAAAATCCTGAGTTGAAATGGCTCAAAAGGTTTTCAGTGCAGAAGCTGTGATGGCTTATCTTGCTCTCAGACTGAAAGTTGACTGTTAAAGCTGTTGAGGACGTGGGTGCAGTGATTTCTACCTCGCTAGCAGTGCTCTCTCAAACTATCTATGTTGAAATAATTCAAGCCACTGCACTTTGTACCAAACTGAATTGAAGATATGTGCAAAACCATTCACTACATCTCAGATAACCTCTAGTTGAGCAGTAGTTTCATTGCTTACAGTTGTGTAATATAGGTGGAGTATTTATAAGCTTCTAACAGCAAAAGAGTTACACTTGGCATTGTTATTTATACCAGGTATATGAATAAAACAAATGAGGTTAGCTAAAGTGATTTTCCAACAGAAATATATCTAAGCTGTCAAGTCTAAAAATATCATATGATCTCATTTCTCCTCTCTCTTGTTTCCTCCCTCTCTCCCCTCCTCACTCCCTCCTTCCCCATATATACACAGGAAATGATTATACTGGCAAATATTCCAAGAGAGGACCTTGCCTGAGATGAGGTGACAGTAAAACCTCACTGCAGGGAAAGAAAACTCCAGTAGGTATTCCCACTAGGCAGCTTAACTCAAATGTCTGTATGCTTTCACTTTTTGCAGTAAACCTGTGTCAGTCTGACTGAACCCTTCAATTCTGAACGTTCTTGCTTCTAATGGATGGTCTTACCTACCAACACCATTCACCAGCTTCACCATTCAAGAGTGAGTTTCTTTTATAATAATAACAACAACAAAAAATATCCTAGAAGTTTCTAAAATGCTGCATAATTATTAGCAATATGAATTCATAAGTTAATTTTAAAAAACTTGTGCTTGGAAGCTGGTAGAACTTCAATGGCCATTTAATAGTCCAAGCTTAAGAGGGTTAAGTTCTCAGTATCTTTTATCAGAAAAAACTTTTCAGTATACAGAAAAACTGCTTTGCAGCACTCAAGAAAAAAGCCAGCCACACTGAAATGAAGTCTTACAATGTTTTAGAAATGAATTTTAGAAATAGTAGTGGCAATAATAAATCTCACAAGAAACAAAAACCTTGCTCATAACTTTATGTATCTTGCTGAGAAGTTACTTTTTCTAGCCTTGCATGAAATCAGCTAATGGAGTGCTGTCAAGGCTCTGATTTCACTTCAGCAATGTTTTATATTAATATTTTAAAAAATTACTATGAACTGTCTTAACCTAAACTGAGAGAAAATGCTCTTGATTTAAATATTACTGTCTACAGATGATTGCAGTAGTGCGATATTGGCTACGAAGTTGATTTAATTGGTACAGCCAGTCCTTCGAGTCCCTCATTACAGGAGACAGCAGTATGAATTTTTTTTCACACAGCACCCTCTACTTCCATTCCCCAAGACTCATTTGCTGCATTTATTTGGCAGGAGAAACAAATTTCTCAGTTCAACTCCTTCTCTCCGGCCACTAATCCTTCTAGATTTGTCTGCAATTTTGACCGCAAAACACCATCATAATACCTGAGCCAAACAAGCTGATTTGTCACAGGAGACAGCTTGGCCCTCGCAGTATCCAGCTTCAGGTGGAGTTGTTCGTGCAGCTGAGAAGCAGGTTTAGCATGATGGAGAGCAGCACACTTATGTTGTGACCCCTGTTCCTACCTGGCCTAAGCTGCTATGGTACTTTGGTATGCGAGTGCTTTGTAAAAATGTCCCAGTACAAGTAGGTGTGTGAACGCATAATGAAGCCTTAGTTGGTATTTAGTCTCTTTTGTTTACTATAAAAAAGCCTGCAGTGTGCAGCATACTTCTAAGGTCTTGAGATTCCTGTTAAATATTAATTTGCCAGCAGGTTCTGAGTCTACACTCCAGGTAAAAACTTGTACGTTTGACATAACAGTTTTAACTGGTGCTTGTTTCAAATCACTCAGAGATGGTGGATTTTTCTCTGTCTTCAGTTTATTTTCCCACATGAAAAACAGTGAAGTTCTGGCCAGTGCTAAAGACAGGATATTTTTATGTGATTCTAGAAGTCCCCACCCAGGCTCTCCAAGGTTGCCTCTTAGGAGAGTCCTTGTGGTGGTGATGACAAAATTATATTATATAGTTAGTTTTAAAAATGAGGGGAATATATCTACTGTCTACTCAGAGCTGGGTCTGCTTCAGGCTCTGCCAGGGTAAGAGCTATGGAAGATTCTTTTGAACCTATGTGAAATCATTAGTAACAGATTTTGTAAGAATGCAAATGAACTATTCTGATTTTTTTATGGTTGGTCCATTTGTTAATGCCAAGAGTTCTTCAGGCTGTGGCTGGTTCATGGTCTTCCTGCCAGGATACTGCCCTGTGCTGGTGCCACTTGGCCGAACTGGTATCAGTCCAGTTGCTGGTTTGTGCATCCAGCTTAGGACATGGTATTGCACTCTTGCTTTTCCTTCACCCTGAAGTACGTGGGGAGGCACCATATTCTGCTTGTGTTCTGCTGGATCCTTCCTCTCCCTGGGAATGTGTGGCTGGGTTTCAGGTCCTTACAAACTGGAATGTACCTGGAATGCATATCTGGAGCTGAGGAAGAGGGTTGTGTTCTGTTTTGTAGAAGAGGTGTCCCTGCTCAGATCTTCTAGTCTTCATGTTTTTTACCCTTTGGCTTCTTTGAAATCTCTTCCTGCTGGTAGCAAGAAGAGTCTCCTGACAGCCTTAGATGATCTTGTTTTTCTGTACATATGCACAGTTGTCATCCTTTAGTACCTTTGCCAACATCCTCCCAGCCCATTACTACTTATAAAACTTAGAGGTGAAGTAGCTTGTGTTAAGTTTCCTCCCTTAAAAGCACTTCCTCCTCCTTTGTTTTGAAATTTTATATTTCAAATGTTTTTCAGGGAGGAAACTTAACCTAATCTACTTAACGGCCACGTAGCCCCTAAGTGTTTTCAGGACTAACTGAATGGTTTCAGGATTGCTCTTCTTCCAGGAGATGATCCAGTAATCAAATCCTAATCTGAGGGCTGATATCTAAATTAGGAATGCTGGCCTCTCTTAATTTCCTGATATTAATGTTTTCAGAGAGTTTCCCTACAGCACCCAGTCTTTACTCAGCAACCAGATATGGATATTTATTCAAGGCCTTCCCTTTTGGGGTTTATTCTGCTTCTACCTTTTACTGCTGTTGTTTCTCTGACTTTTTTTTCTATTGCTTTTCACTACTTGTTTCTCTTCTCTTTTCCATCTACTTCTCTTTAAATTTCCCCTTCTCAATGGGTTTCACTGACCACTTGTACCCTTTTCTCCCACTGTATTCAACTCCCAGTTGCTGATGCTGACACTACAGTGTTGTAACTAAACCTGGTTTTTCTAAAACTAAATTAGCAAAATGAAATGCACATTAGCTCTCCACTTCAGGCTGCCTGTGGACTGCAGTTAACAGCTCCAAATCCATTAGTGCTCAGCCAGCAGTAAAACACTTTTCACCATAGCCCAAGAGTGAGAAATGCATATTAAAAACTATGTGGCTGAGGCTCCTGGTGATCCAAATGCCTCCTCCAAGCCTTGTAAATACGTAGAGTTGTCACATATCTCATGCTCATAATTTGTCATGGACGTGAACTACCAGTTTTTTCTTACGTAACTTTATTTCAAAGTCTTTGTCTGAAAAGAGGATGGAAAGAATGGGAAAAACACCAAGTGAAGGACGATTTATGCTTTTTCAGCTAACCCAGGTGGCATTTATCAGCTGTTAAGCTGTCTACTTACTTTTATCAGCTGCTCTGCTATAGCTAAATACGTCCTCAAGTCAGGGCAGTGACAGTTTTTGTGTGATGTCTGCTGTGTTTTGGGGTGCCCTGGGGACCCAGCTGAACAATCTCAGTGCTTACAAAGGATCTGCCATTTCTTGAGGTGGAACACACAGAGCTCATATAGAAACCAGGAGGCAAACTGTAATATAAGCTCACCTGGGGGTTACACTTGACCTAACGTTTCATCCAGTTCTGTGTAATGAAATTGAGTGAGTGGTGCTTGATAACACTAATTAGGAACTGTATATTAAACCCGATATCGCTAAGCAGCAAATACAGTTGCTACAGAGAAGATTAAAGGAACAGGCACAGTTCAGAACTGAAATAATCATCTCATTATTTCCAATTCCAGTTATGCCCAATGCATGAACTGAGTGTTCAGCAGCACCTGGTGTGTCTGTTACCCACTGAGCTCCCAGCAGCAATAGTTTTCACTTATTTGAGAGACTTTTTTTTTTAGGAGATCCTAAACCCTGTGGTGAAGCTGCCCATGCAGGGACAGAGACAGAACCCAGGGACAGAAGAAAAGCCCCAAAGTGTCAAATAATTTCCATGATATCTGTGTCAGATGGAACCCTACAATTTCTAGCTTAACATTAAAAATCACAAAACCAAACCTGAAACTTCTGTGAACAGGTACTAACCAAAACACAGTGACAGCAAAATAAAAATGTTCTTAATAAAGATTCATTTGAAAAATACAGAGAAAATACTGCATCTTCCTGGAAGCTGAACTAGTGCAAAAATGGAAAGCAAGTCCATTTTTTACATTTCTACTGAGGTTTTATGCAATTCAACTTTGAAAACTAATGTGCACTTGAACCATTTTAAGAATTTTTTGTTTTGCACTACAGGTTTTATGTATCTTTTGAATGAACATACACTTGTGCTTTGTGTAGTACTCTCCAAAGTTGATGTAGAGGATCCAGGATAGAAAGAATAAAAGATGAAAGATAGAAAGAATTTAATTATGTGAATAATTAAAAAAGCGATGGCCCAAGCATTATATAAATGTTGATCTTAGACATTTGCACATGATTAAGCAAGATTTAAATGTTCTGCAGAAGAGCAGTGTTTTATTGAACCATAATTTTAAAAATTAATTTGTGTTTTTTCTTTATTCTTTTTTTTTTTTTTTTAAACCAGGATCAGTGTTAACTAATGAAAATGAAATTGCTATAGGCATGATTCATCCTTACAGAAAGGATATAGATAAGGGAATGGATGTTTTGATTCCTTCAGAACTGAGTAGATGCATGTGCTTCATATTGTCCATCTAGTGTGTCACTGACTTTCATAAAAAGTGTCCTGTATGCTTTGCTGGAGCACCACCTCATTCCCAGAAAATGCTGAATAACAGGATCACACAGAATGGGTAAGGCTGGAAGGGAGCACTGGAGGTCATCTTGTCCAACCTTCCTACTCAAGCAGGATCCCCTAAAGCACATCACTCAGGATTGTGTCTAGATGACTCTTGAGTTATCTCCGGAGAAGAAGACTCCACAACCTCTCAGGGCAGCCTGTTCTAGTGTTCAGAATGAACTGGAAGCTTCACTCTTCAGACTTCTGGATTCTTTACAGCTTTTGTGATTGCAGAAGTGAAAATGTTTGTTACAGAAATTTTTCCTTTCTGTTTTTTGTTATCTTTTTAGTATCCCTGAGTCAGCCAGTGTGCTGGATATAACATGGATACAAACTTCATGCTGTTCAAGGCAAGATTAGGTTGGCAGCTGGGGCTTGCAAAGCCAGTTTGCCCAATGTGTTTGCCCTCCATGCTCAAAGTGGCTGAGGTGGCACTTGGTTGGTCGTGCACTCCTGCAGGCACTGGAGCTGCATGGTGGCCTCGTGGTGTGTGTCACGCTCAGGATGGCACCTTCCAGTTTCCCTGGTTGGCAGAGATTGCTTAGCCTGATTCACAGTCCAGGAGAGTGGAATATGCCCAAGGGATCTGCTTTGTTTTGTTTTGCCTAACTTAATACAAAGTAAAGTACAACAAGGTTGCAGAAGCCCATGGGAGCAACATCTCATCTGAGTTTTCTATTTGAGACCAGATTAACCAAGAAGAGTTATTGCAAGAGTAGCCCCTTGCTTGTGGAAACACAGTCTCTACTGACATGCTTCACTGTTCCAGTTTGTACGTTAGAGAATTGAATGGGGGTGGAAAATGTCTAGAGGCAGTGCCTGCCTAATGCTTTTTTTAAATTCAGTCATGCCCCTGGTCCCCAGAGTGTGCTGTGACAGTGGGTGGCACAACCCATTTATCCATTTTTAATGTTGAAATCCAGTCTAAAAAGAGAACAGGTTGAAATCCTATGCTTCCCTATGCCAATGGAAACACTCTCAGTAAGTTCAAATAGACTAGTATTTATTCTCCCCCTCATGCTCGAAAATTTAAAAAGAAACGATCCTATTTCTTTTTTTAAATTGTATCTTGCAATATCATTTCCATATTCTGTAGCTGAGATGTAACTGTGATGGATGTGATGGAATTACTGAGTTGACTAATAAGAGCACATTAAGGAGTCATAATGCAACTTGGATTAATTGCTTGTGTATGTTTGTTTTGTCTAATATTTTTTTACTTATGATCCTTCCTAAGCATAATCTGTGTACTTCACTGTTCTTATTCTTCCTTACCTCTATGGAGAACCTCTCTCCCTAACCCATTAAAATGAGTGCTCAGTCATAGATGCAATTGGACATGTTCTATGAAGGCTGTTGCTCATACAGTGAGCAAAGGGAATGGGAGAAAACAACTTGCAAACCAGAAGTGTGTTGAAGACAGAAACACCAATTCATGTAAATTATGTCTCTTTGAGGAAAATGTCTGTTCTGGGAAATAAAGGTAACCAAGCTGAAAATGTTTCTATGCTGTGTTATTTCAGCCCATATTCAGAAGATGAACTAACAGCTCATTTAGAGGACTTGTTTCCTATGCTGATTCAGGTTCAACCCATTTATCCAAATGCTGGGGAAACTGCAAGTGTGTGGAAACAGGGGATGCTGATACCTGAGGCTGGACCCAGAGATGGATATGAGTGGTTGTGAATACACAGAATTGCAGATTTACTGGATGTAATATTTTTACAAAGGTACAAAATTATGTGATATGGAAACAAGTTGAATTAATAATTCTAATGATAAAAGTGATAAAGATTACTGATTTTATTGTGTTCTTATAGGAGAGGCTGAAGGCTTTGATTCCACTATTTTTTCTACACGTCTTTTAGAGAACAGGCTGCTGCTTTGCACACACATGTAGCATACTAATAAGGTATTATTTTCCAGCTCTCAGATCTCTTTTGTATTCAAATATATCTATTAGCACTTTTACAACACAGCTTATACATATCCCAAGCCTATGTGATTAGCTATTTCTACTGTACCATTTGGTGGGTGGCATTGCAAATTACTGAATAACACAGGGAAACAGAGTTTTTTGCTGTGGGACTTAACACTATGTATGGAAAATGCAGACAGGAAAAAATAGAGAGATTTAAAGTCATTTGGATCTACATTATTTGAGCTGGCAGGATTCCAGGGTTTGTCATTTTAAGTCTGTATGAATATGGGTCAGAATGGTGACTGATGAAGGGAAACCTTGATTTTGAAGGCTGTAGAGGTCAGTACCACTACGAGTCTGGTGGAGGAAATGTGTATTGCTGAGAACTGTTGCCCAAAGGAAGATGTAAAGTAAGACTTGTCTCAGGACAGTCAGCAGGGTGGGCATTACATTTTTCTGACTCTGGGCTACGGTTTTTGGCTGTTCCTTCTATGGCAAGATGATGACAGAAGATGAAGGCAGACCTTGCATAGGGGACTGAGGGAGGAAGAACAGGGGAAAGCTGGGAAAAAAGACCTTGTTTTGATGCCACTGTTAAATGTGTCAGTGGTGAGGCACCCCATGCTACACATCTGCCTGCATGCCGCAGTGCCACCTTCGGGAGCACCCACCTGTCTGGCTTTTGAGGGCTTTCGATGTGGGTGAAAAAGGCAGAGAACTCACTTTGCTGCTCCTGGTAATTGCTGTTTCTCCATGAACTTTGGGGACGTCTGTGGCTGTCCTCACCTGGCTTCTGGGGGCAACTTTAATATTTGAATGGTCTTGTTATGTTTTGTTTCCAGACAACTCTGAGAGTGGCACTCCATTCCCAGGGGCACAATCAAGGGTCTTTCTGTTGAAGACAGTAAAGGCTGAATCAGGTCTACAGGCTGTGTCAGTCTGGTGGGTTTCTTTCCTCTTATGTGCAATTTTTTTCTAGCAGATAAAAATGAAGTGTTGGCTTTCTGAAAAATACAGTTGTGATGTGATGATCCAGCTCTGGCAGTAGACCTGGGGTATGGCAATATTGAATATCAACTGCTGCATTGCTCTCAGAAACCTGGTGACTCTACTGCTAGTGTTGTCTAGAGTAGGTAGCTTAAAACTGAGCTGTCTTGATAAATTCCAGTTCAGAAATTTTGGCATTGCGGTTGAAGAAGAAAAGTCTGCCAGGTGGTGCTCCCTGTTACATGATGGGGTATGGGCCTGCACCACTTACTGCAAGAGTACAAAACTGGATTTTTTCGTTACCTCTCCTTGAATTTAGCACCAGGTCTACACTGTCATCTGAAGTGGTGACCTGCTCTGCTTCTCATTTCTGAGGGCTGGCTTCCACAAGCATCTTTTTGATCCTGATCTCCAAGTGTTGCTTTTCATTACAATCCAGATGGGGCAGGGACCACATGCTCTTCTATGCTTTCTTCCAAAGGACTCTCCAGAAACTTCAAAGCAGTGTTGACTGTGGTTTCTAGCTATGTGCATGGGACAGATATTGTAAACCTTTTTTTTTTTTTGTCCTTAAAGTCTTTGCTGCTAATCAAACCACTTGTCTGGGACCTTCTGTAGTCTTGTGTTTTCTGCCGTAGCATGCTGACTAGCTGTCATCATGAGCCATTGCTGCAGGAAAATGTCTGCCTTAGCATTTATAATAGTGATGCTTAATGGATTTGACAATCGACTGGAGTTGCAACATGGACAACTTTTAAAAGTTAGATAAGCTTGAGAGTCTAATTGTTATCCTAAACTTCATCAGCTGAGTTTAACTTGGATGCTCTTTAGTCACCTTCTGGTGTGAGACTCTGAAGCCAGTGTCAACATTTTAAAGTAAATCCAGTTCTTGACTTGTCAGATTATAAGAATAGCCCCATTATGCTCAACCAAAGGCCCATGGAGCTCAGTATCCTGTTTCTGACAGTGGCTGATAATTAAGGAAAGGGTGTAACAGCAGGGAAAGTATTGTGTGATATTTTCCCAATGTGTTCTCCCACCCCTCAGCAGTTTAAGGCTTAAAGATTTTCTGATCTTTGTCTTTAATAACTCTTTGTGGCCTTATCTTCTGTTGATTTGTCAAATTCTACTTATGCTTTCAGCATCTGCAGCATTTTTGGCAACGAGTTTAGCAATTTAATGACTTGCTCTGTCAGAAAGTCCTCGCTTTTGTTTGCTTTAAAGCCCTGGCTGATGATTTCATGTGATACCCTCCCCTAATTCTGGTATTTTGAGAAACAAAATTCCTTATTCATCTCCTTCATACCACTCACGATTCTACAGAGCTCTAATGAGAACCTGAACTGAATGAGTTTCAGTGTATGATTTAAGGCTCTGTATTATGGCTTATGCTTTCTGGCTGTTTATATTCCATTTGCTTTTGCTTTATGTTTATTTCATCTTTATTTCACAAATTTAATCACTTTGAGAAGATTATTTTGTCTAATTAAGGTAGAATTAATCCAGGGACAGTGATAATTTGAGAGCCAGGATTTGAAGGTAGTTTATTTAATCTATGTGTCTTCAAATCCTTTGGATTCAATTTGCCCAGCTTTCATACTGATGGATGCTGTATTAAATTATTTAAATAGATGAATTAAATTTGGAGCAAACAGAGGCTAATGCATTTCACCCTCAAATAACACGCCTCTGTAGCCAAGCAGCTTTTCTAGAAGAACTGAGGAGACAGTCGTGAGCTGGAAGCACTGTATGCAAAACAGGGGGCAAGAGCCACACGAAAACCCCTTTGATTTATCCTCTATGACTAATTTGTCAATTCCTTGTGGTCAGATTAGCAGAATGGAGCCAAGAAAGAAACCTCACAGAGATCGACAGTGTGAGATGAAATAATAAGCAGCTGTTGCTCAAGAGAAAGCTCAGACCAGAAATATAATTAGCAGCATGCTGGCTGAGCTGTTTGCATGCCCAGAGCCTGCACAATGCCTGTCTCAGGGGCAGTGGTAATTTTTACTCTGTCTTTGGGGAGAAGAAAAATCCACCAACTTCCTTCTCACTAAAAATCAGGATGACCAGAAAGGGATAGAAGAGATGGAAAATAGCAGAATATGCTCCGTAGCTCTCAGGGACACTAGATGGGGATATTTGCTCACTTTGTGGCTCTTGGTACCCCACACAGCTTTGGCAAGGTGGTGATGCTACCGAGACACAAGGAGGGCTGGTGACATCCCAAGGAAGGGATTGATCACAGGAGGTTACCTGGGACTTGTGGGGCAACCTACACCTTTATTGCCATTTCTCACTCTATGGTTTCTGTCTCAAACAGAGCTGATTTGTACAGCTGAGGACATGATGAGGTTTCTCTTCTGACACTGAAATGCAGCTCAACATCATGGGTGGTGGGATGACCATGGTTCTTCCTCTGCATCTGGAGGAAGAAGGGAGAAATCTTGCCTATGAAAGAGGGAGAACCAAAACCGTGGCATGTTACTTTTGTGGACCTGAATCATTGCTGCTGCAGGTGCCATTGATGTATTTCTGGGGACAGGAAAGGGACCTGAAGCTACTCTTTGTATTCCCTTCCTTTCCACATATTTGGCTTGCCAAGTGAACTTCATTTAAAGCAGGAGACTCCTTCCCTGACTCTGAAGTCTTGGCTGCCCGTGATGCATGGTTCAGGGTGAAGATGGGTTGCTGAGATGACTGTCTCACAAGGATGTGACTGCTACCTTTGTGGGCCCTGGGAGCCCCCAGAGCCACTGGGTTAGGGTGGGCTTTGGGCAGTGCACAGTCACGAGAACAGGGGATTCACATGTCAGTGGTACCTGGGGCAGATTTCAGAGGTGACTGTGGGATACCATGATAGATCTGACATGTTCTGGCTCTGGAATGATGGTTAATGCTGCTGTGACTGTTTTGTGCATGGTCAGGCTGCAAAAAGGGCTCTAAAGCAAATAAGAAAGCCTTGAATAATCTTGTTAGACTGAGTGGAAAACTAGAAAAAAAGGTGTATTGTTGTTGCTGGTCTTCAAAATCCATAAAGGATAGACTATGTCTTGGTAACACTTGTTGGACAGATGTATTAGAAACAACTTGGTTGGATCAAAGGTTTACATTTAGTGAATTATGAAGCTCTTGTGAATTTTGTTTGTTTGTGTTTGTTTTTGTTTTTTGTTTGTGCCCATAACACTGGTGGGCAGAGGGTCTGGGTAATGACCATCTGTCAATATCTGTTGACAACAGAATTTGTTTCACCCTTGGAAATACTATTGAGAGGTTGGTGAAGCCAAGAGATACAGAGGAAGTTGCTGAGTCAAACTAGGTCCCCATGTTTGCTCGTGTTTTAATGACTTGAACCAGTCTGACATTAAACACTCCCAGTGTGCTGTTTCACCATCACTGATTGCCATCCTGTGTCCAGCAAGGAAGTTGTTAAGTCATAGACACAAGATGATCTTTAAGGTCCCTTCCAGCCCAAAATGTTCTATGATTCTACAACTCTAAGTTTGTGATAAAACTGAGATCTTCTCCAAGTTCCCATTTGTATTCTAGAAACTGTAGAAAGTTTAGACTTTGGTGTAGTAAAAGGTATAGTTGATTTTCAAAAGCAACAAATATCCTTTTTTTCCCCCACATAGGTTGATAGCTTCATTCTACTTCTTGCCTGTTGCTGGTTTTGTACACTGCCTAGAAGGTCAGCATAACAACACCTTTTGTGTAAAATTAACAGCTGATGGAAAATGTTTGGCTGAACTGGTGGAGATTTTTACATTTTCCTTTTCTCAGCATCAGGAGGCTGCCTGAGCTAGATTATTTTCTTGATTTAGTTTCTGTCTTATTTTGTGCTCTTTTGCTTTGACAGTAGATGTTTCGATGAAAAAAAAGGGGTGGAGGAGGTTTGTGAGTGGCTCATTTGATGAGGATTTGTGATGTGAAACATTAATTGGTATCTACACGTGCAGAGGTAGCAAAACTGCTATTCTTGAAATAGGATCTCTACCCTTTTTGTGTAAGTCTTATATTTCGGAAAGGGATGAATTTCTTAAGCCTGTTTGCTTTATATCTTTTTTCAAGTGGAAGCAGAGTTTTCTCTTAACAAACTCCAGTCTCCAATCCCTGACTTTGGGTTTGCCTACATTTGGAAATATACCAAAATAGCTATTCCAGAATAAGCTCCCAGGAGCATACTTTAGAACTAGATTAAATTAAATTGGAAATAGGAACTCTTATTTTGGAATAAGAGTGCCCGCTTTGGGATTTATATTGAAATAAACCATCTTGGAATAATTGTAGGTATTTTGGTATATTTCCAAGAGCAGACAAGAGCTGAGCAATGTTCTGAAATAATTATATTAAAATCTCATGGATGTGATGGATAATGGAGAAAAATGTCAATACTGAGTTATAACAAATTGAAGTGAGTGTTTCTGATGGTGTCATACACTTGTTCAGTGGGCTTTTTTCAGTTTAAGCAAAAGGCCCCATTCTTTGGGCTATGTTTATAATGTTTTATCAATATTGTACTAGCAACACTACTGTGCTAGGAACTATCTTACAGACATGGTCCCACCTCTGTACAACTTGCAGTCTAGAAATAATCCATTTCCTTTGTAATGCTATAGATGTCTGCAAGTTTGTTTTGCAGAATTGTGGATTCTCAACTCTTTATAACACTCCTTCTTTATAACACTTGTTTATAGCACTTATTTATAGCATTCCTTGTTCAGGCAAAACTGCTACTTATGTTTGTTTTTTTTTCTTGAAGGAGAGCAGAAGAGGATAGTTACAGGAAGATAGAAATTATAAAAAACGCACATTTGTTCTGTATTTGTAGTCGTTGTGCCACCCCTCTCTTCTTAGTTTACTGTAGATAGCACATGAGTCATTACTTGCAAGGCAAAATCAATGTGCTTCATTACAACCTGTGGTAAGGAACTAGTGTGGATGTGAAATGGATATGTCACCCCTATTTGTATGCACATAATACATATGGTGAGATAGTTTAAAGTAATGCTTTCTCATTCAATAAGGAATGTTCATGGCTGAGAAGGCTTTGCTGTCTTTCTGGATAAATTTTTTTTCTTCTCCCTTTAGGCACTTTCATTTGTGCCTTGACTCCCAATGAGTGGAGGTCAGAGGGGGTTTATCTGCAGCAATAAAAGGTCACACTCTGTATTTACCTGCATTCTAATCTTCCATGTACTTTCAACACTATTTTGGTTCCATACTGGAGATCCAAAAAAAGATGTGGGAATTCAGTGGCACAATTTCAAGGTTGTCCCACAGACCGACAAATCCATAATGTGATTTTTCCCCCCCCTTTATGGTACATCATTATAAAAGAAGTTGATATAATATGAAAGGGAAAGGCAGTTTCTTCTTATCAAATTATCATATCTAGCATCAAGCTCTTGCTTGAAGGTAATTTTAGCTAATCCTTTGTAGCAATAAATATCTATTACATTTATCACATTGAATTTGTTTCCCCTTCATTTCATCCAATTACCTTTTCTATGACTGGAAAATATATCAGAGCTGTCTCCACACTTTTTTTATGGATGTTACCTCACTATTCTCTTCTTGATCTTTTGTCAAGATGTGCTTTAATTAAAATGTCCACATAACTTGTTCAGGTTTATCCTTCAGTATCCAGATAATTGTTAGGTTTGCATTTAAAAATGGAATATAGCAGTCCCAAGAACTGGTCTAGGACTGAAATTCTGTGAGTGTAGAAACTTCTATGCAGGTTGCTATAATGCCACAGTTTATGATTTTATAGTCAGAAGTCTGTCAGCATTACTATTATAAATATCTTTATCTAGTGATTTGCTGCTTGGCTATTAAAATTCCCGTAGGAAACACAGGTATAAATGGCCTCAATCAGGCAGCTTTTTTAAAATTAAAAAGACATATGATTTCATAGCATAAAAATGCTGCTCACTCAATAGGTCACTGCCACTCAATAGCTCCATATGTCAGTGACACCGTATCAGCTTCTTAAAGAGAACAGGTTTTCCCACTGTTTTCTTACATTCCCCACACGATGGCATCTCAGGGATTCCTCTTCCAAAGGGAGTGCATTTGTGTGCACGGTGCAGGGATGGTGCTGCTGTCTTATCAATTGCATCTCATGTTTCTTTCAGCTCCTTATCCCCATGTGTGAATTATGGTATTATAGTAAGATGTGGGGGTTGCTTATATGTGTTGTTCATATCCAATACAGGCTTTTTTAGCTGGAGTGATGTGGAGCCAGAAGATGGATTAAGACAGAATGAACCGAGTGATTCAGAGTGAAATCTCTGATTGTCATTAAATGGGAGAGTTTTAACTGAACTCTGCAGCCTTGGCTTCTTTCCTCCAAGCTACTCACCAATCCTGACAGTTACAAATAAGGCAAAAATCTTCATGATAGATATCTCACAGACATCATGGTGACTTTCCCATGCTAGTGATGAACTGTGGGCTGCTGGGTGAGCTATCCAAATTGCTTGGCTGTACACATTATTTTGCCAGGTGTACACAAATCTGTTGTGAAAGCACATTGGAATAAAGAATTGGAATATTGTGGGGCTATTTCAGCCGAGGCACGTTGAAAGAAACATCTGCAACATCTGACACAAGTACCCAAAAACTAGCTCTTCCTTAAGAGAGAGAAAAGAGTAGGTGCCCAAAGCCTCAACCATAGGAAGGTTGCCAGCTCTCAGGGTGAAATTTCTCTCTTCCTTAGGGCCAGCCTGAGGAAACAAGAAAATGCATAGGAAAAAGGACTAATTTCTTTGATCTTCTTTATTGCCTCCTTCTCAGTGTATGTCCTTGAAAGGGGGTGATACAGGAGACAAATTACTGAGGTTAATGTTCTGAAATTCTTCCTCACTCAAGGCTATTTTGTGTGGTTGAGGAGATGTTAATATCGGCAATCAGTCACATACTCACAGGGGAAGATGCTGACCTTTTGAAGACTAAGGGGCTTAAGCCCCTGAATTCCACAGTCATGTGTTGCCTGAAATCCTCTCTTTTTATTTCAACCATCACAGGAATCTCAAAGGGATTGATTGCAACAAAACATTTGCAATATGAATGCAAGAAAATGTAAGTCTGCCTTAAAAAGGGATGCATCTCCCTATCTGTTCTGATGTCTATTCAGAAACTTTCAGGGTTTAGGCAGATATTGGCAGCTTCTTTCAGCTGGGAGGACTCCAGGTGGTTACTGCTCCGCCCTGGGTTCTTTCAGAGCACTGCACCGTGGAGGAGCTCTGCTGCTCTGGGATGATGTGCTGCTGGAAAAGAGGCAAAACTGCTCTAGGCAGGCTCACAATGCAACAGCCTAAAGGAAGATCTGGCACATACCTGAAATGTCTATTCCCTTCTGCCCTCCTGATGCTTCATCAATCATGTCACCTGTGTATCATGATTGTCAGCATGGAGAAAAAATATTTGGAGTTTTCTGTTTTCCTCTTACGCTGGCAGAGTGGTTCGTTACTGGGAAAAAAAAGGCTCTTTCATGGATTTCTTAACTCAGGAACATCCAGCTGGAAGGGGGCCCACAAAAATAAGCCCACTACAGTGAAAGTCTGTGAAGCTCTGCAATTTATACTGATATATTTTACAGGAAGATAAATATGGAAATGTTAATCCACATTATTGTGGCTGCATCAGTTAGACAAAAAGGTGAAACACATTCAGAATAACCTATTTTTCATTCATGCAGACACCCAGACCTGCTCTGGGTGCTCAGTGAGAGTCTTCTCCAGGGCTGTGAAAGCTCCTGACTCCAGGAGAGTCAGTGGAACTCTTATGGCCCTGTTTACTGAAGACTACCCCTCATACAAGAAACAAAACCTGCATTCTTGATAGAAAAAGGCAGCCAAACCCAAACAAGACAGACTCTCAGCTCTTGAAGAGATCTTTAACACACCAAGAAGCAGCAGAATAAGGGCACAAGCATCCTCTCTTTCCCTCCTGACAGGCCACATCCAAACATTTAGAGGCACCATTAAAGTGCTTAAAGTGGTCAAGAGCAAGCTGGGGAAACTGAGCCTGTACTTTGTCTTCTTACCTCTTGCCTTACCTCTGGAGCATCACACCAGTGCAGCCTGAAGTGTCTGAGTCAAAAGTGAAGCTACTTCAGCACCAGCATCCTTCACCTTAAAACTACTGAACTGAGAACCTTCACGTAAAAATCTATTTTTCTTCCTCTGGGAGGCCTATGCCACACACTTACTTTGATGTTAAAATACTTGACCACTTTTTCTGCTACACAGGTGGACATATTTTAGTTGAGATATATGGGAAATACTACTTTAATATTTTCAAAGTTTTCACAAACATAATGTAAGATAAGCCTCCGCTTGGACTGAGGCCAAATATAGCACATTAATAATTTTGGAACATTTCAAATACCAGAAATGTGTGAAATGAAGATTGAATTAAAAGTTTTTTTCCACTGTTGTGCCCACCCTCAAAGCCTTGAGCAAGGGAATAAGTTTAGCTTCAAATGGGAACTTAAGTAGAATTCAATTTTAAATTCAGCAGTCACTAATGTTATTATATCCTTTCTGTGGTAAAGCTCAAATGCTTGGTGCTCTCTTCGTGATTCCCTGGCTGTGGGCAGCATTGACCATGTACTTTTCCAGAGATTAGAGATACAGGTACTTTCATAATACTGATCTAGTGGTGCATCTTCTTTGTTTCTTTCTTCCTTGACGGCAAAACCAGATTATCTTGTTCTGAGGATATCTGACAGTGGCTATTCCATGTCTGGCAGTCACTACAATCTAATTTTGCTGGACTTAATTACCGTAATTTGTGCCCTGTAGATGGTTTCCAAAAATAGAAGAAGGTATGATCCTTGCCCTACAAGGCTCACACAACAGAGAATTAAGAAGACTGGCAGATAGGGGAGAAAAAGTAAAAGCAGCACTGGCTACAGCAAGTACACAGAGAGAGACAAATTAGACCCAAATTAGTCCTTTGGTGTGATAGTGAGACTGAATAAGCAAGTTTATTAAAGGGAAAAAATATGATTCAACTAAAAGATAGAGATGCATGAATAGCTCTCAGAACAACATGCGGAATGGCAGCATCCTAATGGAATAAACTCCACACCACAATTGAAAAAACCTCTTCTGCAGTTCAAATAACTTATCTCTGGTGTTGCCCTGTCTGTGTGATCCAGCAAGTAACTGTCCGTCCTTAGGCACCACATCTTTAGTCAGCATCACTATAGCTGACTTTCAAATGCATCATTATTTAATTTCCTTGTCATATCCCAAATTATTTTTACAGACTGGTCTCTCCATAAGTGATGAGGAAGCTGTGAGCTCATACCTTGATGTTCAAACCCCTCATCAGGGCTTGGATCGCACTTCACCCTCCAGCCTGATTCTGTTGTTGCCTGAGGATTTCCTGACAGGAAGGCAGACCTTTTGTAAGGCAGGGTTAGGGATGCTGCAAACCCCAGACCTGCTGCTTCTCTCAAGGCTTTCCATGTCACTCAGCACGTCCTGCCATAGGCTCGTGTGTGCTCCTGCATATTTGTCTTCACCCTGCCCCTGTGATGTGTGGGCCCACTGCTGTTCCTCTCTGACAGATGACTGAAAAACTTGCTTGAGTTTTGCAGAGGAAAACTGCATGGAGCAGGCCTGAGCCTCGCTCTTCTGGGGTCTCGTATGGAGGGAGATCATGCCTGGCTGAAGTAGCTGTGCAGAAGAATTGAGCGTCACAGGTGTGAAGGTACTCCAGTGGTCACCCAGAAGTCTTATCCCTTTAAACTCTGGGTGCCATGCCCTAGGCTTTGCTGGTTGCTCTTGTGTTTTGCATTTCTACATCCTGAGTGTTTTCTGCTACTTAGGGGATTTCAGGCTTTATTCATTGTGTTGTTTCCTGTGAATCTTTGCAGATGTGCCCTTGGTGGTGGTACAGCCACTTCCCATGGTCATGCATAGCACTTTTCACCTCATGGGACTCCTAGTGTCACCAGCTCAGGGAGTCTTGCTGCCTTCCTTGGCCTTTGGAACAGGCTGCTTTGGGGGAAAAGTCTATATCATAAGAAGGCCTCCATGGACAGGGAAAAGATATCAGTAAAGTAATTGATTAATTAGTTAATTGACAAAAGATATTAATAAAATAATTTATTGCTCCAGTTCTGAAATCCCCCTGCATCCTTTACCCTAATTCCTCACTTGCTTGCAAGTATGTCAGTGCTTGACTCATCACATAAAGCCATGGAGTTTTCTCCTTTCCTTTGTGTGCAGGAATTTCTGGATAATCTGGTGACAGGAAAAGGGACAGTGCTGATTTTGCTGTTACATCAAATCACTTGATTTATTTAGCACTGTCTTTTGTGCATTGATTTTGGGAACAGTCTCCAGGCCTCCATATTAAAAAGCTGCTCCTCATGCTGTCTTTGTTCTTTGTTGCTTCATGGCTTTCAAGTCAGTGAAACATCTGGTCCAAAGGTACAAGCTGCTATTCCACAGTGAGCATACCAATGACGGCCAGATGGAAACGTGCCACCTTGTCTCGTTCCCTGCATCCCCACTGCACACGTAGGTAATGCCACGTGAATTGCAGCTACAGCATAATTTGTACCCTGTAGCAGTGGGGTGAGAGCTGCTGTGTTTGAGAAGCGAGCTGAGGGCACAGCATCCCATGGGCAGCTACCTCGAGGAGCAATGGGAATTAAGGCATTCGGCAAATGCGTGCTTTCCCTCGTCGTTGACTTAGTGTGTGTGTGGGTGTATATGCTGTAGGTGTCTCAGACTTGTTAATAAAGCTAAGAATATGAATAATACTTAATTGCTATTGCATGATGCTTCTGCCACTGCAGTTCATTTGTAGCAGTGGTTGGGTGAGAGGGGGGGTGCTATGGACGCACAAAACCTTCATCCTCTTGCCATCTTTACTTTTGGCTTCCATTCACTGGGAATCAAACAAATTACAGAGTTTTAACTGGAGGATATTTTGACCAAAGTATTTATTTAGAAAGACAAAGATATCTGTATGACTAAGTAGACACAAAAAAAGGAATTAAAAATTCCTTTGGGGCTTGTTCCACTGATGGTAGTGCTGCTCAATATCAGTTTAAGGTTATGTCTTTCTTAATATGGCATATATTTTTGTACAGCTTTTTTATGCAAGAAGAACGTTCTTTTATTTATCATTTAGATAAATAGATAAATATTTAAATAAATTTTAAAAAAAGAGAATATTTAGATTTGCAGTTTCTTACTCTCAGTTTGCCATGATAGAAGGCTATAAAATACTTCTCTGGCAAAAAGAAGAGTGTAACCAAAAAAAAATATCTTTCCAGGAAAAACAAATGGCAAGGAGAAAGGACACTAAGCTAAGACTTCACCAAACGCACAAAGCACCACGGACATGTGTCTGGCTACAAGTACAAAGCACAAACACAAAGCACTCTGATTAGTCAACTAATCTGCTTCCTAGGTTTATTAATCACGACAAGAAAATTTAATAGAGAACAAAATCAAGGTATTTGTAAAACGCTAAAGGTGAAACTGCCTGCTGTTTACAACCAGTGATTTTTATGTTGGTTTCATAAGGATTGCCTGTCTCTGTCCAAAGCAGAATAAAAAAAAGAAAAAAAATAAATAAGAAATGGTGCATTGTGATCACAATCCTAGGCTGTTTATATGTATGCTTCAAATTAAGGGTTTGGTGTCATGGAAACAGCTTCTTCATTTGGAAAGCTCTGCAGCAGTGTGAGAAGGAAAGGACTGGAGAGGGGGAGAGGAAGAGGGAGCACAGGAGCGCCGCTTTGCAGCCTTCCCAACATCACCGGCTCCCTCCTCTCCCCGGAGACAATGGAGAGAACAGGAGTGTAGGGCTCCTGTGCTGCTTGCCTTACATTGTTCTGGAATAATGCAAATCATTCCCCCTTTGCTGGCTGTCATCTGCAAGCATGCATGTGTCTTATTTTGTAGTTAATGCAAAGTGTAGTTCTAAATACTTTTTAAGGGAATTTCCTGTACTGAAGGAATGTGTATATATTTATATGGATGTGTCATGTATTTTTTTATGTTATTTACTTTACCTAAACCCACTATTTATCCACTAAAGTAAATGAAACAGAATCTCTATTAGTGCTGTTTTTTCAGTTTTGTTTGTGTACATACATGCATAGTATGTTTTGTATAATTTTAGTGCTAAAAAGACGTCTTATTCCTCTACATCAAAGGAAAGCAGTCATTTGTGTAAAGAGCTTCTAAAATATACCAGAAGAGAAATCTCTCCAATGAATACAGGATTACAATAGATGGTTGGGAATTAACAGCAGCACTTGCATTGTCCTGGCTTTGATGCCAATTTATGCTCATTTTGTGGGCACAGTTCAGATTACTCAGTAATTGATTACATTAAACAGTAGCAAGAGAGCTTTAGAGAGACTGAATGAAGGGCATGTACTATATTTCTGCTATGTTGCTGTCATGCACATCATGAAGAAGCAGAAACAGACCAATCCTATACAATGGATTTATTTTTAAAGCACAGTAAAGCTGGATCTAAGACCCTGAGTTGGGATCATGTGAAGCCAGTGGAGTTAGCCAGTTACCTGCTCCTTCACAAAGCTCAGGTTGGCATTATGGAAATGTCTGGTCATGAGGCAGTGTGAATCCTTCTCTCCTTTCACAGTGAGGCTAAATGTGTCCTTTCCTTGAGCTGCTTGATGAAAGTGCTGCTCTGCTCTCCACCTAACTCTGTAATGTAGCTAGATGTAAAAATTTTGGTGATGTAGCCAGGGCATTTTGTGATGGTGGCTAGATCCTGAGAGACCTGTTAGACAAGTGGTTTAATATCAAAACCAGAACTGAGCTATTTCCCCAGCCCGGGAAGAAAGAGCCAGCCACACCAAAGCAGGGGTTGAGGGTGGGGCCACAGTATCTTTGAAAAGGGAAGACTGGCTGAGGAGCTGCTTGCTGCCTACTCAAGTGGGCAGCTCCAGAGGGAATGGGGGTGGATGCAGGGCACTCTTCTGGTATGGATGTGGTTTATAACCAGCTTGCACTGCACTTGTTCCCCTCCCTGTGCTCACTCCTGGACAGTGGCTGGCCAGGCTGGAGGTGACTGCTTGTGGTTTGCCTTCCTGGCAGGGAGGAGTTTCTGTACCCACTTCCTGATCTCACTCCACCAATCTGGGCATGTGGAAGAGGAAGAAAGATGTTTCGGGAAAAAAAGCAAATGTATTTGTGTGAAACAGATCACTTTGGTTTAATGCTGTCATTTACATTCCCTATGTTATAGGTAAATGAAACTAGGCTGAAATATAGCAGCAAAAATTTATTAAAGATTTATATAAAATGCAAATAAGCAAAACATATATAGCAATATAACATGCAATACAATTTAATGAGTAAATTACTTTACTACTACTAATTTATTACACCTATACCTGAAAGAAATGATGTTTCTGTGAGCATCAGGACCGACAAAAGAGTAGTCAGGTTTTTTGTGTGTGGTTTTCTTTTCTTTTTAATAATACACAGTTTAAGAAAGATTCTAAATGAAGCACCTGCCCTCTCAACCAATCTGGGAGATAGAGAGGCTGCAGTTCTGCCCACCCTCGCTACAGTTCCTGCACCAGCACAGATGTCTCCCTGTTAATGCTGCAGGAAGGATGTTTTGGGAGCATGAATTCTGGTGCAGCAAAATCAATTCGCAACTTTGGCAATGAAATTCCAGAAAAAAGAGTTTGATGTTGCTGTGAGAGGTGCTCAGCACTGCCATGGCACCATCTATTGGGAAGACACTACCTAACAAAAAGCAGCTTATTCTTGTCTGCCGTGGAGAAATAGGTGTGTTAAAGAAACTGGAGGTGGAATGGTAATCTTGAGAAAAATGCTAAATTCTCAGAGAAAAAAGTCTTATAAATGCAGAGGCAAACCAAAAAAAAAAAAAAGGACCCTTTAAAATTATAGAAATTTTACTGTGTTAGAATAGCTTAATAGGTAAGGTAGAAAAGCTTGAAATTTCTTTATTCAGAACCAGGCAATGGAGTGTAGTTTAGTTGAGTAGCTATGCTTCAGACTTTCATTCTCTTTGTTATCAAAGCAACATGAAAGGCGTAGATGCTTGGGCAAAAGAGAAATGACTGTGCAACCTTTCTTCTCCTTGAGTTGTGCCTTTGTGCATGACTTATTACAGTGTTTTCAAAGGTACTGAGGAACAGGATGAAGAAGTGTGCATTTACATTAGTGGTTTTGTTCAGATCAGGAATGCATTTTGAAACAACTCGTGCAGTTGTCTGGACTAACGTCATTTGATTTGCATTACTGAGTGGTCTCAGGGCTCATGAACTCAGCTCCTGCTGGATGAAATGGAGACCAGCACTCCCACCGCTAATCCAGCTCATTAGATCAGACCAGAGCATGCCTGAAGTAAATCCCCCCTCTCCACCCTCCTGTTTTTTTAAATAACATGGCATTAGGTCCTCAGCACTAACTGTTTGTCTCCACGTTTCTTCTAATGGCAGTGTAGGCACAGCCTTAAGCTACAGAAATGGCTTCATTGCTACCCAGAGCTCCCTATCTACATTTTTGGAAGATCTGCAGCTTCCACTCATTCAGAGGAGTGATAGTAGGTGCCTGGTAAGTTTTTTTTTGAAGGAGAAAACAGCTGTTTAAATAGCAATTATTATTGGTAAGTGGGCATGGTACAACCTTTTGCTGTCTTTCTCCTGAATATGCAATGCACAAAATTCCCCTGAGAGGCAGGGTCATTAAGGAGCTACCTAGACACATATGCTTTTGCAAGTCTTTCATCTAACTCAGAGGTGGGAATGCAAATTTTGAAACTTGGGGACATCCTGTAGCTTTGTAACACTCTCCAGGAGAGATGTGCTCATTGAGATGAATAGCTCTCACTCATTCATATTCCTCATTTACTCATGTAACATTTATAATATGGGTAATGTTCCTCCTTTTATAATGGCTCAGTGTGAGCTACAGGAAGAACTTAAAACTATACTTCATTGTACTTATCTGTTTCAGATGAGGCTTGCAGACCTGTGGAAGGGGCAGAGCAATGCTGCTCCATTGCAGTGGGAGCCCAGGGAATACTGCAGGCAGACACGAACACTGGATTTCCTCAGCATGCACAGAGGGATAACAGAGGCACTCAGGCTTACCTGGTCTCCTGTTCCTGATCTCCCCAGATGCTTTGGTTTGCTCTGACAGCCAATTAAAACCCTCGAGGTTCTGCCTCCCATCTCTTCTATCCCTTTCTTGGCTCCTGGGAGCCAGCAGAAGCTGGATCTGGTGATGCAGGGAGACCACAGCATCACTTGTGCTGTGGGCTTCTTGCTCCTACTTCACAGCAGTCTGGCTCTCCATTATTTTTGACATGTAGGGGTACATGGTTTGCAAACTCATAGCATGTGACAGGGTGGTTGCTAAGGATGTAACATTTTTCATGCAAGAGGGCACAAACAGCTGTTGTATCTCAAAGGACACCGCTCTTGTGCCATACAGTGGGATAGTTGGACTTGATGATCTTAGAGTTCTTTTCCAACCTTAATGATTCTATAATGATTCTATGTTTAAAACAAAGGATTCAAGTGCTGCCCTGTTTCTCTCTCAAGCTCTGCACTACCATCCTTCATCTCACCGAAGATGTGCATTTTTACGTCAATACCAACAACAAATATCCTAGTAGAAGTCATGCAGTCTTTGAGTTTCTTCTTTGTTAGGATGTGAACTCTGCTTCAGAGTAGTGTTTTCTGTATTATGATTTTTTTTTTTATTTTTCTCAAAGTGGATTTTTTTTGTCTGTCTGATTTTGGAGGCAGATGATGGCTGCTTCATGGTATCAAAGCCTGTGAAGAGATTTCTTAGCAAGTCTTCTTAGACATAAAATTTTTAATAAGTACTTTTCACACTTTAATAAGTACTTTTAATAGGTACTTTTTTGAGACTCCTGCTTGCTTCAATAGCTATAGCACAAAGACTTGAAGAAGATATATCTGAATTAGTGGCAGTCATTAAAATAGTTTTTTAAACTGTAGAACAAGAGCTTTCCTAAATTACAGTGGGATGTCAGGAGTGAAAATGCTTGGTACTGGTGACAGAAACAGCAAGAGAGGAGAGAGAAAGGAAAAATAAAGCACCAGTGATAAAACCAAGCAAGTTTGTTGAGGAACTGCTGCTTAATCCTTACAGTAGAATTTTAAGTTCTTCTCTAGGACTATAAACATTGAGCACATAAAAATAACTTACAAAAAAATTATATACCTTGTTCTTCTCAAAACAAAAACGAATGACTTGGCCAGCTTCGTTGCCAGGCCTGTATGCTCTGGTAAGTCAATATAAGGAAAGTATATAGAAAAAAATGTAGACAAGACTTTGAGCAATTGACCTGGGTCAGGAAGAAGTGAGGAGGAGCATGGAATGGGACTGGCATGGTGCTGCTGCTTGGAAAGAAGGCTTTTGTTTTCATCTGTGTGCCACGTTGTTAAGACACGCATGGGGAATACTTCTGACATGACTGAATGTGGTGGCTTGACATACTGCACTGGCCTCTGTCTTAGCAAAAATACAGGAACATTTTCTATTCTGAAATAAAGAAATAACATCCATCTTCCTTTTCATCTACTTGAATAGGAGTTAGATTGGACCCTAAATATTTTAAATAGCTTTGTGCTGAATTTCAGCACAAACTTGCTCAAAATTAAAATGTTTAACTTGGAAATGGAAAGGAAGGCATGGGTGAGGGCATAAATGACAACTGGGGAAAAAGGACCAGTCAACAAGTTATTATTCTCATCTTCCCTTTCAGTTTTTATTACACATCACCCGATACCTAGCAGGGATCAGTTTGCTGTTGAGGACTGTAGGGATCCCCTCAAAACAAAGAACAATAACTGAAATGCAGAAACCCTCTAGCACATGAATTCAAGATCTTGCCGTAGCCGCAGTGTTTATTTTTCTGTAAGTGGCTTGAACGATGGCACTGCTATCAAGTGCAGAATCTCAAGATCTGTAAACAGTAAATAATGAAGGATGATGCAGACAACTGTAGATGCTTAGATAATCTACATTTTACCAACTTTGGTAAAAAAAAATATTCAAGGAAGATATTTCAGCAAAAGAAATCCAGCAAAATGCAATGCGATGCAACGAAACACATGGTTCAAAGAACATAACTGAATATTTTAAAAAATGAGCTGTTTTCTAGACTAAAGAAGCACTGATTAGCCTGCCATGCAGGGAAATTACTAGACCTGATCTGAGTTAGTAAGGCTAGCTCACGTTTTTCCCCAAAATAATTGAAGCATATCTGGAAAGTGCTAAGAATTTGCTGATTTAAGAAAATTAAATGTTTTGCTCAATTCCAATTTTAGTTGCTCCAATTCAAATCCAAAAAGCAACTTAAGCCAGTGTATGCCTTTGGAAAAGGAAGGAAGTAGTTCAGAATAGTTATGTAGGAAAAACTCAGATTTGGCTTGATTATAAAAAACTTATTGAGAGAAATGTGTACATTTATCAGACTAAATTGAAAAGATGGGAAAATAATGAAGGAATTTTACTGTCCCATAGTGGGTTTTTCTATAAATTTGCACTGTGTGTTTTTTTTGTTTTAATCAATGTTTTAATTTTGGGGGTGCTTTGTCACTGTGTGTGTGCATACCAATGGCAGGGAGAAGAAACTTCAAGTGCCTAGAATTGGCAAGCTTAATTTAATTTTTTTAAAACAATCAGTACTGGTGGTGATGGTAGTAGTTCTCTTTCTGTGTACTCTTTCTAACATGACTCATTTGTTTGTGATTAAAAATTTAAAAAGCCACTTCAGGCATCCTGTGAGGATCTTCTGCAAATCCCTGTATGTGTGTCAATGGGCTCATATGCAATTTTAGCTCAAAAAATGCCTTTGTAAATCTGCCTTCTGGCATCTAGGATGTTAATAAAAGACGAGGTCATGGCCAAAATTTGCCTTTTCTATCACTGCTGCTGTAAATGGTAGATGAGCTTGTACTTTCAGAGCAGAATTTGTCCTTTAATTGGTGTTGGCTCATCCTGTGTGATCATGAAATATTACAGTAACACATGGGGTTTTTATTGTAATTCCTTTGCAATGGACATTCTTGCTTTTTATTCCTTCCCCATAGATTGTTGTTTATCAACTCTGGGCAAAGGAGAATACCATTTACTCTGGAATGATAATTCTTTCTCTACCCTGATGACTGAACGCATCAAGATTTGCTAGTTCATGTTTATATCAGCTATTTGGAAACAGTGGAAACACTTCTGCTAAACCCAGCTTCTCCATCCATGTTTTTCTTTGGCTTTATTCATGGGGCAATCTGAGATTTTTTTTCTATGCATTAGAAAGGTTTTCATTAAACCTTTTCCTCATCTTGTGATCTAAATCTGAAAGTTCTCAGCCAAACAAACCATTTTTGTTCAGGACCTTGCTCTTCTCTTTCAAAGGATGAGGAGATATGAAAAGGCGACTTTAGTCAGCTGCTTTTTTTCCCCACAGGTCCCTTGTGGGACTCCACAGAGGGTTTTTTGGGTATGTATTTCAGGCTACTGAGAAGGTTGAAAGGGGAATAGTGTATCTGCAGTATGGAGGAGGAGAAATCGATACTTTAGGAAGGCTGAAGGCAAGACTGGGAAGTCAAGGGGGATAAACAGATATTTTGATAGATACTGCTGTCTGCTGCTCATCTGTGGTTATGTGGGCCATCTTGTACTTAATTTCACATCTGGTTCTGTTTTTGGAACCTGAGGTAAAAAGGCTGTTCTATACTGGAAGTGTTTAGAATTGATTACTCCATTTTTATATTTTCTTTTTTTTTCATTGTACAATGATGTGTGTTAATTTAGGATGAAGACTGTGCTAGCATGACTATGCTGAATTTTCTCAGGGGCAAACTGCTGCATATACCTGAAGCCACACTGAAAATCAACGTGGAAATCAAAGTCAGGACAAGGCAATTTGCTTTATGAGCAGGGTGATTCACCAGAAGCTAATGAAAGATCCAGCAGAATCAGTCTAATGTCAGCAGAAGATTAGTAACACATGAGGATTTCTCATAAAAATCCAGTTCTGACTAAATGTTTTTGTTGTAAACAACTGCTGCTGAAATGATACATGAGAAGAAACACCCTACTTCATTACAATGCTTGGAGTCTTTCTCTTTTCACAATATAAATGCACCAATTTTCTTTGGCTTTTATAGCTCTGGCAGATAAAGTGTAGAGGGTAGCTTGAAGGATCACCTAGTTTAACCTTTATTAGCACATGAATGCATGAAACAGTATTAAATAGAAAATAGAAATGCCTCAAGATCATATCAAGTGCTCAGTTTGTATTTACAGTTTGGGCTGTAGTTTGTGAAGATACTGGATGACAGGTCTTTGTCTCCTTGGCTGTTAAAAAGAAGAAGTTGGAATTCTAGAGGTAATAAAGCAAAGAAGAACCTCTATTTCATTGCTTTGATTTTTTTTACTTTTTTTTTTCTCCTTTAAATATATTTAGCACTTTCACTCTCTCCTGGAATAAAAAATTGTAAATTCTAAGTGTGTCATTTGGCTTTCATGACATTTTATTCAGTGTCAGAATGTCAGAATGTGACAACGCTCATTTGTTTCTACCCATCGACATGATAAATATGGAAGTATGAAGTATAAATCTTATTCTGGAGATGCTGCTGAATTAAAACCCTATTATAATTTTCCTTAAAATGGAAAGCTGTGAGTTGAACACTGTGAAAACATGCAGTAAATACCCAAATTTTTTCCGTTTTTGCTTGCATACTGGGCTTTTGAAATGAACCTGTTGTGTTGAATAAGTATTCTTTATACTGAGATTTGGCTGGTGTGAGTAGGTTCTAGTGAGGACATTCATGCACACAAATTCCAATTATTTTGTAAAATTCACCAGTAAGCTTTTTCCTTCCTCTAAGAACCCGAAAAGACAAATGTAAAAGAGTAGAAAGGGCTCCCCTATCAGCCAAAGCACATCAGTTTGCAACTCACACACAATGCAGAGGTGCTGAATAGAAGATTCCTGCAGTAGACACCAGAAACTCATTTTCCACGGGATATAAGGAGGCATTTTCCCTTTCAGTTCAAATTCCATTTGCTGCAAATAATTTAGCTTTCTGCACTTTCTAATTGTGCGTGAACAAAAATGAAAGGGTGGCCTGTAAATAAACTTTACCAGAAGCTACAAGCAGATTGGCCAAATGTAGCTTTGTAGAGGCAATAGATGTCGAAGAGTTTGTGTGCAAACCAGGTTCAACTGCTTCTAATCCATATTCTGCTGCAATTTAACATCCACATTCCCCTGCTCCACTTAAGTCTCTATATTCTTCATCCCTGCTTTTCTTCCTCGTGTTCCAGGCTGCAGGGGCTGAGGGCAGTGAGCTGTGAAGCTTCCTGCTGTTGCTGTTTCCATTGCAAAGTGCAGGAACTCTCTGTGTTGGAGTAGGGAGATGATGGGGGCTCCCAATGTGGGAAGGGGTAAAAGAGGCACATACAACAGAACTAGGAGAAGGGTGGGGTCAACTGGAGTGCCTGAGGGGTCCCTGCTGGGACCACCACTATTTTTGGAAGAATTGTGGTACCAGGTCCTTGCCACGTTTCCCAAGTGAGTGCATCTAATCACAACTGTCACTTACTCAGATAGATGGAAAAGATTTGGGAGTTTTTGTTGCCCAACATCCAATTTCCCTCATAGAGCCACATAGCTCATAGCAGAACTTCCTGTTTCATGTTTAAAAAAAGGGTCTTTTGCCTTGTTAGAGGCTCTCTAAGAAAGCTCTGTGCTCTCCTGCTCATTGAGGCTTCTGGCAGGGTGACTTGAGCAAGGGTGGTTTTGGTGGGTTTGCTGTGCATTGTGGCAGGAAGGGAAGCAGTTGGGGGATGGTGGCTCTGGACACCAGGGCCAGGGGGAGGGGGCTGGATCACTGATGGCAGCCAGTGCTCAGGTTGACGTGGTCACCTCTGGGGCTTCACATTTAACATGCTGAGCTCTCCCTCCTCTCAAAATTGCTCAGATGAAAAATGCTCTAGTGGGAACCTGACCTTTTCCTTCCTGGTCACCAGAAGTCTGAGAAAAACAATAAACTTCTATCAAAATTGTCATTTTCTTGAGAAAAGGTCACAATTGTTTAAAAAAAGAGGATTTTTTTTGTTTGTTTTTACTGGCTGGTTTTGTTGTTAAATTATTTCAGGAGGGGAGTGCAAAAACCCAGCTTGTTCAAGTCATGGCCAGTCTACTATAAATTAAAGGGATATGGAAGTGGGCTGGGCACTCCATGGGAGTTGTAAGCTTTGATTAAAAAACAGATTTCTTTGTTTCTATTAAATTAGTTATTAGCCAGTTCAGGACTTCCACCTTGCCTTCAACAAATGGTTAGTGAATGCCCCCTCTCTGCCCCCCCATGTTTTTTTTTATATTAAAGAAAAAAGCCCAGGAGAGGTTGTATCCATGTCCTTGGCTTTGCAGGCTGGGAGCCTCAGAGAGGGTCCTGTGTAAACAGGTCCTATCATACTTCTCTCTTGACCTGGTTAAGAAGGCTTTTCATATAGCACTGAAGAATGGGAGAAACTGTCAGAAATTTTGTTTAATGGTTGACTGCTGAAAGTCTGAATTTTGAGAGTAAAATAAACCCAGAGCCACTGAGAAGCCACAAAATGCTCATTTTTTGCATGTTTTCACTTTCTCTGTTTTGACCTTGTCAATGTAGAAGGTCTTAAATAAAGCAGAGAACTCAAAACATAGGCTTTTTGGGAGTAATTTTTAATTACTTAGCACTTAGAGCCTAAATTACTCTTTTTGTTGAAAAACCTCACAAATGTCAGGTTTTAAAAAGAGAGTATGTGGTAAACGTTTGAGGGTGATACCACATGTTTCGCATGTTAAACAACACAATAAAACATAATGCAGTTTAACTATGGCATAGCAACAGGTCTTCCAAAATTAACTGTGCTAGTTGCAAATGAATATCGCTGATTTCTTTCAAATTAGGCAGGAGCACAAAAGTGTTTTAACCAAGGTCCAGAGAGGAAAACAACCCTTAGATGAATTGTAAATATACAAGAAAAATGTAGGGTGATATGAGGGTTTTTCAAAGTCTTTTTTTTTAAATTTTTTTTAGAATTTTTCTTCTCTCAAGTTGTCTGTTAACAATGATGTGGCTCATATGAGGATTCAATGATCTTACAGGTCTTTTCCAACCCAAAGGATTCTATGATTCTATGAGCATCTAGCCTTGTCAGAGGGATCTTCACCATCACAAATGCCATTTCAGGAGTGCCAAACAGCTGCAGAGCACTGTCATTATTCAAACATTTGTAAAAACATCCTGGTTTTATGAGTGAACATAGTGAATCCTGTAGATGAAAAATGAATTGGAGGGTGACTAAGCAAATTCAAAGTCAGATGGATCTTTTCAGTGCAGAACCATCTTATATTGCTCATGACTCTTATTTAGATAAACTCCTATACTTATGCACTAATGCTGTGTGGTAATAGAGCTGCAATAAGTGCTTCCATGGGGATGAGCAGCATAGGCAGCCCAAAGCATTTAATGACATCAGTGTTTCCTATAAATTAAGTGTGCTGCAAAATATTTTATTGACAGGAAATAGCTAATTCGTCTCAAGGTATCTGGCTCTTGATTTTATTAACCTGCAGGATGCTTAAACAAAGAAGCTCATACAGAACTTTATATATATAAGGATAATTATTTCTGGAAAGGTATTGCTTACATATGAGACACTCTAGTGTCTTGTATAACAAGCAGTGGAATAATTGTCAAGGCTGCACCTAATCATAAACTATCTCAGAAGGAGATAAAAGCCAAAAAGTTTTCATTGGCTTCTTGAGAAAAATTATGCATACATGCCTACATACCTATATATACGTGTGTATATATGTACACTTCATCCTCTCTTTAGCTGTTTTCAGGCATTTAATAATAACATTTCATGTTCTGTCAAAGTCTATCCAAGAAGTTAACAGACATTAATTGAGATCCATGGTCTCACACCTGTCACTTTGATGAGAGATGGTGGAGTGGAAATGGAAGAAAAGCAAAGGGCCTGACAGCCAGAGAGGCCCTTGGTAAGCACTGTGCTGAGGGTCTGGATGTGATGCCTTTGCAGTGCTCCTGGCTCTGGGAGTTTTATTGCTGTAGTTGCAGCTTTCAGAGTTTTCCTTGGAGGTCCTCTGTCTGAACTCATGTCACTATATTGCATTATGAGGAGGCTTTCATAGTCAAAGAGACCAGCCTGGACAAGGGCACTCCAAAGACCCAGAAATCAGAGTGTAAAAGAAGATGCATACTTTCTATTTAAAATATCCTGAAGGATATTTCACAGATTTTATAGAATCATAGAAAAGCTTGGGCTGGGAAGGACGTTAGAGGTAACCTAATTCCAATCCCCAGTGACTTCTGCAAGTGCAGGGCTGTCAGGAAGTTACCCTGAACCTAACGGGCAGTCGTGAATCTCAGGAGAGCATCAGCAGCTCCAGTCACCAACTCTTGACCCTCTGCTGTGGTCAGAGTTGGGAGAGGTGGCCTGCACCAAAACCTCATGTGCCCAGCCAGGGTACATGGGACACCCTCTCACAGCCACGGCTCGTCCTGGGCTTTGCTGCTGTAATTGTGACCAAGTCCTCCTCCGTGCCATCCTCAGAAAGTGGCAGAGCCAGGGCTGGCCAGCCTTAAGGGGCATGTATTTGCTGCATACAGTAAGCACAGATGAGGTGTCATTATTCCTGTTATTGATTAGCTCTGTGAGTGCTCCATTAATCATTCAGGGGAATATATACTGCAAATTTGCCCTGAATCCAGGAGCAGGCGCCAGACCCCACATTCATTTTCCTGATATTGCCACCCCAGAACTGTGGGTCTTGGCTGGGTGGTGAAGTCTTCAAGCTCCTGCCGGATCAGTTTTGCTGGTGACACACAGGGAGTTTGAATACTGTGCTTGTGGTGCTGGGAAACTAACTGCCAGTATGAATGAACCCAGGGAACCGGCACTGGCATTTGAAAGAGCCTGTAGTTTTTTAACAAGTTTGAGCTGTTTCAGTGATGGTTGTGGCCTCCAGCTGAGTGAGAGGGAGCTCCCTGCTGAGACAGCAGCTCCTTAACTTCTTGTATGTTATTTTGCAGATGAATATCTGCAAAGCTTGAACCATTTTCCAAAGCTTCCCTTGTCCTACTGGAAGGAACCTGAAGCTACAGGTGCATGGGATCCAGCCAGAGCACCATCTCATCTTAAGCTGGGTGGCTGTTAATGAGTTTGGCCATCACAGCAGTGAGGCAGATTGGGAACTTCACCAGACTGGCTGCTGGTCCCAGACCTCAGGCTTGGGCCTAAATGGCAAGATGGATGTTCTGCAGAAAGCTGGGTCTGTTTGCATTTGAAAAGTGGCAGTATGGCCCAGCATTTTACATCTAGCTGCAGTAAGGGTGTCACTTGAAATCACTATAACATCCTTTCTTCTTTTGATGGAGTAGGGGAAACTCCTTCTAAAAATACATAGACCATGCTCATATTAACCTCCTCCCCTTCCCAAGGCTACCTGTGATATCTGTAGCCAGTAACTATGGCAGATAATACCAGATAGCCTGTAGTTGTCCCATACTTCCATCTACACCTAGAGGTGTAGTTAGGCTAACAGATTATAAATCTGATTATATAAATAAATAAATAAATAAACAACTATATAATTTATCATTACATTATATTATTCTAATACATTATTTATTATTAGTAACTAAATAAACACGTACCTACAAAGCAGATTATATAAATAAATAGCGTACAGCTTGGCTAATGTTACAAAAGTAATGCTTGTCAGTCAGCAGTAACCACTTTTAGGTGTGGATAGCAGGAATGATGTTTGCAGGGCAGATGCTGCTTGTGTTGAGTGAAGCTGTCTGCAAGTGCCTCTACAGTACAGACGGGCACAATCATCTGATTCAGCTGGGATTAGGACTGTGTAATTTAGTATTGTAGAGAGAGATGAAAAGATTTTGGAGAGGATGCTGCCTGTTAGTGGAAAGGATAAATTGGAAGGGCTGCTAAAAAGCTTTGGGTTTTACTTTCAGATACAGAGAAAGGACACTACAGAGAGAATTCACCCCTCAGTCTTTGACTAGCAGAGGACTGGCCACCTGGCAGAGAAAATTGCACTGAATACTGTAGTCATTTAGTTACTGTTTTGTTAGCTGAGGTTGTCTGGTTATCCAGAGACCACATGCATATTCTTTCTGCTTCCTTAAGTAATGAAGCCAGGTAATCAAGCCTCACTCTAGGATACAGCAATATTTATATAATTGTTGTTCTATGTTTCTTAACTTTGCCAAATTTAAGAGTTTAAATTTAAAACTCTCACTGCCAAAACATGCAAAATTTCTGCTCTCTGAAAAAATTTGGCTGTTCATAAGAAAGAGATGACAGCCTTTCTCAAGTGAAAAAGCTCCAACACTTTAGTACAGGTAGAGGTTTAGGGCAGGGCTGGAAAGCTGGAAAGCTGAATGAGGACCTGGTTTGGTGTCAGGATCTGTTCCTTACTTTCCCTGTGAAAATATCCCTGAAAGACTGAGATTTCTGCTGTCTTATTACATTTTGTGTTCGGGGGCCGTGCATGCTCACTGTGTCTGTGTCTGTGGTGAAGAGAGACATGGGAATGGGTAAGGGAAGAATGGGGATGAGGAGGCAGGAGCAGGAGGCAGGACTGAACCTTGCAGGCTGAAGACAGGGCTCAGGCAGGACTGAACTGAAGGCATCAGGAGTCACAAGCTGCCCAGAGGGTTGAATCTGGCCTGAGGAATAGAATAGGTCAGGGTGCCAGGGTTCACTTACTCCTTTTGCTAAGAAACCAGAGGTTGTTTCCCATTGGCATCTTTGTGACACCTAAGCAGGGGATTATTTCTGCCCCATGGGCACTTTGAGGCTGCAAGCATGAAACCTGGGAACCTCCTGGTCCCTCCTTCACTTGTCCTAAGGGGTTTCTTACAACGCCAGAGGGAATAGTGGGACAAGAAAAAAAATCAGATCTCAAGTTGCTTGTGCACACATGATTTTACTATCCTGAATGGTAATAAGTGCAGTCTTGGGTTAAACAGGGTTTTCCATGGACTTGCAAATAGTTCAGGATACATGGGCTGGGGAATGTATCACAGCTATGGAGAGAAACAGGTTGTTGCCTCCAGGACCTCTGCATTATTTGCTGCAGGAACTGGGAATGTGTGCAGTGAATAAGATGGAACAAGAGGAAGTCTCCTGGGATGGGCTGTTAAATACTGCCCTGGAGAACTTGATTTTCTTTCTGATGTGCTCAAATTCCATGGGGATTTAAATCACCTCACTTCACAGACATTTCTCACAGGTGATGCCTGTGTGTTCTTCAATTTCTGGATTTCTTATCTGACCCCTTCAGTCTGACTTGTTGAAATGAAATGAAGAATGCTTGGAGTTTCCAATGGAGACCAGAAAACTCTGCTTTGCTTTGGAGAAATATAGTGCAATAAAATGACTGGTTCTCTAAGAAATTCAAACTGTAAACGTTTCAAGTGAGTTAGCCCTGTTGACATTAATATCTCTGTGCCTCAAGCATCTATTTGCTAAATGGATGTTAGGAAGTCTCTTCATCCCACAGGACATCTGGGAGAACAAAGTCATTGCTCATATGCTGAGGAGTGGTAGGGAGATGGATAACCCTCTCTCTATGATGGAATTTGAGTAACGTTGGTGGAGCACCAAACAAAGATGTTAAACAATTAACAATGTATTTCATCATTCCCCCAGTGAGGAATATCAGGTGAGCAGTTATGCCTTGTCTATTCTGTGTAAAAAGAGGAAGGACAAGAGCGTGGCAGAGAGGATAGTTTATGACCATGCAGTTAGAGGATTGCACAACACACGTGATGGAGCTAAGCCAGGTTTGCAAGAGCATCCCTGCCTCAGGAGCTCTGTGCTTGGCACTGCCAGCTGTTCATGGGCTATGGGTGTCCTGCATCGTGCAGTGCTGAGTTAAAAGCACCAAAAGAAAGCTCAAGGAGGGTGACTGATAAAACATTGTGCAGCAAAGCCAGGTCTCTTCACCCTTGTGTGCTCTCTGCACTGAAATGCACTTGCCCAAAGGGCTCATGCACCTCAGGGCTAGCAGTCAGCGAGAGCCCAGGTACCAGTAGGTACATATGTGGCAGGGCTGAGTTGGAGAATTAATTTGCAATTCAAATGTAGTTACTGAGGTAGATAAATTTAATTATTTAGAGACATTCAAGGCAGATTTCTGAGTGCCACACTCATGTGTATTTGTCAAAAATGATCATTTGCTTCATTTACTCTGCAATGATTTTCATATTTTGAATTGTCACCTCAGCTCTTAAAGTTGTGATGTATGGCTGGCACTGAAATATCCGAGGAACTCCAGACAAAGAGTAAATGCTTGGGAACGTGGCCGAGGCTGTTCTTGCTCCAGTGTTACAACAAGCAGGCTGTATTGCTCAGTGCTCACTGTCAGAGCTGATACCCACCACAATCTGGCAGGTGTACATGGAGAGAAAGTCAGGTTATCATTGTGCCTAGATGCGTAACTGTGTGGAGGAGGCCAGGAACAAAAGCCATGCATTACAGAAAATGAAGCCTCAGCAGATGAATTCTCCACGAGGTAATGGGAAAATCTTGCTCGCCTTATTTACTTCAGTGATTTCCTTGAGGTGAGCTTGCATGAGAAAGGCAGGCAGGACCTCTGTAGCTCTGATAAAAGATACAGAAGGAGCATGCTTAAGACAGAGATGGAATTTACAACCCTATGGTAGGGCAGAAATGGAAAGAAATTGGGAGTAGATATGCAGCAAATTTTCTGAGAGCATACCTCTAATTTTACTCTTTTCAGATACACCATTGTGAACAGTACACAATTTTCAGCCCAGGCAGATCTGGCACAAGCATATTTTAGGGGCTTTTCAAGTGGAGTGGCACCGTGCAGCTCCAGGCCCTCTGTTCCTCATGATTAATGCATCCTGCTTTCTGTGTACAAGAAACCTTGGGCTGTGCAGGTACATCATGGGCACATAAATGGGAAGAATTCAGAAAGGTTTTTTTCTCACAACCCTGGTGACTGAAAAACGCTGAAATTTTCCCTTTTTCTTTTCACCTGACCTCTTAGATTTGGTGAACTCTGTCTGTCTCTAAGAAACCTGCTTGTTCTGCATTCCGATGGATGATTCTGCTTTACAGTGTGACATTTTACAACTAATAGAGTATTTCTGGAAAGGCTCATATCATGCAAATCAAAGATATGCTTTTGCATCATAACCAAAAATATTATGGGACAGTGTCCTTAAAAATAATACTTATTAAATATTTTTATTTTATCAAATTCGTTTTCTACCTGCTGTACATCATTGTGACACATTCTTTTGTTAAAAGACTTCCAGAGGGAAAAAGTAAGTTTTGTTTCTTTCAATATTATGTGCTTGGACACTTTGACTTCTAAAAGGGAGACAAATCCTTTCCCTGTTTTAGGGCCTAGATATAGATATTTTTGACTATATATGCCACTCAGGAATTGATCTGAATTTGTTCTGTTGTTTAGGTGTACAAAGCACACAGTGCATGAAAATATAAGTCACTCCTTCTAGCTAATCAACATGATTGTATATTATCTGTCTTCCCATCCCAAATGAGACATATAGAGAAGCCTGCAAGCCTGAAGGCTCCCTAGAGATTATCATGGCTCTGGTATCTACACTGATGTAAAAATGAAGAATCATTAGGCTTTTGCACAGACAAGATTGTCCTGAAGACCCAAGTCCACTACATATTAGGATGTGCTTTCCAACATTAGTGTTTCTAATGCACGGGGACAATGTGCTGACCTCCCTGTGTGCCACCAGACAGGCAGGGCCACTGGGCAGCCTGCAGTGCCCCTGCCTGCCCCTCCTCGGTGTGCAGCACCTGAGCTGATGCGGTGGAAACCACATATCTGGGAAGGAGTGGGGCCCCCCTCTGGTAGTTGTGCCATTGCAGTGGGACAGTGCAAGGACAACCTGGCAGCCTGATCACCTCCACTGGAAGGCATGGATTGGGGTCCCTGAGGGAGCAGGGCTGGGGGGCTGGTGCTGTGCCGTGTCCCTGTTATAGACCAGAGCCCCACTAGAGAGATAAAATAAGCTGGAGATTGTGCATCTGCACCTGTGAGGTCAATGGAAAGGTAGGAAACAGGCACCCCCACAAACTCCAGAAACCCTCTGACCATCTGCCGCCCTGTCCAGATTGCCACAGACATCATTGGCTTACCCATAGCCCTCCACCACCACCACGATCACCTGAGTTTCACCACTGTCTGAAAGGAGACCTACTCACTCATTTGCTCTTGTGATGATGATATTCAGGTTTTGTCTAAACTGCCAAAAAAATCTTTGAACTGGTGCCACTTTTGAAGCATTTCTCTAACTCTTATGTGAATTATTACTTCCTTGTCTGGCCCCTGTTTGCAGGTTGTCTCATCAGAGCCATTGGGTGAACGGATGGAAACATCATTGGTCCAAGAAATGTGGTCTCACTGTGATGATTTCAAGCATTTGAGTGCTCACTTTATGCGATGTGTTGTAAGTCTGAGATAATGAAATGACAGTAAGTTTTGGCTGCTCATAAATTTTTTAGCATCCTTTGCAAAGGAGGTGGGAAAGGTTAGGCAGGCCTGGGCTGCAATTAAAAGGAACATCAGAAAAACCCTATTGATGGGTAGTGGAGATGTGTCGTTTTACTCATTTATTTGGTTTTCCTGTACCACTAGTTTGCATTAGGCCTGATGTGGATTCATGAAATTTGAATGAGTTTACAATATTTTTCAGATAAGAGCAGTCCTTGCACAATAAAAAAAGAAAGGTAAGATGTAGTATTCAATTATGCAAGAATAGGGAGACAGTACAGAGCAGCTGACTCAAGACATACAGACTGAGTGTTGGACAATGCTGTGGTGCTGCAAATCTATCCTTTAATGATTATTTATTAAGAACAGTGAGCTCTCAATATGTGAGCTCTTTCTCTCTGGCTTCTCTTTAGCTGGATGCCATCAATAGAGGAAGGCTAACAACAGTGGTTTTGGGACAGACATATATTAGAAAGTGTGTTAGAGGCTACAAAATAATGGAAAAATGGTGCAGGTGTGGAAAGAGTATTGTTTTTACCTTTTCTGCGATAAAAACAGGATGGATTTGAATGCTGCTGTTGCTATTGATTCTTGTTGACTTCATTGAGAGTTACATGCTGTCAGAGAAGTGGAGTTTGATTCTATGTGGCTAAACATTTAAGCAAAGCTGTCACTGGCTTTTCAAGGCAAAAATTCAATTACTGGGATTTTGACATCACTATCTATTTTCTCAGAATTATTTTAAGATCTGGTATCATCCTTGCCTTTTCCCAATACTCTTGTTTTTTTTCACTGTTTCTTCCTTTCTTTTGAGGGCATCACTCTATTTTGCCTTATTTTTCTACTTTTTTCCCCCCATTCCACTTATTTCTTTGACTCTTCCTGTCTTATGTTAATCTCTTTTCTCTCCCTGCATACTTTCTGTTCTTTCATTTGCCCCTTTTTATCTCCCCCATGCAAGCTCCCTCACTTTTACATTAATAGGCCAGCCAAAAGCAGTCAGCAGTTTAAGCTGGCTTTTTATAGCAGTAAAGAAAATGAGCCTTTCCATTTGTGAATAAAAATATTCTTGATAACTTTGAATGACTCTTTCTAGCAGTTTGAAACGGTGAAAGAGGAAGTCTGAGGTAGATGATTCTGCAAAGGTAAATGCTGTGGTGGATATTACATTCTGCTTTCTGAAAATGTTAAAAAAGACATTTGATGGAGCTGGACACACTAAACATCTAATACAGTGTGTCTTGCTATCAAGTGCTGATAGCAACACAAATATTCCATCGTGTTCCATTACTGAACCCCTTAATTGTCTCCATTGACTCTGTATAATGTGATTATCAAAAGATTTGACTGGAAAAACAATTGTAGTCCTGTTCAAGCTTTCCCTCCGATTCCAAATTTGCTTGCTGAAGGACCTTGCCAGTTCTCTGTCATCATTTGGCATTCTCAGTGTGTTACATGACAGAAACAATGCCTGTTGTATTAGCTGGTCTGTCTGGCATTCCTAAACTTCAGGACAGAGGTGAATTGAAAGTTCTCCACACAAGCATTTAATTCTTGGCTTCAAGGAGCAGAAGGAGGGTTCCTCCTGTTGATCCATATACTGTACCTGAAATGGGGGAGACTTCCAGTATGGTGGTAATGTCCTTCAGGTAGGAACTATTAAAACAAGATTTGAAACTAAGGTCATAATCCTTTTCCTACCACTTGTGTACAAGCCAAGTGTAAGCATTTACATAATACACAGTTGGATTTAATGGTCTTAAAGGTATTTTCCAACCTAAATGGAATCATTTAGGTTGGAAATCATCTTAGTCAACATTGTCATGATTCTATGACAATGTTGACTAAGAACAGCTCAGTCAATGGAAGATAAAGAGGACATCAGTGGCAGAAATGGGATGCCTGGAGGAGTGCTTCTTCTGTTTCCCTGGTTGATCTTGCTTCACTTCAGCCAGTTAATTTGGAAAGTGGGAACTCGAGAGGGTCCTTAGTTAAGCTCTGGTGGTAATTCCCACTGGCCAGCCTAATCCAGATGCCCATATCGGATTCAGATGCTCAAATCAGGAGGTTAGCCCCTTCCATGGCAACAGTGGAGAGAGAGATCCTGCTGAGCTTGTTGAAAGTGGGACCTTAATTCAGCTTGAAGGAATCTTTGCCCCAAGGATAAAAGGAATTCAGTGGGACACTTGCTGCATGTAGGGATATGAAAACTGAATTGTGGAGCAAAGCAACTGCAGCAAAAACACACTCACCTAAGGCTGTGCTAATATAATTTTGAATAATGAATATGTGAGAGGAAACCATTTTACTTTTAGATATCCCACAAACAGAAAAAATATCAGATAAATTATTCATTGTGAATTATTTGCATAGGCCGATAGGAACTCATTGAACACCGAAAGACTGATTTGCAAGAAAGAAATGGAGAAAGTATTTAATCTGGCATTTCTTGTCTCCTAAGCTTCCAATAATTGTCTATCCAGCAACTTAATTTGTCTCTTTCTTCTGCTGTTATTCTGTACTTCATGGACCTTCCTTATTGAATGTTTTATTGTAGAGATTTTCTGTGAGCCAAAGAGCTTGAATTTCACAGCTATATATTAAAGTGCATCAGAAAACAGTAGAAGACATCACATTTTCTCCACTTACTTGTGGCTCAATTGCTACAAATTTTTGAATTACCATACTTAAAAGTATTAGCAACAGATACATAAATCTCCCGGTTTTTTTGAACACATCCCAGCCTCTACAGGCCAAGAATCCAGCTTTTACATTAAATAACACAACAAGAAATTCAGATGCCTCTGTTTCTGAATATACAATCTGAGCCAATTTAAAAGGACATAGCTTGTGGCAACTTAAACTGCTATATCATACTCAAGTTGGAAAACATTAGATTCTTGTAGAAAAAGGGCTGAATCAGTATCTAGGTTGTTTCAAGCAATTTTTTGTGTAACCTTTTCTTTAAACCCTGATAAAGATGATTCCACAGCCAGCCCAGGTAGCATATTCCCAGTGCATGCCTATTCTTGGAATTAGGATATTCAAATTGAATTATATTTGCTGTAAATTAAGATGATTGTGTCTTGTCCCACCTTCAGGGGACAAAAGAAACATTTTATACCTGTTCTTCTTATATATCGTTTTCGTACAGAAAAAGTGTTACTGTGGTTCTTCTCAAATTCATCTCTCCTAAACTAAGTAGGCTTTCCTGCAGAAAGTGCATTTTCCTGACTCCTCATTCTCATTCAATTCCGTACTCTTTCCAAGGGTCATGCCCACAGCATTCAGTTGAAGATTTATCACCTCCAAGGAGAACAGAAAAAAAAATGTCTTCCATGTCTTCTGTATGTGATTCTTTTAATAAGCTGGGTAAGGATTAGATGTGTTGGCTTTGTAGCTTTGCCATTCTTTTTATTCACTGTGAAGGAGTGACCAAGTGCAACCTCTGATACTCTTCTGCAAAAGTGCTGTTTAATCAGTTTTTCCATATTTTATGTTTGCACCACTGATTTCTCTTTCCCTTGTGGACTTGTCTTTTTTGAATTTCTTACAGTTGATTTCACATCATTCTTTCAAGGGTCTGAGTACGTTTTGACTCTGTTGTCAGGCTTCAAAATTCTGCAGTCCTTCCAAACTTAGACAGACAATGCTTTATTAATATACTCTCCCGTCCACTATCCATGCTGGCAGTAGTGAAAGCATTGAATAGAGCTGGCCCTGAACAGTCCACGTGGGATATGTCTGCTAAGGGTACCAATGAGTGCACAAAATGTGAGCGTACACACACCTACAGTGCAGATGTAGAGATGGAGTTGAAATTTGACATGATAATTCCTATTGTACCACAATTGCTCTGGGATTTGAACACAATTAAATTTCATAGTCACTTCTCTTTTGCAAAATAGTGCCATTTGACACTGTAATTGCTTTGTATTCAAAGCACAGACCAAAACTGCCACCACAAAAAACACTGTGATTCTGTAACCATTGGAAAAACTAATGATATGGCCTCTCCACCCATTGTACTTTCATTAAACTCACAGTACATCTTTTGTAAAAATTAGTAGCATGCTTGGCTTTTGCTCCCTCAGCAGTATTTTGGACATAAGTCATTAGATCATCTTTCTCTGTTTCCTGTGGTGTATTGAGGAAAGGAGAAAAATTATCATTTTGCCAGAATTATGGTTTGCTTTCCTTTGCCAATGGAAGTTGTGTTGTCTTAGGCTGTAGAGGAATGGACTGAGATCACCCTTTTGCATTGGAATCTTTTATGTGCGTATGTGTGAGATAAACGAGGATGAGAACAAGCAAGGAGAAGAGAAGGGGGTGGCATTGCAGGAGGGCAGGGTGCCAGGAAAATCTTTCTCTCAAGAAAGACCAAAATGTCCAGAAATGTGCATTGTCACTCCTAGAGGAGAGGGGACAGTCCTGCTGGAGGTCTGCAAAGTAGAGCTTTTGCATGTTATGGAGACTTGGTGGAATAACTCACGATTCCTTGGGCAAACTGGAAGGAGCCCGACTCTCTGCAGAGCTGTTCATCATCTCCCTGCTTTGAGGACATGCCAGAGATTTATCCATTCCCCAACCATAAGTGGAAGACCTGTTTCCCCCTTCCTCGGCTTTATGGCCGAGGGGAGATCCCAGACATTAGAAACCCTCTGGTGTTTCATTACTGGCACATTGCTGGAAAAACGCAGTCCTTTAGGCGGTGACCTAGTTAAGGCTCCTACTTCTGCAGAAATTTGGTGTTCCCACCTAGGCAGCTCCTAGCAAATCCCCAGTAAGCTGTTCCTTTTCTCTCCCACACTCTCTGGAAGGTTGTATCTCTCTTTTTGCAGGTGTAATTCAATCAAACAAGAATTGCATATTCCTCGCTAGTCATTGCTCGTTCCCCAGGCACTGACCGAGTCATTGCCTACCCGTCGGCCTCCTCGGCAAGTTGCATAATGCTGCAGAGACACAAAGGAGAAAGGGATATTTTTAAATGTGTGCTTTATTTTTATTTTTTTTTTTTATTTTAAACTTGTATAAATAAATACAAAATGGCAAAGAGGTTCATGTTTACTAAACATTGCATTTGATTGTATGACATTACACAGTGTGTGTCACAATAGTTCACCTTGTAATTGTGTCCTTTTAGCTGTTGGTGCATAATTCTGTAACTCATAGGATACAATTAGTCCTGAAGCTGCATCCAGCCACCCTTTTAGTGGAACCCCTGAGTGCTTACAATTGTAAGAGTGTATTAGGGGAGCCTTGAGTCAATTGGCCAAAATTGGGGAATTTCATAAGAGAAACCTGGCATAGCAAAAGAAGAAGGTAATGAGAGGTGCAGGATTCTTGAGAAAAGAAAAAGTAATAAAGGTTTGGAGCATTTTTATTTCTGATTTTCTTCCCCTTAGCAGTTAACAGAAATATATTGGAATTAACAAAAGTCAGCAGAGACTACAGGTTCATTTAAAACGATTTTTTTTTCATGCTCACTGAGAGCAGGCAAACGGACAAACCTTGCATGATCGGTTTTTACCTGATGAGCTGGTTCATATTTTGAAAAGGGTAAAAATATACTCAACACTTGATGAAATGCTGATTCTCCAGACCCACTTACCATCCTCACCCAGTGAAGGTCAACTGCCAAGGTTTTATAGACATTCTCTGGTCATGATTCGCTTGCTTGCTTCTTTAAATTGCACTCCATGTGCTTTTTCACATTCATTCTCTCATTCACTCTCTTCAAAAAGCTTGAATAGAACTACTTTCCCTTCACATTTAGAGCTTATTTGCCGGAAACAATTTTTCAATTCTGTTTGACCTGTTTAAAGCACATCGTTTTCAGGTAGATCAGAATTTTGTATAGATTTTTCTCATTATTCTGTGAAATACATATATTTTATATGTATTTTAGGAATGGGGTAGCTGTAAAGGATGACCCTTGACTACTTGAGATCTATGAATGGCCACCTGAGTATGGTTTATATTTGCTCACTGGTTGAATTTATATTAATGGGAACTATGTCTAAAACAATTACAGATTTGAATGGTGTGTGAGCACCAGGGATCTGGTGACATTACACATAAGCCACAACAAGAAGTTAAAAAATGTAGAGAGGTTTTGGACTTTCACAATCTTTCCTGACTTTATTTTCCCTGGATCAGCCAATTCTGCATTCAAAACTGTGTTTCTATACAAGTGCAATGTTTGCTATTGTTTGTATTTGCTACTGCCTTGCTGGGAAGCCCTATCTTCTCCAGTCACTGGAATTGGAGCTCAATACCTTCCTTCCCTTCATCAGCATTTTGAAAGAAGCCTGGTGGGTACATGTCTTACCAGCTAACTATTTATCACTTTATTTTTCCATAACACAATTTTATCCAAACACAGTTACCCTACTGCTCTGATAGTGGCCATACTGCTGCTCCCTGGATCTGTGATAAAGCAGACATTATAGAAGAAAGTCAGAAGAGATATATCTTTTCTCAGCTCACTTTCCACCTCTCCCCTCATGCAGTTTTTGTAAATGATTTTATATGCTTCAAGTTTATCAGACTCAATAAGACTTTCCTATCAGAACAAAGGTAAAAATGTGATTTTTTTTTTTTTAAAAAGAAAACCCTATCTTTTCTGCTGAAAATTTCAAATGACCAACTCCATCCACCTCTTTTCCCCTTCCCAATGCTTTATTTCCACTGGGCAACATGATTTCAATCCAGCTGCTATACTCTGCTTGCAGTATACTGAAAACCCATAGTTATTCCTGGCTTAGGAGTGGAATATTGAGCACCTTTTCAAAATTTTGTAGTGGAAAAAATGAAGCTCACAAAATCACTGGTAATTGAGCCTCAAACAATTAGCTGCCACTTAACTGAAATAATGGGACTTTTACTTGCTTTCCAATTCTCTCCACTGTTGCCATCTTCATTTCCAAGTGTACTAACAGAGGATAGAGATGTCAGGTGTGGAGGCCTTCTGGGGTGAATAAAAGAGCTCATATTTAAGATCAGTTTGATCTAAACAAAATCTCTTTCACCAAACAAGTATCTCAATAAAACTTACAATATGAATCTCAGAGGAACTGCGTGGCACGAAGCCAAAGGCTGAGGGCTACCTAGCTTTGGAAAAGCATAAGCATGCCTGGATAGCATCCATAGCACATCTACATCTTAATGCATCCACAGTGTACCACAGAGGCAAATTTTTCCTAAAAGTTTTTAAAGTGCATCAAAAATTTGAATGCCCTCTTTTGCACAGCTCTCTGATGAAGGAGTAATAAAGCTTTGCCCTGGCACGGCTCATGTATGGGCTGTTTCCTGTGCTGGTCTGTGCTCACCTCTGTGTATCAGGTCCTTTGTCAGTCAGGCAGTGTCAGAGGGATGATCTGCCTTGAAAGCAGACTGACAAAATGAAACTCAGCCTTTGCCTTCAAGGGGAAGAGGAAAACAGTTGCCTGGAATGTGGAATGTGCTGGTCCATGCTTTAAACAAGTTTTATTAGCTATAACTCCCAAGAAGCTGGTGGAGAGGTGTTGATGCACACAAAGAGTAAGTATGTCATTAAAGTATTTTTCCCATCATTTTTTTTCCATTTCTCCCTCACCCAGGTTCCACAGTTTAAAGCTCTGTTGGTTGTAGCTGTCAATAATTTAAAACTCTTACCTTATTTCTGGCCTGGTGCTGGAACAGACCACCTGAAGAGCTCTCTAGGGTTGTCAGTACATTTGGGAGCTTTTCTGTGTAGGTTTTTATGGAGTTCTCTACAATAAACTTAGGCATTTCTCATCTGAGTTGATTTTTTGTCTGCCTTGACTTTACAGTTTTCAATATGTATTTGTCATTTCTACCTGTGAAATGTTCTCCATGAATTTATTATTTGCTTCTCACTTCAAACATTTTGTATTCTGAGATTTTGGCTTTTGAAGCACATGCTGGGCAAAAAAACCCACAAAAAAACCAACTCACTAAAGTTAGCAATCCTTTCTATAATTCTGAAGTCACATCTCTCAGCTCCACATTTCCCCTTTCTAAGTCAAATTCTTTTAACCTTTTCCTGCAAATTAGATTCTTCAGGCTTGGTGTCACCACTGACTGTGAGGCAGGAACTCTTCCTTTGATGGAGAGGTTTGGAAAGTGCTGAATGAGCAGCTTAAATGGTATTCTCTTTCTTTCTCTTTACTCTCCCCTTTTCTGCAATTTCCATATTATAAATCTGCTGTGTATAACATCTACAGAGATGGTGATATTAAATAGAATATGATGTCCTGACACTGAGCTTTGAATGCTTCTTCCTGCTACATCTAATAAAGTTATGTCACTCAGATATATCAGAGGCATGTCAGATCAGCAAAATGCTGTTGGCATTCCTGTAAAAGTTGTAGCCACTCTTCCAGTAAGATCCAAGAAACTGAAAGAAATGGCTCTCATGAGAGGGGCTAATGAGCAGGAATAATTCAAAAATTATAACGTGGCCACTGCCCCTGGAGCCAACACCAGGAGAGGCTTGGTAGAATTCCACTTCTCTTGCAAAGAGGGGTATGATATACCAATTGGTAAAACTGTCAATATACAAGTCTGGAACAGCTTGCAATAGCATGCTGAGAGGAAAGAAAAGAGAGAAATTCAATTGAAGAGGGATGTTCTTGACTCAGGAATCACCTTAAGAGAGCTGGCATTTCCCACTTCTCGCTGCAGGTAATCTGCCTGAGGGCTCACTTTGTCCAGAAAGAAAATTGATTGCATTTTCAAAAGAAAAGAAAAGAAATCCTTCCAACACATGAGTATTTTATCAGGAAGGTATGGTTATTTCAGAACCAGTAAAGTCAGCTGCTCTTTTCTAAGTAATAGTTGCAGTAAAATGAAGAGTGAGGCTCAATTTGCCATTTCTCAGTAAGTTATGAGCCAGAATCCATCTGACCGATCTCTTTTTCTGTATGATATTGTTTATATATCATGTTAAAGTCTCCAGCTCTGGGCTCCAGATTAGATTACAGATGATATCCTCCTTTTATTCCAAAGCAATGAAGTACTCAATCTACATTTGAAATCACATAATTAGGCAGCTGTGAATTTTTATTTTCCTTATATGGACAGACACTGTCTTTTATTAGACAGCCTTAATATACCTTACAGCTGCCAATCTTACAAACACTTATATAATTTCTCTCACTCTTCATTTTGCCTTAGACCTTCCTTCCCTTTGCAACACAGAAGTTTTTTACATGATCTTTCCCATCCTCCTGACACAATAAAACCTGAGTAGTCTCCTTTCTCAACAGCATTTCTGCAGGAAGCTTCTTTGTTCCTAAACCCCTTACCAACTTCTCTGTTGCTCCTCCCCTGCTGATTCATTACTAATTTCAGGACAGCTAAACTATTCTTCCTACCAGCTTTCAAGTATGTTTCTAGGTTGGCTTTTCCTCCTCTTTATACAGAGCCAACTTGAGTTGGGCGTATAAGAAATACATAATTGGTATGGGGGTGTATGCACTATATATACATTAGTGGGGCATCTCATTTCTCTGATTATAGCTGACAAATATAAGATCATTTTTCACTTGTAGCATCAAAGAACAGATTGCTTATTATGAAATATAATCAGTATGTGAAGGCATGTTTTTTACAACTTGTGTTTTCTGGCATCAGTTTGTTTGTATACATTTAAAATTTTGTTTCCAGCAAACTTCACCTGTGCAACTCAGTAATTTCTAGAAAGATAAATGTCAGTCTTGCTCAAAAGTATGCCTCCTCACAGAACAGAGCATATTTCAGAGGATTGAATGTGGTCAGAAAGAATCAGAATGGAATATTCTACATTCATTTCTAACATACGCTATTCTACATAGTCTGGACACCCAGCTAAAGCCTTGAACGTTGTTCTTAGATTTCTCATATGTATAAATTTTCAAGTGGACTTTTTTTTTCTGCTGATGGACTGTTAGATTTCTTAGTCCCTGGTTCTTTTTAGCTAGGTGCTCGGCATACATTTCAGTTATTCTCTGCCAGTAAACTGAAGTCAGAAAAAAAAAAATCCTGTTCTTCTCAACGGTATTACCATTAATCTTCACATATTTAAGTGATATTTACAGGATGAATGTAAACATTAGCACAGTTTTGGGTCTGCAATTCTGCCTAGTTTCTGCGTGCAAATTAGCTATACAAATAAGGAAATGTGGTATTTTAGGATGAAAATATTCTGATTTGTATGTAGCAGTGTAAGAATTGCATGTGGAATTCAGAGATGCTGCTCACGAATGTTTGTTGGGCTGAACTGTATTCCCTGATAACCTAAAAATCAGATTTAACATGCCTCTATTTTGAAGGTATACATACAGATGAATTTTCAGAATAAAAAGTGCTGATTACACATTTGGAAAGCCTGAATTTTGTAAATTAGATCTATGGAGAATTGCATGAAGGAGCTCTTGCTAACACCAACGAGGCACACCAGCCTGGTACAGCAGTTTTGCTCTTTGGGTTCCTGTGCCATGCTTAGACGTAGCCTCTCTTACATTACATTAGCAATAAGAAAAATTGATATAATTTGAGTTTCAATTTCAGACAGAATTTTTGTCAACAGTGCTTGTGGATTCTGAATTTAAGGCAATGTGAGAAAGAACAACTGAAAGGGACAAGGCCAGGAGCTGTAACAGGTGACAGGAGTCACCTCTAAATTGCAGACCCAAACTTCCCCTTAAAATAAAGTGGTCAAAAGCCCTTGGCAGCCCAAACCCACCCGCTCTCAGGCCTGCTATTGTTTTCAGTGACTTGGGCTTGGATCTGGCTCACCTGCTTTTTACAATAAAGTAAGTAACATCTCATTGCTACAGCCAGATGTGACAGAGCATCTGTGATGGTCACCCGTGTCCCTTGGTGCATTGGTTTGGTTCTGCATCAAAGCAGTTGGTCCAGGTGGGCCTATAGGGGTGCTGCTCCCCTTCTCCAAAACATTAGGGAAAAACTGTAAATGGGTGATCTCTCTGGGTATGGGAAGATGGTGGAACATAGTCATCAGAAGATCCTGGGCCAGCAGCCGTGGTTCTGCTGGTGGGAGAGGTGAGTCTCTCAGTGATGATGGGGCTTCCTAAGTTTGTGAATGCTAAGGTCTTGATAAGAACATTTTTAATAATAGTATTTCTGTTCAACAGTAATACTTCAGATCTACGTACCTACCAGATTTCAGTAGGTCTAGTTGTTGTCTGAGGAGATAACTCTAAGTTTTTGATCAAATCAGTTGGAGATTTTTACCTTAGCTGCTGCTTTGCCTGCTCAGATTGGGGTTTTGATGCTGGATTGTCTAGGAACCCCCCAAAAAAGGACTTAGGTCCCAGAAACATGGAAATTAATAGATAGGGAATGCACTTTCCCCGTGCTTGCTACCAAGCAGTGTGCACCCTGGAACAAGAGTGGCTACTGGAGAAGCAGTGTGCCCATTATCTTTTGGGTGTTGCTGGTTCTATGCTGCAGCAGGTGCCCCTGAACTACTCTACCATCCCTCTCTGAGGGGAGTTGGAGAGGACGCATATTCTGATTATTTGGGTTAGGCCAGGAAAATCAGTTTGTTACGCTGGTGATGGCAAGGGATTTCTGTAACAGTTTGGGAGCACAGGAAGCAAAGAGAGAGACAGCCATTTTATTTCAGGCTTATGCTATACATTGAGATTCATCATACAATTTTCCCCCTAAATTAATACAAAAATAGTAAAAATTGGTTAAAAAAAGCCCAAAAGAAACCCCTTGACATCTTGCAAGCCATTTATTTGACGCGCAGGTTAAGACTTCTTGGAGCTTAAATAACCTAGAATTGTTTATACTGATCTATTTTTTTTCCTTTTTCCAAAATTAAAAAAAGGTAATGACTTGCAGAACGCCAACACCATCAGAACAATTTGTGCCTGAGAAGCGGCTGCCCCAGGCAGACGCTCATGATGCTGAGGTGCCCTCTCTCCAAGTAGGAAGCTGTGCCAGGACAACCACAGGGCAAACGGTGGCCTGTCAGGGCACTCATTCTGCTCCAACCCATGCACCATGGACAGGAATATGTGTTCAAATCCCCTCTTGGGATACTTCTGCCACACCTTTCTCAAAAAAAAAACCCAAAACAACCAACCAAGAAATTCACCATTGCACTTTCCTGGCAGTGGATGGGTTTCACAAGGGCTCCCTGGGGGACCATCCCCATCACAATTTAGAGCTAAAGCTCCTCCCTGTTCTCTAATAAGACTGGGGAGGAGGGATAAAGTTGCCCCCACCCCTGCACTGTGTTGGGGTCACTAGGGGTGCCCTGCCACAATGGTGTAGTGCCTGGCCATGGGTGGAAGATGCTTCCTACCTTTGGGGAGGGGAAGAGGCTCTCTCCCCTCCCTGCCTCCTTCTCATCAGACCTGTGTGTACCCCAGGAAGGCTTACTTATTTCACAATATTTATAAGAAAATAAATGACAAGTACTTTTAGTGATAAATGTAAGGAAAAAGCCATTGAAGAAATACTTTGTCCCTACATAGCTAATTGTACAATTTGACTTGTATGGATCTGCGTTTTAACATGTGCAAAGGCAGAGGAGAAAAAGGCTCTGGGGTAATTCTTTCCAACCAAGATCTTCCAGAAAGTGTTCCCAGAGGGCTCGTGCCTTACCATGCAAGTCCTGGTTCATCAAAACCCAGCAGTGCTGTCCCAACATGAGGCATGGGAGGAGTGAGCCATGCCCACATGGGAGCTAGTGCACTCTGCAGGCTGTGCATCTCCGGGAAACACCAGGCACGGCCGTGGGATGGAGACAAGGGCAATGGCACCACCACAGCCCCTGGTCTGGCATCCCCAGTGCCCACACAGCAGTGTTGTTCCAGCCCCTCCTGCACTCCCATCCAGTTGCCAGTTCCCAGCCATGTCAGAGGTGCCACTGGGGCCCACAGCAAATCCGCAGCTAACTCCTATTAACTCAGCTTTCCTTCCCTGCATCTCCCTTAACATGCTACCTGCTTCCGAAGTAAACAAATAGGAAAAACCACCATTTTGCTAAGTTTTGAAGTAACTGGTTCTTCTATCACAAAACCTACTTGCTTTGCTGGCTCTCAGTTTTTCAGAGAAGTCACAGTCTTCCTTCTGATTCCCCTGATCTCTGCCCAGTCATGCCATCGCTTTGTTTTGTTTTCCCTTTGAATAAAAATAAAGAAGGTGTTGGCTGAAGGGGGATTTCATGGCTCACAGGAGGATAGTCAGCCTAGAGAAAAGCATTTAAAAGTACACCTTTCAATTTACAGTACATGTTTTACCTGTATTCAGTGCTGGCTCAGAAAGCTTTTGAGAGCAGATGCAAATCCTCTCGTGGCTCAACATAACCTCAAGCCACTTTGATACTGTTTTCCCTCCAGGTTCACACAGTTGACCATGATAAGTGTATTTGCTTGTCTTTGGAAAAGAGCCTCTTTGACAGACAGGTTTTTCTCAACCTTCCAAACTCTAATTTTAATCTAACTAGAACACTTTCATATTTCTGCTTTGGGCAGCAAATTCTGCCTTCATCAATTAATTTTTATAGTATAGTTATTCCAGCTCTACCAAATTTTGTCTCTTCTTTTTTTTCCTCCCGTTAGAATACTTGTAAATTGAAAGTGGACTTCTAGTAAGACAACATTAGAAATTATGTTACAAGAAAACTGGACTGATCTTGAGGGCCATTTGCATGTTGGTTGGCTCTTTTTCCCCATGCTTACCCTGTAATTAAAAATAAATTGTACATCATACCTTACTGTATGGAATTTTATGTTTGTAGAAGATACATGTGCTCAGTGGGCCACAGTCCTAGATAGTCTTGTCAGCCTTAGCTAAAACTTTCACTGTTAGATTTTAATCAGTGCCTGACAGTGTACAATACCCTGTTCTACTCACTGAATTTATAAAAAAATTGGGTAATCTATACTGCAAACAAAACCACAGTGATACCTGGGCTAAAAAGCCACTTAAGAGTATGACAAAAATCTGCTTAAGCCTAGGTAGTCTTCCAAAATGGAGGTTCACCAGTAAAGGCAAACGCTTATGCACAGTTAGCCACTGGGAGTGCTTTGGACCGAGAACAGAGCACAGCATGATCAATCGGCGCAGGGAGGACCAACTGATTTTGGTGAAGATAGTTGCTCCAGGGGAAAAAGTCAAAGAGGATAAAGGCCAAAGTGGCTTAGCATAGTCTGAAACCTTGAGAACACGCTGTTTCTGGTTCATGTTGAGGTATTCAAGCTACCTGTAGAGAAGGAATATTTGGTGCATCCCTCAGACACGTCAGGATTCAGGCAGAAACCTCACCGACCCAGGATGAGTGCACCTTGGATACTTTCATGGCTTTACCTTGCCAGCCCTGGAGGGGGGGAATGAAATGGCAGCCTGAGGTGAAACACAGTGAAAAATATATGTAAGTTGGTTTTGGCTCTGATCTGGGTTTTCTCTCTTTTGAGGATGTTTCAGTCTCCTGTCTGTCCTGTCCCTGTGGAGAGAGGGGCATGGCTCCTCTTCTCTGACCCAGTTCAGGGCAGCTAGCAGGAGTTACTAGTTACTGGAGAGGGTATCATGGCACTGGGGGGAACTGCTAGGAAAGGAATATGCCCTTAAAAAGATTTTTTAGGAAGGAGCTGGACTAACATCCTTCAGAAATTATTTAAATGCTGTTGACTCTGCCTTGGGGCAAGGGGGTGGACTGCCTGACTTCTCACCCTGCCTTCTTGGACACCCAAGCCTGTTCTGCAGTCATAGGACTGCCTCCACATCCTTTTTTCTGACAGGTTTGGAGATATAGGAGTAATTTTATCCCTGGTTTTATCACCTTTCTTGGAGATCTCTGAAGGCCACACATGCTGAAATTTAAGGAGAGGCCTCTGAAACGACAAGCTTGTCTTTGGACATCTCTTTAAAGACACTCCTGTCTATGCACAGCAATTAGATGTTAAGAGGTTTATGGTAACCACCTTTGTGTCTGGTGTTTGCAAGTCAGAGCATGAGGGATAGCAGAGGTATAAAATCAGTGTTTGCCATGTATTTCTCTCTGCAGTGTAAAAGTAACCTCCTTCACACATATGCCATTTCCAAGTGTTCCACAAGTCAGTAGATTGCTGCAGAGGAATTGCAATTCCTCTGTAACTCTCAACTAATTTGCTAATGCCCTCAGAAGTTTAAAAGCCACTGCAGCTGCTTGTTGAACAGGCATGAGATAGGGTGACTATTCTTTAAATGAAATTGTGATAATCACAGAAAATCTAGAGTGAAGTATATTTAATGAATGATTTTTGGCTGGAAAACATAGCCCCAAGCCTGACTCTAAAAACAGGGGAAACAGATCTTTTTCCTAGTCTTACATTTATTTGGCTGTCTTCAAGGTGTCCACCTGGGTTCTGCCAAGGCTGAAGTTGTTACAGCTTCCCAGCTGCTACCGTAGCAACTGTTGTTTATTTAAACAAAGATCCTGTGCATTCCTGGACACAGCTTCCTTTCTTCTGGTCAGAGAAGGGACGTATCCAGGGGGAAGTAAATGTTGCCAGCTGCGCTGCTGACTTTTTTTGCTAGTGAGCATGTAGCGTTTTGCTTCAGGGCAAAATATCTGGTTATCTTCTTTTCTGCTAGGAAGAATGCTTCAGAATTATCTCTTTGCTTGAAAATTAACATTCACTCAGTGGCATTTGTGGGTTTCGCACAGGGTATTTGGGGGTCACTGGGACTGGATGCTAAAGAGATGTTTCATGCAATGAAGCATACCCTGGGTTTGTGAACACAGACGTGCTAATGACCGTGCAAGTACCACAGGCAGCTTCCCAAGCCACAGTGCTCCCAGTGGTCCAAGCAAGCCTCATGGCTCCTGCAATATCCCTTCCCCTCCACATACTGTCACTGAAGCAAACCTTATGCCAAGTGCTGAAAACTTTTCAAGTACTCTTACTTTCCGGATGAGCTAAAAAAGGAATCTGGCTGTAATACATTCAACTTGCACCACAAAGCAACAGTCCATATATTCATGAGACCACCCAACACACCAGTCAGCTTCCTGATACCAGGTTTTCACAGGCAATGTATAGTCAGAATACTCTCAGCAAAACCTACAGAATTGGCTTACATATCCCCACTGGGGTTCAACCACATGATAAAACCTTACAGTAATGAGCCTGTCGCTCTTAAGGGTGGAGGGGGCGGAGGAGGAAAGAGATTCTGCTTTATCTGTATTACTCCACATCACAGATGCTGACAGAATTATTGATTTAGAACTCACAGCTCCAAAAAGACTCAGTAATGTAATCTTTTTAAGTTGTTTTTTTTTTCTTTTTTCTCTCAGAAGTGATGTTTTCAATAGGCCCCTTAGATATGGGCTCTTTGGGGACGTTGTTAAACTCGCTGCTGCTAAACCACAGTCCCAGCCTTCGGTTTGTTCCACACAACTCTCACGGTCTACTGTCTCTTGGAAGAGCCCATAGCTGTTAAGGTCTATTGCTTTACAGGTACTCTAGGAAGATTGAGGGATTAAGTTATACATTATGTAAAACTACCCACTAATCCTCTTAGTGTGCATTACCAGTGAATGGCCTGAAATAGGCTCTCACTAAAAGAGCCCTAACATTCACTTTCTTGATGACATTTTAGTATTTGAGGTTTGTATCATGGATTTTGGTGCTGAAATATTCAGTACACCATCTTCTATCTGCTGCTAGATCCACTCACATGTCCTCGTAGAGTGCTAAAAAAATTGCAGTTGGTAAAGCAGATTACATGTTTAACTAGTAGCGAGAGATGTATAAAATAGAATTATATATTTTCTAGAGTGACAGAGTCACCTGGATTTTTTGTTCTTTTTTTTTTTTTTTTTTTTTTTTTTTTTTTTTTTTTTTTTTTTTTTTTTTTTTTAAAAAA
>NW_016690315.1:4943-224398 GCF_001604755.1 Lepidothrix coronata | reverse complement strand
TTTTTTTGTTTTTATAAGAAAAAGAAACAGCTATAAAACCATGATTAAAAATGTTACAAGGGATGATTTCCATTTTAAAATAATGATATTTTTAGAAAAAAAAGAAGTGATTTATAACACAAAAGTGTTTGGAAAGCATTTGGTTGCTGTGTACTGCCTTCTTTCCCAGTACAGTTTGCTATCTTTTATATAGTCTTGCATAAATGTTTAGATTAGGGGAGAAAAGAAAAATTAAATGTGATGGCTAAGACTTATAAGAGCTGACTCACTGACTTGAGTTATTGCTGTGCAGAAAGTTTGTAAAGCCTTTACATCCAGCGAACATTTAGTGCTACTTCAGCCTTGACAGTTGACCTTTCAATATGATTTGGTTTAGCCACAATAATAGCAGCATCTGCAGTACAGGCGATGCAGATGACTGCTTAGGAACCCAATTGCTCTCATTAGATCTTACTTCATGCATCTAAAATTCAACTCCCCTTTGCATGTGTGTGAAAATTGAGCAAGGTACAATCCCCTGGCTCTTTTCTTTTTTTTTAATTTATTTTTGATTTCTCCCATAATTTTGAATATTCCTGGATTTAGCTTAGAGGAGGGAGGGAAAACTTCCAAACTCCTTCCTCTCCCCAGATATTTAGTCAGTACTGTTTTTTTTTTGTTTTGTTTTGTTTTGTTTTCAGTAAGACCTCGTGTAAAAAAGCAACCAACAAATCAAGTTAGACTGTTGTAATTTGGTCAACCACTCGGGTGCTATCCATATCCACCATTTCAACACACTCTATTTCCTCACGGTTTTCAGGATTCTTCTTTTCTTTCCTCTTCTTCTTGGAGGGTGGCAGGAAAGTCAGTATCACAGGTAAAATGGCAAAGCAGTGAAAGAAGGTGACTAATGCTATTAAAAACAAGCACCTGAACAGTGTACGGGTCAGATTTGAAGGCACAGCTGCAAGAGGAATCAGACCAACAATATAGCAGAGGTAGCTCTGCAAAATAGCTACCCCATGCACTTCCAGGGCATTTTTCACCCATTTAGTTCTTGTGAGCTCTTTGCCCAGGACAAAGGTTGATAACAGTGGAGCACAGTTGTCAATTGTATAATTAATTCCGTAAATTAAGCACAACACAGAAATACAATCTAGTTCCACTTTCCACAAGGTCATAAAACCTATAACTCCAAATTCAACCGAGGCAACAGTTAGAGTGAGCCAGACATTGATCAGAGAGTCTGCGACCAGGAATGCAGAGAAGAAGAGCAGAAATAAAGCACTAATGCAGGAGTTTTGTAAGGGGGCTCCCACTGAAGAGGCATAACGATCCATGTACACAAATGATGGATTGAAAACGATGAATTTCACCTTGGAGGTGAGAGAGAGCTTCCTCAGGGTCTCCAGGAGGTCATAAAGTTCTTCCCTCTTGGTTTCCATTGTCTTTGCCACCAAGAACATCCTGGAGGCCACAACATCAACTTCATTGTTGTATTTCTTGGAGAAGATGATATCCTCTGAAAAATGGGCAAACTGAGGGGTCTTCAGGAAGGAGTTCCTCAACATATCAGTGAAATTCTTCTTGGGCAATCCGGTAGATATGTTGAGTTTCCTAAGGTAATTTAAGTAGCTTTCGAACCAAGATATCCTCACAAAGCCCTTGGTATACTCCAGCACGTCCTCCTGGACACTGGTGTTCCAGTACTCGATTGACTCGTAGATGTAGAACCCAATCACTGGGCTGTAGTTACTGAAATACTTCTGCTGGGCAGTTGTATACTCAATGGTTCGTGTCGCAGTCGCTACGATGTTGCTCAGCTCTGACCCTTCACTGACCTGCAGGTAGCCCATTAAGGCAAAGGAAATATAAACAAGGTAAAAGAGAACTACAAAAGGCTTGACATAAGTGTTTGTTATCCAGTCACAATAATAGCGTTTCAGGAACCACACCAAAAGATGACTCTCATAAGTGTTCGTTTCCTCTGAATCATCTGTGTCCTCACTGAATTTGGCTGTCAGAAGAAACCTATACCATGCAGGCTTCTCTTGCAATACCTCTGGCTTTGGTACCTTTCTGCAGAAGATACTATGCTGGTAGTTGTTTTCTATGTAGCCAGTAAACACCAGGCTGGAACCATAAAAGGAGAGTACATAGAGGTAGTTGAAGAAAATTGCAATACAGGAATTGCAGCAGAAAATCCTGGCTGCTTCAATGTTAGTGAAGGGACTGGCACCTATTCCAAAAGTGACCAGGTACATGGCAGTGGTGAGAGAAAACGAGAGCATGGAGTCTGCAAATACGGCTGCAGTCCTCTCTTTAACATGTTGGTCTTCTCTAGTTTTTCTCCAGGAGGACAACATTTCAAAAGTCCCATATAACCCATGACCTACAATAGAGAACAAAGTGAGTGTTTAAAGTACTTGAATCAACACGTGGAAAAATGTAATGTGGAGATGCTGAAAACTCAAAGATGACACAGCCATTACCCATGCTTGAAGGAAACGTCCTGCAGAAGAGAGAAATGATTATGGAGGTGTGAGTCACAGGAGTGCATTCGCTACCTGACTAGCAAGACTTACTGCCAGAGCTTGAGAGTTCTACATCTCTGAGATTCATGGGTTAAAGAAAAACGATTCTTTTTTCTGGTTGGCTGTTTCATTTCATTATTTCGGAGTGCCTGTGATGGAAGATGCTTTCAAATTAGTTTTTCCTGGTGATGGTATCTGACCTGTGGTGAAAACAAACAACTACAACCTGAAGTGCCTATGCAGGAAGCAGAGCAGTAGTTGGTGCTTTGTAGAAAATCTGTAAAAAATGGAAATTCCATATAAGCTGAAAATTGTCAATTAAATTAGTCATTGATTTGTCCACGTCCTGTACAAATTTTCTGTCAGGAAAAAGAAATCCTAGAAGCAGGACAAAGAAAGCACAAATAAATTTCAGAGATGCAGAGTGGTAGAGCTGATACAGAGCTGCTTAAGCCAGTGGTCTTCTTTATATATCTAAGGGCTTGTAAAAACAAATACAGCCATATTTTCCTTGGCAATGTCTACATTTGATAATGTATTTAATTGACTCTTAAAATGGATATACCATTCACGAAAGGAGATTAAGACCTGCTGACCTAAAATCCTGTGTTTAACCCCTGAGTGCAGGTAAATCAGAAAAAGTACATGGTTTTATCTTAATCCTTGGTTAGTCGTCTTCCTCTTAGAGTTTCTATTTTGTGACTGATAGTCAAGATGCATTTGGAGGACATAGACATCTGCTCTTTCATAGTAGACCTGAGCTGGGAACTCAGCCATTGACCAGCTACCAGGTGAGAGGGGCTGAGGTAAAAGTAGGCTGATGATTTACAGAGATTAACAGAATATAGTCTTCGTAGCACACCTAAAATGTAAGACTGTAATATTTTCTCATAATAATTCGTATTAAGTTCATCTTTACTTAACAGACTCCTTCCATCTAATCCAACCCTCTTTGCTGCCTTTTAATTCCTCCTCCTCGTTCTTTTGCATATTTTGCTATCACCTGTCTACCTCCCTGGTCTGCTCTTAGATTATCTTCAGAAATTCCCAACAGCTGTGTTTTGCTCTTACCCATCTTCCCTCATAATCAGTGCTAAATTAGTTGCTGATAACACTGAAGTGTAATCACTGGACTTTTGAAACTGATGCTCCAGTCAAGCAGGTCAAGGTAATTCACAGATCTCTCTTAGAATTTCAAGCTGTCTGCAGAGTACCAAAAGTGCTGTATCAGCTCTGTTCTCTCCACCTGTAGACAATTATCACTTCTGCTACAAGGGCTATAAATAGCCGTCAAGAAACCTCAGACAAATCAGGTATTCTGGGAACTGGAAGACCATGGGATATATTAGGGGGTTGGAACTAGTTGATCTTGAATGTGCCTTCCAATCCAAGACATTCTAGGGTTCTATGATCATGTTTATTCTTAAATGCATCATATAGGCTAAATATTTAATTAACTTCACAAAATAACCCTTTCATGGTCAGCACCTTTTACTGGAGAGGCAGTTGTAGCTGATTCACTCCATCCTTCCTGAAATCCAGATTTTAACAGATGACAGAGCTGGCACTCTGTTAATGCTGAAAAGAATAGGCATTTTATAAAGAATTCACAATATAGAGCTCACGAGATAATAGGACAGCTGATGTATCTCCTTATCACCGGGTAACAAAGCCCGCACTCTCATGTATATCAGATATTTTACCTATTTTGTTATTTAGAGTCACGGCATGGACCTTGAATGTCCAATTTGTAGCAATATTACGGTCCTGGTTTTGGCATTCATCTTAATTTTCCCAAACAATGTTTTACAGCTGCTTTCAGAGGCCAGGTCGAGACTGTCAATTTGATAACTAGCACTGTGCCCCCTCTTAAAGCTAATGGGGAATACTGGAACTCCCCAGACATAAAATCAAGCAAAAAGCACAATCAGTGACTGGCACCCCGTTGCTAATTATGCTTCAAATAGTTATGTTCTAGGCTCAGTGGGGAAAGCTATTAAGCTTGCTTTCAGTGTGTTCTTTGTAAAGACAGACTGACCTTTATTTAAATGTAACTGATCACTTGCCAAAGCAGGGAGTGAGAGGTTTAATCCATTTATGGCTCCCATAAGTCCTGCAGACAGGCTTCTCTGAGAATTTCACATGGCATCATATGCATTAGCTTTGAGTGAGCAAAACAGAATAAAATGAGGTCATTGAATATTACAAATTACTTCCATCATGAGCTTTAGCTATAGCATGCTTTTGTAAAAAAACCCATTTCAACGTTAATAGGCTCTTGCCTAAAAATACTCAAATAGTCATATTAATTTGGAAAGCCTTTGATTCTGCAATGAGAGAAAGAAATTAGAGCTAGTTAAATATGATGCTAAACATGACTTTTTAACAGGTATAAGATTTTGGATAATGTCTGATAACATGATTTCCAATACCACACACTTTCTTTAAGTAGGAAACATAAAACCACACTTTGCTGATATATAGTTTTCAAGACTACCCTAAAATGGAATCTGATTTAGAGAACTGCTCAAGTAAATGCATGAAGAGGCGTCACCACATGTGCTCCACAAAGCCAAGAGAAAAATATTTGGATACTCTTCTATTTTAGGATAGGTTCCTTTTGTTGTTTGCTACACAATCTGTGTGCTAGGAATGGGTATTTTCCTTCAATTGTACAGTTTGTGATTTCTCTGTCCACTTGTATAATAGCTACAGAATTATCATTTGCCTAAATGAAAGTTGCACACTTTTTGCATCAGCGGCACTACTGACCTGACCAGTATCCTCTGAGAACAAAATTAGGCCGCAATTTATGCACAAACCAGGCATGTCAGTCAAACGATTAGCTGTATTTAGCTAGGATGGGATTTACTTAATTTACTCCTCTAAATATTGAGTGTAAACACAACTTGGAGTAGCAATCTCCAACACTGTCTAACTTATGCTCATGTAAGTCTAACCCACTGAGATTAGAGCAGATATCTCCATGGAAGCATTTTGTGAGAATTTTTTTCACTTTTCTGCTATTTCAAAGTTTCCATTTTTTGCATTCATAACCAATTTGCAGTAATTACCTCTATTTCTCTAACTGGTGCTATGTCTGCTCTACATAATATTAATGAGAAGAAGGCAATTTTTTCCTTGTAAATAAATTCTGCAATTGCTTTAACGGATTTTCTCTTTTTAATAGAGATTTAGCCACAAATCTGCAATCATTTAGAGCAATTTGTTCATTATTCACGGTCATTCAGTAAATAATAAATATGATCTCAAACAGCTAATGGGCTACTGGAGATCTTTTCCTGTTGACATTTACTTTTATGATTCACTGGTCATGCCCTACAGTCAGGCTGCACAACCATGAGCTAACAAGGAGTGCACAGAAAGACAGGGTATTTTTAAGAAAAAGGGGTTCTGAAGGGGCAAAGGAAAATGTTAAAGGGATAGGAGAAAGGTATTGGATAAAATAGGGATCAAACGTTTTTCCTTATTCTCTTTTTCTGCTACCTAGCATTTAGGAGATAGTCCTACCATGTCTTGGATGACTGGGAACAGATGTTCTGGTTTTTGTAGTCAAAGAAAATAAAGAAGATAGTTACTGTTAATTCCGAGGAGCTTATAGTTTTTACATGCTGAGGTGGGCTACCTTTAACTTTAGAACTTAATAATAATACCACCAACTAAACCAATCACTTGGGCCTAGGTTAAACACAGCACTTTTATGAGTAGCCTGAAAATGCTATAGAAAGTTTCATTTTCCTCCTTCAGAATCAAGCCTTGCAATTACACATGCTCTGCAAAATCAATGCAGAGCATGCATGAGGAAAAAAAAGCCCTTGCAGAAAGTTGTGAAAACTAAAGCAACATTTCCTCTTCTTTAAAATTATCAAATTATTTACCTAATTTTAAAATACTACTTAGGTGCAGGCACTGAAACTATTCTTTTTAGTACCATTTTAAAACCTCAAAAAAGAAATGCATCCTTTCCGGTTAAGTGGTTGCTCAAGGGGTCTTTACGAATGGGCATTGGCAGCCCAGGCTTAATGTTGGCTCTGCTCCTGACTGGCAAACTGCAAGACCAAAGCAGAGAGGGGTGAAGGGATTTAAGCAGCCCCAGAGCTTGTGAAAGGGCAGTAAAGTGACCTCCTGGTCACTGCAGTCAAAGACCAGTTCTCTATTCATTTGGCTTAACTGCTTCCCTGAAATAAGGGCTGTTGCCTGCTTTTTTGTTTAAAGATTATGGGATATGTTCGATTTTGCACTAACATCATGTTAAGTTTTGATCTTGTGAAGATTAGGTTTGCATATTCAAATAGACTTCTGTAAGAGAAATTAAGGTGAATGGCTGAGAACAATGTTTTGGTTCCTCTTTTTGCAGTTTTACCTACCTGTGAAACTAGAGAGTAATAGTACACTCTAGGTCTTGGTTTTTTTTTCCTTACTGTTTTGAAGGTTGTATGTCTCTGTATGTGCTTGATCCTTGAGTAAAATCTCTCTGAATAAAGCACCACTTACAGGTTGTGAAGTTCCAGCCTTCTGTGTGGAAGGTTGCATTTCAGGGGTAATCAATTTTATTAATCCCATTTTAACGCAGAGGTGCACAAAATGCTAATAAAGATTGATCTCCACCTCAGTGAGGCTGAAGGCTGCACCAGTACATATGCTGCCCATTAACTGCCAGAATTAAGGCCAATAAAGCATCAAACTGTCTTCCTAAGGGGGCAGACTTCTCTAGTGGCAGAGCTGAGTTAGGGGGTGTTTCTCCCTTCTCAGGCATTAGTTCCCCTCTCTTACTAAAGTTTGCTGCTCCAACGTGGCTACCAACTAAAGGAATGGTTGGGATTAGAAAGCAGCCTTTGTTTTGTGTGTGGTTTTTTTTGTTTGTTTGTTTTTTGTTGTTGTTGTTGTTTTTGCTTTGATTTTGTTGTTGTTGTGGGTTTTTTGTTTTGGTTTGGGTTTTTTTTGTGTGATTTCTTTTTTTTTTTTTGAGGGTTACTTTTTAAACTGAAATCTTTTCCTGATGCTGATGTCAAAAAAGACTGGCTGAAATGGGGACTGAGTCATGGTAGGATATATGGGAGCCTTGTAAACTGGGTAGGCAAAAATTTGAAGTGGAAGCATGCTCTAATGGAATTATGGAGGTTAGGTATGGATTTTGATTTAAGGTTTTTGCTTGTATTGTAATGGATGCATCCTTGTAAGCTATCAGTTCACCTGGACAAATGTTGTCCTACTGAGGTTGATTTAAGCCTGAAATCACCCCACTGAATAGGAGTACTTGTCTGCAAGAGGAATTTAGTGTGCTGTGAAAAAGGGTGTGAAGGTACAGAGGGCAAACTATGTTGCACCAGCTTTCTTCGTGGATATCTGTGAAGCACAGCTTGATTCACATTCAAAGTGCAGTGAAATATCATCTGCAGAGACAAACACTGGATGAATTAACATGAAATAGCTAGGATGCTGTAAATTCATATCCCAGCTTGCTGCCAATGCAGGCAAGGTCTCAAGAACTCCACTTGTTCAAAAATAGTACATGGGAGATCAGAATATATCATATCGCAGGAATGCCCTTTCCAAAATGGTACCTGCAATAACATATGATATAATGAAGGTGCAATGAATTTTCCTAGCTGACAGTATTAAAAATAACAATGTACACTGCTCAACTCTAGGACTGCTTTCCACAGTAATGTCAACAAAGAAGCTGAGATAATTTCCCCCTGCTGACTTATTTTTTCCATCTAGATCAGTGAGCTCATCAGCTCCCATCTTCTGACAAGCCAAGTGAAACTACTAATCCAGACTCCCTTTGTCACAGGAGTTGCAATCAACCAGTTGTTGACTGAATACCCAACCTGCCTCATGTGGCCTCTCCCAGCAGGCACAATTTCAACTTGGAACATATAGCAGGTTCAAAGTGCTACTGAATATGACAGGCAGAGCAAGAATATTTGCATCCAGCTGAAGCAAACATCTGGCTTCATACCCTGTTCTCACTAAAATAAAATAATGATCCTTCAGCATGCATACAGAATCAGCACCAAGCCTAATTTAGATAACACTTTTCACCGAGTGGGTAACAATTTACTGGCACGGGTTGAGCCGACCAGTTAAACCGTCATTACCATGCTGGTGCAACAAACTGGGTGTTACTCTAAGCAATGTCCACCTTTGTGGTCCATAAGTGGTGCTGCAACACTACAGTTTTGCTGTGTGAATGTCAGACCTCAAAGAGGGTGCCTATCATTAGACATCCCACAGTGTGCAGACCTGTCTGTCCCAGACAGTTCTGCCAAGCTGAGAAAATGCACTGTGAATCCTACTTGCTTTTTCTACACTTGCCTAAGTGTTTCTGGGAGCCTAGTGCACAGTGTAGTCTATAGGACACTAGAGAGTCCTACAGGACACTAACATACTCTAAGGTACTCATCTGATCAGTTGTGTTTCCAGGCAGCAGTGTTCATCTCAGGAGAATTGCAGCAAGGGGACTGCAGGCTGTAGACGGTTGAGTAGTCTTAAATGCATCATCATTTGCAAAGTGATTGAAGTCCCAGCCACCCAAGCACAGCCTGACTTCATTTCATCCTTCCAAGCGCAGGTTCAAAGGCCAAGTAAGCCTGAATGCTATGTGCAGGCATGGTACATGGATTAAGAAGAACACATGAAGAGCAATATGGGATGGGATGTAATGGTATAAGCATTGACTGTACATATTGCAATGTTTTATTTACCTCCTATCACACAGACCCTACATGTCTGTATTGTAACTGAATTACAGGTAGGACAACATACCTCAAAAATATGACAATACTATTGAGTAGGTTCAGTATTTGCAATTATTGTTTGAAAGACGAATAAATTTTACACATAGGTACTAAGGTGTACTACAGCTGCAAGTATTAACATCTGACTTGGGATCTTCCCAAAAGAGAAACATACTGAAATTAAGTATGTCAGTCTGTTATGCATCTAGACGTGATACCATTAGAACAATCTCTGGTTTTGCTTTACATTTGAGTATTAGCCATTCACCCTCAAGCATCAGGCTGATCTCTTCAACCTGTTTACAACAGCACTGGCCATTCCAGTCAGAAAGCCCCAGGCACGCCCATGTGTTCTTCAACTTACTACCAGCATCAAACACGCAGTGAATTGGCACAGTCACACCAGATAAAAATCTGCCTCAGTCTCTGGAGAGAGTTGTGTTTTGTGCTGTATTCACTTGGCAACAAAATAAGAGAAACCAAAATGTTTATTAATATGCACTCAGTATCTGCTGTGTTTCACAGCTGTGGGTGGCTGTGCCCACAGAAGCGCACCGCTGAAGAGAAAGTGTCCCCGTGCAACACAGTGTATTGGCTGGTGCACGCAGAGAAGAAATCTTCAACTGGTGCTCAGTGCTTCACGCTGCGAGACCACAATGATATTTTCAGTCATAGATCCTGTAGAAAGACTCTCTGGGCCATTAAGCCCATGCTCAAATTGCTTAATGCACAGTCAGGAAAATGGGGTGCGTCTGGAAATCCAGCACAAGGTTAATGCCTCGTTTAGGTCTTGTGTAGCACTCCCAAGCACAGCTCAAAAGGGGGCTAAGTTCCTCATAAGACGTGTATGGATCTGCTACACCAGAGTGATTTTGATCCCAGTCTTCTGGCAATGAATGTCTGCCATAATATCCTACATTTTCTACATTTCTAAACTTAACTTTTGAAAATGCAGCACAGGATCAACTCTCTGTTCTCCTGTGAAAGTCTGTTTCGGTCAGGCATAGCCCTTTCTGCGTTATACTACAAAGTACACATTTGCACAAAGAAGGCACCGACGAAAAGAAACCACCCTCACATTCTAGGTCTCACCCTAAATGGTCGGGACAGTCAGTGATGCATGAGGTACATGATGCACCCCACCTATAAGCTCCCCAACACTATTTTTTTATGTGGCAAACAAGCAACAATGAGCCAATGTTTAGAAAATGGTACAAGTCACAAGCTAATTTTAAAAGCATGATCTACATATTACTATTGAAATGAAAATCATTCTATATATAAATCCCTAGCTTTGAAGAAATACATACACACATATGTTCCTGTAATTTCTACCTATATAAGGGGAAAAGAAACAAAACCAATGAGAAGTTTTTTAATTAAGTAGAATTAAGCCTCATTACTCGTAGTCCTAGACTTCACCAAAATCCCTAATCAGCAATGGTGGTAACATAGTTCACCACTTTTTGTTTTTTGAGTATATGCATTTTTAAGCTATTCGTTATGAAAAAAATCTGACTACTTAATATTTTTTAAAGCATACCAAACTGTTTAAATTAACAGCTGCTTATAATAATGATTATATGTGTAATTCAGCAGTTATGTGGTTAATCCTGGACAGTCCCATTGATTTCAAAAGAATAAAAAGTACTGATTTAGGCTTTGGGAAAATGATGGATTTTTTTCTTGTATCACCCTTATTTACTATTGAACCAATGTAATATTTGCAATTTTCTTGTTACAGTGATAGCAAGAATGTCATACATACATTTCAAAACCAGAAATGTATTTGAGAGAAAACCTGAGTGGTTCTTATATTTTCAGAAAGACAGATAAGCAAACTAAGTTTTGGTTCAAAATCTACTTTTATATATAAAGTGAATATTTAATTCCACTTAAGAATCAGCAAAGGCTTGTTTTGGCGTTTAAATAGCAGGCTGTCAGCTCTGTTTAAGTGTGTGACTTGCTTTCCTCTGTTTTCACAAAAGATATGGCAAAAGTTAAAAGCCATATTTCATTCAGTGCAACAGAAGGAGCTGAGCATTAGTATAATTTGGTTTTAGCTGCTGGAATAGTTATGTCTGCATAGGACACCCATCTGCTGACTACCCAGACCTTGTGCAGGTCTGAACCGAAAGCATTTGAGCCAAACCTGCGCTGTATGTGCAACCCCATGCTTCTGGGGCAAACAGCAGGGGAGTGTCCGACTCTGGCTGGCCTTCAAAGGTCTCCTTGCCCCAAAGTCCCACACTCCTCCATCCTCTTTAACTCAGAACCATCAGAAAATTCTCCAGGAAGCACAGCGTGCTGTGTCTAAGCTGTTATTTGAAGAGACAGGGAGAAAGGCGCACGGGGGATGACAAGAAGAAGAGGGCAGGGATCTGCAGGTGCTCACCACCACTGCTGGCATGAGGTGCAGACCTTGGGGTGTGTGGGGGTAGTGGGACCACCCTCTGCACCAGGAATGCTGTGCAGGAAGGGAGAGTCTGATGCCAGGATAGTAAAGGAATGACAGATATGGCTTGCAAGATGAATTCCTCCATGATGTACGTCCCGCCTCTCTAGCCAAGGAGGTGGTTAGATCTGGAGTTAGTATGTTAAGTACCAATGGGTTCATCTCACATATGACATGCTATGACTCATATCAGCAGACAAAACTGCAAACTGATTTTCTCCATTTGAGTTTTTTGACAGATTTTATGCATGCTGTGTAAAAGAAGTATTTAAAAGTGAAAGCCTCCTGCAATCACCTGTGAAAGGTTAATGTTTACCAAGTTACAGACCAGCCAAGTGACATACAGCAAGTGACAGCTCCTGAAGATGGAGTAAGACGCAGTGAAGTACATCCGGGACAAAATCATGTTTTAAATCTGCTTTAAATTTCTAAGCCCACAAGCTAAAATATCATTTGCTTCTAGGAGTGTTGTCCTAGTGGAATATGGGCCAGTGGAATATGGATTTGTTTACCACACTTCAAATTCCCTTTTTCTTGTGAGAAAGCTGCAACAAAAACATCTCAGGCATAGCCTTAAATTCTCCCGTTTAAGTGATGTTTGTCACTGCTCTTACTCACAATATATAGATAAGCCATATGTGAAACACAATGTTCAGAAAGTTTCAAAAATTCAGTTAAAGCACATTCAACCTACTATTTAAAAAAAAATAATTACAAATTTGGAACTCAGGCTTTCCACAAAGCATCTAGACAAATTCCAATTTCATTTAATCCACTTCTGGATTAAATAGTCCTCTGCCAGAGATTTCATGACCTGAAAATGGTTGGCCACCTCTCTGTCACACATGCCTCTGGGCTACTGGCTATTTGGGGAATGCCATTTAGTTGAAACCCAAAACATGTACCATCTCTCTCAAAGATAAACCTAAAATGAAAAGTATCATCAGTTCCTGTCCCAGGTCTTCATTGACAGGTCCTGTACACAAAGTATACCACGAACATATACATACAAAGGGAGAGATAGCAAAAGGATTTTTTTCTCTAACCTCTGAACTTCCAGTATATTCTTATATATGTGAAAGTTTCTCTCGAGGGACTTCACTACTTGAAGAAAAACAGGATGCCAGCGCCAAACTCTCGGTACCTGTGACTGTTAGGGACATCTCTGACAAAGCTCTCCATTAAACCATTGCATGCACTGACTTCTCTGCAGTTAAAAGAATGCAGACAGTAAAAGTGTAACAGCTCTCTGTTACTTTTTGCATAAATGATTTAAACATGCTGTATCACCTGTTTGCATATGAAACAAGTGTATTTTGGAGCACCATCAGTTAAGGGGAAATGGCCATTCTTATTCAATGCCTGCACAGCACTTGGTTTCAATATTTAGCTGTTCTCTGGACTGACTTTCTACAGCTAGAACTCCTCTTTTCCAAAAAGCATTGCAAATTATCTGAGTCATTGTCAGTCTTATGAAGCCAAGAAGCATATGTGTGCAAGGATTTCACTGGGCTTTGTGGTGGTGAGGGGGGAACATGGACACATGTTGGCTGTGTGTCACATGTGGTCAATGCATTTGCACTGCTCAGGAATGGGCTAGTACAAGTGTCTAAAGTACTCTGCCACCACTTGCATTTCAAGCTTATTTCCTTCCCATGCAATAGTGGTTTCATAGTGTTTGGGCTCCTCAAGGGGCTTGGGAAATCATTCTTCAGGAGAACTGGAATGAGGGAGACCAGCACGTGAAGGAGGTGATTATTCACCTCCCCTTTGGGCGGAAAACACTAACTTTGGTGAGAGGACTCACTGGCACATTGAGTGAAGGGTGGCCCAGGGGCTTCCTTCTGCTCTTCCGTGTGAGGCACAGAAATGCTGGGTGATGCTTGAAGGACTGCAGAAGATGCATGGCTGCTTACAGACATCAGGAAGAGACTGAGGGACTGAGGACAGAAAAAGGAGAGGAAAAAGGCGTGATGAGGAAAGTGACATGCCTAGGATTCTGCTCGGGGTATATAAACCCAGATAATTTTATGCATTTCTTAGGAGAGGGATGAAAGGAACAAACCACAAAATGCTTTATGACTGTAACTGAGCTCACAGGGTTGAACTGGGAAAGCTGAGCAGATGGAGTGACAAAAAACCAAGTGTACTTCCAGGGCACTCTCGGAGTGCTTTGGCAGTGTGAAAAAAGAAAAGGATGAGTGGTGGAAATCACTGGGAAATCTGAAACAGCTGACATACAACTGCAGGGTATAGTTGGGACCTATTTGAGAGCCAAGGAAGTTACTGAAGAATACAAGGGAAATGGTAGGAACAATGGGCCTCACTGTGGCTGAGAAGAGAATCAGAGAGGAATTTATAGGAAATCAAAACGAGATGGCAGAGGGGACCCACTGAGAGGAGAGGAGAACACAGGAGAAAAGATGAAGGAAGCTTAAGGAGACCAAAAGATGCTGAGAGTTGTGCTGGCATCAGGAAGGAGATGCTGTGGCCTGGAGCTGGAAGATGGGTAGAGGAAGAGACCTGCTAGAGGAGGCTGCCAGAGATTGCAAAAGAGATGGATGAGATGGGAGAAAGGGACATGGGGGCAGCAAGCTGAGGGAACCAGCTGAGGGAGGATGTCCTTCTTCCCAGCACGAAAAGACAGCAGAGGGGCAGTTGGAGAGGAAGAGTGAGAAAGCTTAGCTTAGGGAATAAAAAAACCGAGAGACTCAGTAAGCTTCACATTTTTATTAACTGACAGCAGGAAAAATACTATACAAAGTCAAACACTTGGGTGTGTGTGCTACCTCTGTGTGTGGACTGAAGGGCACTGGGGAGACCTGGGGAGGGGCTAGTTTTCTCTCTTTGAGACTAATTGTATGTAACCAATGTTGACTCTTCAGCTTTACTGAATATAGCAAACATTTGGATGCTTGATAGGGAGGATAATGAATGCTTTTCAGTGTATATATTTGGCATTATGTTGCAATTCCCTACCAGCATGTTCTTCCAGAAAACTAAAGAAGAATCCAAGACATGTGCCTTGCTGGCACTGAAGTGCAGCTCCAATGGGTCGCCTGTGTTGGCATGTGCTGGCCTGAGCACCCTCCTCCTCTCAGGGTTTTTGTGCCAGTTGTTAGCTGCCTGCTTGGTTTAACTGCCTGTTCCTTTCATGGTCTCTAACCTTCAGCAATCCTCTCACTTGCCCTCCTGTGCTTTTCACTCCATCATCAAACACACTGACCTCCCCTCTTCTTCTGCTTCCTAAATTTTTCCTTCTGACCTTCTTTCCCAGCTGTCTCTGACCTCACATCCCATCACCGCTACTCCAACTTTTTGCATCCGTAAAGCCCCTGTACAGGTATCCCAGCTCACTCCTCCACCAGCACTGCTCTTCCCCAGGCAAGCCATGTAGCAGGTGTGCGTCCAATAAATTTGTGTTTCTCAGAAACTATCAGAACTTCTCTGCATCTGTGAAGTGCTACTATGAGCGCTGGTACCTCCAGGTACTTCACAAAGTGTTCTGCACCTCACCTGCTCCTGTGCTTCCTCCTGACAACAGCCCTGTAACAGTCTCCTTCTCCCCCTTGATGTTCCTCCACCTGTGACTGAACCTCAGGAGAACCCTGCCTGGGTCGTGCCTGACATTTCCACCTGCTCCTTCCCAGTCATCCCTCCCTGGACCTCTCCGTTGACTGCCTTCGCTTCCTCTCTTCCCAGAGAGGGCATGCTGCCAGGGTGGGACGTGATGGGAGGACGCAAGGAGGTGGCAAGAAGTTTTGCTGAGTTTCACACAGGGCTGGCTATCATTTCCTTTTACAGCATGCTACAAGCTCAAGTCACTCTCATAACTTCTACCTGGTTTTCCCCTGCCAGCATCAGAGGCTAAATATAAGCTCATGGAGCTGGCCCTGTGTCCCTGCCCATATCTGGCAGCGCCTGGCATTCCACCACGATTTCAGAGGGCCGATGCTTTTCACGAACTTGGCAGCTGAAGAGAGCCACTTCTCCCTGAACAAGCTGTATTTGTTTCTGAAGGAATAGGAAACACATTGCTAGTTTTCTCTTCAGTGCAAAAGGCTATGCTGCAATTTTCTTTTGAGTGCCTATGTTCCACTCCACCTCCGGGAAAAAAAAAAGTCACGCCAAAAACTTGTTCAGACAGTGCTGCTTGTTGTTCAATGGTTTGTTTGGTAACACTGTGGTTTTTTTTCAGGAAACTGGTATTTTTAAAAAACTGGCAGTTATTAAACAGTGTTTAATGCGTAAGGGAAACTTATGATGAATATGTTAGCATCTGTGCCAGACCAAACATCTGTAGTTTTTAATGAAGCAGGCAACAGGAAATCAGAATTTTAATTCTGTTTTTCAGCTGACATTAATAATCTGCTATTTTAAATTCAACCAAGTTGTAGAATTTATTTTTTTGGTCCGTAGGGTCAAAAATGAATAGCCCTAGTTCAACAAAGTTCCTATTCATGAACTAGACATGTGAGTAAACTTGTCCTTAAATTACTTGTTTACACACTGATAAATGTAGATGGTAGTTTTAAAAAACCACGGAGGCATATACTAATTCAAAGTAAGTCCAGACAAATGGTGGAAGCCTGCCAATTTTCCAGGTTTTAGGCTTCACTTTCATGTTAGAAATACCTGTATAAACCCAGAGCTGAGGACTAACAGTTCCTAGTTTGACTTGACAAAATATCCCCGGAGAAAACAGTGGCTGCAGCCAGCCTGCCCTCCTCTGCTACCTCGCCCCCGGCACAGCCCCTTGGTGGGGGCTCAGGCCAGTCCCAGGTATTGCCTCCTGCCTGGCTCTCACAGCTCAACCTCCAGTCACCAAAGGGGACCTTTACTCTTTTGGTGCCTACTGGGGAAGGAGGTCTCTGGCAACATCTTTCCTGGCTTCTTATTTTTTCCACTCAGTTAGCAACCAGTGAGGGGGACAAAGAAACCTGCCACAACATAAAAATCATCACAGTAGTGACATACTCAGACTATGCAGAGACACCTTTTGTGAGCTGGGTTACGTGCCTTAATTAAAAAGTAAAGTAAATTAGAATAAACTACCATGAAGGTGATTAAAACCAAAGCATGAAGTGTTTAAACGGTTATGTCATATTTAACAGGCAGGGTAGGCAAAACATATTCCTGACTACACTTACACAGCCTGAGCTTAAGACTGCAATTTGGTAAGTCATGGCTATTCAATAATTTTAAATTGTCCTGTTGATGCAAAAGTTAAGAATTCAACATCTACAGAGGCTGGTACCTTTCATACAGCTTTTTTGTTCTTGGAAATGGCTGATGTAGAAGGGATGTCACAGAAAACAGGATGAAGGAAAGCACCTTGACTGGACGTTTTTGCAGACATACTGCCTATATTATTAGAATGGGCTTGTGACTGGACAAACTATTCAGAAAGTAATTACTGAAAATATGAAAAAGTCGATAACTGCAAAACATTTCTGACCAACTTCAGTTAATACATCTTGGAAGGGCAATGATAGTCTCCAGATAAACTCGGTGAGGAGGAGAAACGGTGTGAGACAAACAAGCTATAATTCAGCAAGGACAAGGGCAAACTTCTACATGTTGTTTGGAATAAATGACTGTGAAAACAGGGTAGAAAATGACATGAAGGATCTGTGAATTACCATGTGCCACCAACCAAATGCCAACCATTTCATACTGCTGAGAAAAAAAAATGAACGTCATATGGCGATGTATGAACAGCAGTGCCACATGCAAGATGTGCAAAATCCTCCTCCTACTCTACTTGCTGCTGAAAGCCTCAGCCTGAATCCTGTGCCTAGATTTAGGCCCCACACTCCATGGAAGATGTGGAATGGTCAAAAGCAAGAAGATTGCTGGAAGTCTGGTTAGCACAGTCTGAGGAAACCTGGGATGAAATGGAAGAGGACTAGGCAAGTGAGAGTGGTCCCAAATTTGCAAAGAAAAAGAAAAGAAATTATTCTCCAGACGCAGTGGATAAATAAGGAGGACAGCTGAGTTGCAAAAGGGGAATTCAGGTTAGACATGATGCAAATGCTGTAGCGGTAGTGCAGTGAAACACAGGAGGAAGCAGTCACAGGAGAAGACAAAGTGCATGGAGAAAAGTATCTGTTATGAAAGATGTAATCTTGTCCTGTGTCAGAGGGCAGATGATGTCTGGAGAGTGTCCCTCCACCTCCGCAATGCTGATGAAAAGTTAAAAATCCTCAGCTGCTATAAACTGGGAAAACTTCATTAATGATGTATGCCAGCAAAGGGGCCTTGCCTGAAATGTGTCCAGTGTAATCATTTTTTCTATCTAATTTTTGTTTTTAGCCCTGAGATTATGAGTAATAGATAGAGGGCTACATCGTTAGCCAGAAATCCTTTAGCTTTCTAAAGGTCAGTTAATCTATGATCTAATCTGATGGTCACTGAAATTAAATGGAAGCAGTTGAGCAGGCTATAATGGAGTGTGGTTAGTCTCTCTAGCCTTCAGTTACCTTGAGTTAAAATATCTTTTATAAGCGAAACAACATATAGGTATGAAATACATTTTGAAACGCATGACGAATCTTTCTGCTGTACTGCAGCAACAAAAAGAAGGCAACCCTGCCTTTCTAGCTATCTGCCAGTTTAAAACAGTTCTCATTAAAAACTCCAAAATGCCTTCAGTGCCTTCTGTTCACCTGTTGATATTCCCATCCCTTGGGAGATTTTATGCAGCTGGGGAAGCAAACAAGATTCACCTGAACTTTGCTGCTCTATCTTGACTCGTTTCACAGTGAGAGCTGAGATGCCCTTTTAAGAGTGGAATACTTCAACCAAGCAAGACCAAAAAAAAAAAAGAGAAAAAAGAAGGAAAAGAAAAGCAGAGCTGGCTATACAGCTCAGCACTTAAAGGAGTACTAAAATAGAAATGTGAAACTTTTCACAGTTATCTATAAGTCTCTGAGGATTTCAAGTCTCAGCACCGTCATTGTTAGTAAATTAAAGATCTGAAAAGCTGTCCCAGTGAGCAGATGCTTTGATCCCTAAACAAAGGTAATATTTCATATTTTTGAGTAATTTTCCCCATGTACTTTCATTTCATATGGTTGGACTTTAGACTGCTTTTCTGCTACTCTTGTAACATATCTGGAAATCCCCTCCCATGTAATATTATATGTAAGATACACCGCTTAGTTTGAAGAACTGTATTTTATAATACATGCACAGGCATAAGAAACCAAAGACTCAGGTCAGAGAAATACCCTTCTTTTGACTCTGATTTTCTCATGCTGCATTTTCTCTAGATTACAATATAACTTAACTTTCATGGATGTCATCTGAAAATGAGAGTTGATGTAATGTAGCTGAATTCTCTCTGTCACTGAATATGTTCTGTACATTAACTGGTAGTGTGATGCACTGAAGCGTAGTCTTTAATTAAAGTGCAACAATACCACAGTGCAACAGCACTACAATACCTCCACGGCATAGGAACCTGGTGCTGGATATAAAAATAACTGTGTCATATCGCTACACAATGTAACTAAGTCAGTGGAGACACTCTCACACTTGAAACCTGAAGTATTACTGAGCACTGATTTTCAGCTAGGGAAGCTGTGATGAAATCAATGCATGCATTATTCTCCACAAATGAATAATGGCATGAACAAGGACATATTAAACACCTACAGTGCACGGAGCTTTTCACACTGGTTATGAACCAAACACAAACAAAGAGGCTGTGAACTCTCCAGAGCTCTCATTTTGTCTCCCGTGAAGTCCTCCTGCCTGTTTGGGTGCAATATGCAGCATCCCCACAGATGCCCTGGTCCCAACAGGAGAGGGCACTGACTTCAAGTCGGGAGCAAGATCACCCTTCTCTCCTCCTTTTCCTACCCTTGAAGAAAACAAAACAAACTGAAACCACTCCGTACTCCACAGTGAGTGAAGGTAATACCAAAGCCAGGGTGGTGAGGATGTCTCTGCTGACACAAGAGCCAGGGAGTAGCCAACACTGCTTCCCTCCATAACCCTCGGTCATGGGATGTGCTGGCACTGACACCCGTTCCTGACCAGGGGTGTCAAAGCTCTCTCCCTCAGGGCTGTGAAACCCTCCCTACGCTTGCTCAGCCAACACAGGGACTTCTGGAGAAAAGCAACCCAGAACCAACCACCACCCTTTTCCCACAGACAGGTGCCTGTCAAGCCAGGACAGCACCGCTCTGCTCTCTGAAGGAGCCAGCACTCTCTAAACGCCCAATGTGGGCAGTCCCTCTGGTTTGCCAGCACAGCTGACACTGTTAGTGTTGCATGGGGACCCCTGCAAAGGTCTGCCTCTGAAACCAGAATCAAACATCCACAGAGAACAGAAGCTGTGCTCCCGCTCTGCACAAAGCATGGCATTCACATATCCTTGTTCCTTGCTACTGCACAGGCTTCACATCCTACGGCAGGGTGCTATGCCATACCGGAGCCTCTGGTGTGATTTTAACATACCGACACTGTAAAAACAGTTTAGGAAAAGAGGCAGTGTGGATTTGGCATGGGGCAGAGCTGCAGGGATGAGGCAACGGGAACCATGCAGTGATGCTTCTCTGCTTGCTGGGAAATGTCAGGTGGGCACAAACACACAAAAGAGAGAGAGGAGATAGGAGATAGGAGATAGTTACCTAACATGACGAAGGGAATTCCAAGGAAGGTGGAATTGTATTTCCCACCAGTGAGATTGATGATCCCAGCTGCAGTCAGGGTGGCAAGGGTCACAGTCAGCAATCCCAGCAGGCCAAGCCAGGGTTTGCTGCGGACACAATCCTGCATGGAGCAGCAGAGAATGGCCAAGGTGACCACAAGGACCAAGCTTGTGATCAGGTAGCGTTCTGACACCCTGCTCGTCTTCTGGAAATCCTCCTTCAGCGAAGAAGAAGTGAAAGGATACATTTTGACTTTCCTGTTGGATTTCTGGAAAAGTTCAACAGTGTCACAAAAAATGGATTCCCACTTCTCTGCCACCATGTCATTCAAGGAGTTGATTGCCTGCAAGTAGTAGGTGAGCTGAATGGCTTCTGCAGACTTCACCCGGTCCTTGCTGTGCACAGTAACCCCACCGAGCTGATGCCCGTTATACACTTCCCTGCCATCCTTTAAGTGAGTAATCGGATAAGTGATTGCAAAATTAGTTCGATTAGAAGAACGAGCAGCCTTTAATTCCTCCAGTACATGCACTATGTCGTCCACTATGCATGTCTTGTCATTGTTCAGGATACATATATGGGCAAACGTGTAATTGAAACCAGGTCTTTGAACTTGGATCCTGGTCACTGCAGAGTGCAACTACAAGGGAAAGAGAAATCACACACGTTATTCATCAGTTCATCTTGCACAGCAGCAGCCAGAACAACAGCAGCTCCTCGCCGCCGTCCCTGTCCTATTTGATCTAAGCAACAACAACAACAAAAGTTCTGGTGATGGCAGTATTAATAGCACAATCATTGCAAGAAAAAGGAAACATGCATCAAAACAGAAGTATTATTCCCCCATGTCCTTTGTTGCTGTATTGTGAGTTGCATCTGTGCCATGCGCATCTGTGGCCTCTAAATAAGCAAACTCAAAAGGTCCAGACCTCCACTTTCAAGTGATCTAGGCCAGAACAAAAGGGAAATCTACAGACCAACCATGCCCAGGGACACTGTTGCGCTCAGGATTGCCCAATGACTCTCTCAAAAATGAACTTGAGGTACAGAAGGCAGAAGGGCAACATGACCAGGTGTGCCACCTGTGCAGGATGTGCCAGCAGCCTGGCAGTGTCAGGGCAGTAGCACTCACTTAAAGGACGGGCTACAGCTGCATGCCCTACATATAGAGACTGTTGGCACAGCAGGAAAAAGATAGCTGGCAATAACTAACTTGGCCCTCTTTTCCCCTCCCTCTTTCCCCCATCAAATTCTCGGTAAGTCTGAGAGCAGGAAGCAATGACAGAGATGGACACTGGTTTTCCTTTTCTCTTTCTGAGAGGTCCTGTAAATTAGCGAGGGTCTCCTAACCTCAGGGTCTACAGGTTATTGTTAGGTGTAGCAGCTTTTACTGCAGCCTCCTTTGTAAGTTGTTTTGCATGCTTCTGAAATTTGCCATGCCTGAGCTCTGACCCCAAAAGCATTCAGTTATTTTTGAGCATGAGAAAGACAGAAAAATCACCATTTCTTCTTGAAAAAATATAGAAAACTCTTGCAACCTTTTCTGAATCCATTTTAGTCAACATAGAAGATACAAGAAATCTAAACAACGGCAAGGGAATAGCCCTAACAGGCTGGGTTAGCAACATTTTTAAGAAACAAAATATTGAGTTCACTAATGTCTGGAGCCTTAGCAAAGTACAAGCTGTTTTTTTGCAAACTTTTCTTGCAAAATGATAAGGCCTCACTCACCATGATTACCACTTAGCTCCTTCTGTGCCACCCCAGCTGTGCAGAGAGTTCCAAGACCTTCCATAAGGATGCTGCTGAGGCCAATACTAGAATACCCACCACAAGTCTGAGCAGACTTTCCCTATGGCTGTGATGTCCTTCACGGTGGGTAGCCCCAGAGAAGGTGATCCAGGAAGGATGTCCCTCCACTCTTTTCTAGGTGGCACAGGGGGTAACCAACAACCCAAATGTCAGGGCCCCCTGCACACTCCTATGCATCTGCTTTGTGCATGGCTTGGTGGGAGATGTGACCTCTCAAGGTGTGAGCAGGGACAATGCAGAGGGGCACACACCCCTTGTGCTGCCTGGGTGCAATGATCCCATGGACCTGGCTGCACAGCTGGTCACTTGGATGCCACATCTGATGCCCTGGGGGAAGCAAATCACGGGATCTGCTCTGAGGAACTGCATGGATTTATCCTCTGGTCCCTGTTACACCAGGGGAATTGATGTAGAGGTGCATTGCAAATGTGAGGTGGCAAAAGAGAAGGAGAAGCCCGCCTTCACCTGCAAAGTGGGGAGACCACAGCTCTTCCAGGGAGCTGAACAGCCAAATCAGAAGGACTCTCTTTTCCCTAAAGGGGGAAACAGCTATTTCGTGCCTTCAGATTTTGAGCAAGAGACCTGGCTACAGGGATTTTTTTTTTTCTACTTGCATGTGCTGTTTTCCACTGTAATCCAAAGAGGAGACTCTTCTGCCCAGTAAAGAGGCTGGAAACAGGTGATATTTAATGGAATTGGCTCCTTTCTGATGACAAACATTGTTTAAAAAATATAGAAGATTGCGTACATGAGAGCAGTAGAGCTTATACACTCCTCTGGTGGCAACGGACAAAATGGCTAATAATCATGGCTAAACTGTTGCATCTGTTGAAACCAAATAGTCATAGTGACTTTTGTGTGGTATTTGAGACCTATTTGTAGAAAAAAACCCAAACCATCATTTATATGGTACCATCAATCTGATTGTTTTGTGATTACATTGCACAATCTGTGATGGGTATAAATTGAATTATGTTGCCTCTGTTCCTCAGGATAATGTGACATCATAGAGGCAAAGATTACAACATTCCTATACTCTCAACCTTTTTCTCTAGCAGCTTGGGGGTGTATTTTTCCACATTTGAGTAGTTTTTATTTTTTTGACAGAAAAATAACAGTTCAATACTGACATTAGGAAGATAAGTTTGAGAAATGAACTAAACTAACAAATCTTTTCACAGTACTGTGAGAAAATGATACCTGCCCATGGTGAGGAGCAAAATTTTCCATTGTGGTGGGAGAACAAATAACTGTCCGTGCAACAGATTAGGGTCTTCTGCACGACTTTCTTATAAAAAAACCCCAAACAAATTAGAATATTTGAAGGAACATGCCAAAGAAATGAACCTGTATGGATAATTCTTCCTGTCTTTTGAGCTTGGGGTTGCAAAGCTCCACTTTGAAAGAGCTGTTATGGGATACAAATTCAAATGTAAATCATTATAGCATGAGGAGAATGCCCTGACTTACTGAGTCAAAGACAGATATCTGATTTTAATTTTTTTACAATGGGAGCTACTGTATGGTTTTCATTGACAACAGTTATAAAATCAGACGTCATATAAAGAAGCACAGCTGAGGGCAATGAGGAGGAATAGAAGGAATTTCCTGCCTTTATTAATTCACAATACAACTCCTTCAGAGAGGATCCATGGAGTGACACAGTGCAGAAAAAACTAAACTGACATGCAACTTTTATCAGTGTGTGTTGCTATTTACCCATCCTGTCTCTCTGCTGCATTTGTTTCCTTCTACATCTGAAGCACTTTCTTTTTAATATTTAGGTTATAAAATAACCTTATCTGTCACAGCTGTTACATCACCTTTAGTGAAAGGCTAGAAGCTAAATGTCATACTTAACATACTCCTTTCCTCTTGGCAATGATCCTTTCTGACTCAAGTGCCCGTTCTGCAGCAGTGGCCTGTGCTTTCTGTGAGACTGTGCTGGGCTGGACCGGGCACTGCTTGGGGGGAACCTGCCCATGGAACCTCCCAGCTATGGGGCTTCGGGGAGGAGAGGAAAGCAGGCAGACAGCTCTGTGTCCTGGCACACCCTGGCAGCTGAGCAGCCCCCAGAGCTGGCTGCCAACTTGTGCAGTTTAGAGCAGCTATGAGATATATCCTGAGCTTTGCCAGTGGTCACAACATTTAGTCTCCAATTGGCAGCAAACAGCCAAAGAGGAGAAAAACTTGCCTTTCCCTCCATCCCAACAAAGTATACTGAGAACTGCCCCAGAACAACCAAGGATTCCGCTCTGGGAAGCCTGACTTAGACTTTCATCCTCAAGACAAATACATCACTATATCTGCACTTTGCTTTTTCAGATCAGATCCTAGCAAAAACCCTCAGCCACCTCAGTGCAGGGCAGGGCAGGGCATGCTGCAGCATGGCTGCAGGCTCTCTCTTCTCCCCCTTTACTTGCCTGTGACTGCCTGTGCACCACAGGGCTGCTGCCTCTTCCCTGCCGAGAGCTGCAGTCCCAGGGCACTCTCCTTTCTGCTGCCATGCTGGAAACTCAGCTGTGGCCACATAGATTTTTCCACTTGCATCCAGAGCCCGCTCTCATAACCCTGGGTGACTGGCTTCCACAGAAAACAGAAGGTCCACAAGCTTACAAGTGTACACACATCCTGCGAATTCAAGGGATTACACAGTCTGCAATTTGGCTTGCCTATGGTACATCAGGAGGTCCCCCAGGAAACTTCAGTCTGTTAACAGGGCATGCTAAACGCTGTTGTGTGATGGGGACAATATGATAATGCATAATGCATATTGCACTCCTCAGTGCAGAGGATTTTAATAGCAAGTAACCATACTCTGAACAAACCTGGCATCTAGTTCTGGGACAAACGACTGACTACCAGACTCTCATTTATTCAGCTGTTTTCTTATCCTTACTGATCCTATTAGGAGAAAGGGAAATTTAAAGGAATAATAAAAGCTGAATGAACGTTTTTTCTTGAAGGGAGACATACACTGCGTGCTCATCACTCACAGCTTTTTCAGCTAGCTAGCAGTGCAAGGAACCAAAAAGCAGTTTACTGCTGAGATGCCAGAGCACTGCAGTATGAGAACTGCACAGTTCCCTTGCCATGGTGGCACACGGTCCCTGAAAGTGCTCAGGCACAAAATAGTAACTTCCACCTTTTCCTTTCATTGTTGTTTAAACAGTGACCATCACTTGCACTTCCCCTCTCTTCTGAAAATGGTGCCGTGTGTCCCGCACCATGCCAGAGATTTCTAGAACAACGTTTTCTCTTCTTCTAGCCTTTAGTCATTTGCACTTGGTAACATCTTGGTCTCTGTTTACTCTAAGTCCCAAGCTCACTCAGCTATTTATTTTAGAAAGCGAGGAAAGATGGCTTCAATTGGGAGACAAATCCCTTTTGGCAAATCCCTCCAGGTGAGGGCTGTGTCGGTCTCACCTCCACACCGAGCCACATTTAAGCCTGTGGCACAGCTGAGAAATGAGAGGTGGTGAAATCGCACTGCTCCACCAGCTGGTTCTGCCTGTGGGCATAGAAGATGCCACGAAGCGAAAGCTAAAATCCTTTCACTTATCCTGGGCTAAAACATTTTGCACCACGGCCTCAGAGAGCAACAGCTAAAAATTCTTCGAGTTGTTTTTGTCTGCTGGTCCTCCAACCTCTGCCACCAGCACAGGAAGACAGGTGCCAGGAACCAGAGCCCCTCTGTAGGTTCAGTTTGGGTGCCTTGTGATGGCCAAGTCCTGCACTGGGCTCTGTGAGACAGCTCTCCACTGTACAGAGCTTTGCACAACTTTCAGCACTGGCATCAAAGCTGAACCTGAAGGCAAAGGGGTTGTACTTGGAGATGTATGGTCAGGACAGAAAGAAAAGCTTGTTTTTATTCTTAGTTCCATGCAAAAGATGCAGGGAGATACAAGAAGGGGTAAGAAAAACCTGTAATCTCCTTGCTTTGTTGAGAAATCCTTTCTTTAATTCAAAAGTGAGCAGCTATTACCAGAATTTTGTCAATTTAATCAGGTAACAAAAAAGTCTGCAGCCTCCCTGTGAAGGAAACAGATCCCATCCCAGCAGGGAGAGGTTAGAAACTGCTGATTCACCTGCAAAATGATCCAATCCCAGAAATCCTTTAAGCTCACATTACATAATCTCCTGCCCCAATCAAAGTTGCAGGTAAAGGGGATGAAGGACAAGGACCCAGCGATAGCCACTGGTGTCCCACAGGGGTCTCACCTCACTGGTGGCACAGCTTTGCTCCCAGGGAAACTCCGTGGTGACAGTGACAGCAGCATGCAACGAGACCCTTCAATATTTGCCAAGGTCCTACACCCAGCTTATGAAAAGACATTCTGTCTTGGAAGCCGCCATCATTTTTATTATTAGGGATGTGTACAACTACCTCCTGCTTATCATATATACCTAAAAAATATATTTGGTTTTGCTGCTGAGCAACATGTGATGTTTATAGGGGATACCACTCCCTGTAAGGACTCGATTATACTTTGCTACTTGACATACAGTTGATGAATAATCAAAAAGACAAAACTAGCTAGATATATGGATGTCCTCCTGTACTGCCAATGATCTGGCACATAAACATGTTTTACTCACAGGAGTATGATCTTTGCAATGCCCTATTACTTTGCTGTTACTGTTATTATATGACTGTTCAGTCTTTCAGTCGGTATCTGATGCCTCAAATTAAATATTAGCTTTGCTCATCAGTGTTGCCACTCTTAAAATTTTTTTACTGTCATTTTCACCAAGTCTATTTTTTTCTCTGACTCTTGGAGTCTGAAGTATTGTGATTTTTTTTAATCTCAGCTTTCATTAAAAAAAAAGAAATTTAAAGAATGTTTGATCTCATGGTTATGGAGGAAAGCCTGAGAAGGCTTTGAACTCATTATCTATTACTGCTTAAAATCTCATCACTGTTTTGGGTTCAAGACTGAAAAACTAGAAAGCAGGATGAAGACAGTAATTTTAAATATATGCTTCATTTTTATGTGAAGCTGGTTTACTCTTTTAGTTATTTTTACAGGTAACTTGTGCCAAGGAAAATGAAGAGAAGAAAAAGCCTTTAATGGATAGCTATAAATTTCTCCACTTTTTCTATGATCTCAGTAATCTCTGGCATGTCATATCTTTGCAGTGTACTTTTTTTATTCTCGTTAAGAGATGGCCTCAGATAAAACATAAAAAGGTTATGAGAGGGAAAAGACTTGCACAGCTTCCAGCTTAATTCACGAAAGAAAACACTCTGGGATCTGCAGACATGGGAAAAATGAAACTTTCAGGAGCACATTTTCATCAGAAGGTGCAGGAAGGGAAGGCAAGGGAGCCCCAGATGAGGGCTGTGCCCTGCTGACCATGGGTCCAGGGCAGGGATTCAAAGGAAGCTGGTGGGCAGTGGCCTCCTGGACCACGCCAGTCTAGCCAAGGGACGAAGAGCGTGCACACAGCCGACAGAGGAAGCCAATGGATCCTAATGGCTCAGGATAAACATTAGAAGTCACAGCTGCAGAGCATGCAGTGAGGATGGCTATGAGTAGCTGGGCTCTTTTTCTATCAGTCCTACTATCAGGTTTCCTGAAGAGATGCTAAGATACTAATTATGCACGGTATTTATTTTTGTAACTAATTTTTTTCAGCTGTCCAAAACACAGTGAATTATACTTTCTCCAAACAATTTTCATAAAAATAAAATCTAAAAATTGTTCAAACTACAAGTCATCAACTGAGGGACAACTATTAGTGCTCAAAGTGGCAGATGTGCGTGCATTTACATTTCCATCTGTCTTCTTGGTAGCTACAGAAAATCGCTAGATATCATTTTTCTTTTCTAATCTGAAGTGGAGAAGCTTTTCTAATCAATACCATCTTAATTCTGACAATCACCCTTGTAAATCTGCCTGAATTTGTTCTACCAAGAGAAGTCCACTCTGGTTTTTGGGCTTACTGCTGCTGGAGGACAGGATGCCTGGGCAGCAGAAACCCCTCTGCATAGCCTGGTGTGCAGCTGTGAGATTGCTTTTTCGTGATGGGGAAAAAAAGAATAAAACTTTGCTCCTATGTCTGATCTTGCATCAGTTCAATCACCAGTGGCTTTCTCTATTCACCTCAGATCTCTCCATAAACACCCTTCCACCTTTATACTACTTCTCAGAGGGCTGGAGACACGGTGCAGGCTCTTGCCAAGGGCTCCTCCAGCAGAAGCCTGAGGAACAGTCCCTTCTGCGCTGCAGGGAAACCTCAATATCTGCAAGTTCACAGCTCATCGCATTAATTAACAACTTGGCTCCTCCTTCTCTCTTCCAACAGGAGAGCAGGGGTTTTCCTGCTGTAAACTCCAACTTAAAGGCAAGGCCTTGTCACCGCTTTTGGGAAGCCCAGATGTGTCAGTGGGGATTGCTGGCAGCTCTCCTGGAGCCTTGTGGCACTGCCTGGGGTGCTGGTGGCCTGGCCTCAATGGCGGTGATGCACAGACATTTCTGGCCTCTCACATCTGCCCTGCCCACCTGCTGTGCTCTCCCAGAGGGGTGATGCCCCATCACATACACACGTCTGGCCATGCAGTGAAAAATCCTGTCCCCCATGTGATCTGTTTGTCACAGGGGAGACAGAGGTTTGACCTTCCAAAGGCAGGAAAGGCGAGGCAACATGGACTGCTGGGGCATTCCTAACACAGGCTGCCTGGCTGGCCGCAGCACAGGGTTGTAGGGCACATCACAGCACAGACTGAAGCAGGAGGGAGGGCAGAGGGCCCCTGTCCTGGCCGGTGCTACTGGAGCAGGGCATGGGGGTAGTGGGGACCAGTGGGATGTGGTCATCCTCCCAGGCACAGGCAACTTTAGGACTTCTGCTCTAGCCATGGACCAGCACCTGGAGGAGAGACCAAACCCTCTTGCCTGCAGGAATCACACGGAGGAGTTCCTGCTGCTGACATCTGGAGCTCAGGGGGGTTTCTGTACACACTTCCACACTTGCAACATGCTATTTATCTTCCCTCTTCCTGAGCTGTGCCCAGATCTTACCTGCATATCTTAATTCTCATCTGTTTTCGCATAAGATACATTTTAGCCCTGCAGCATTGTGCTGCTATGACAACAGGCTTGCACTTCTACTGCTTTCACACCCTTGTTTTTCTTGTATTAGGACTCTTCCCCTCATCTCACAGCCTTGCTCTAAAGACATGACTTCATCCTTTATATTTGTCAGCAGAATGCACTATTTGTTCTACAGACTGTTTCCCTGGAAGTGTTTTTAGTGCCTGAGAGAAGGTGAAGACCTACTACATCCATTGCCAGATCCACAGCTGAGTGCTTGTGTCCAGGCATTCAGAAGTAGCCAAAGTTTTAAAATAAAGGGTACCTCGTGCTAGTCAGGGTCAAAACAGACCCAGGTTTTGGTTCCACTAAACAACCACAATCCACTTCCACCGACTTTGAAAATAATGGTTTAAGCATGCCATGTCTGTGCAGCAAAGCATTTGGAAATACCACAGACATAAAACATAAACATGTTATTTCTAAAGATGGTTGTTTCTTCCAGGAGTTTCCTCACACATACAAAGTAAGTGAGGAAATCTGGGAAGATCGCAGACAGAGCGTGCTGGTGCACACATGAACAGGAACAGAATAATTAAGGAGCAGAGAGAGGAAATAAAACCCCAAAAAGTATGAGGTCTGCAAGATTTTGAAGTTAAACTGTTTTGTTCTGCAGTAATCAGAAGTTCTGAAGCTCTTAAATAAACGTGCCTTTAGATGGAAATACCTAATTTTACTTTGTTTGCATGTTCAAATAGATATTTAATCAGTTATCTATGTCAATTAACGGCCAGTTCATATGAGAAGAGCGATGTATAAGCACTTCTAAAAAACTGTAGTTAGTAGAGATTTCTTTAAAGAAGAAAACCTCTTATCTACAGATTTTCATAGAGGCAAACTGCAAACACGATCGCCTTCAGTAAGGAGTAAGGCATGTTACATTTCAATCCTTTTCATCTTTATGTCTTGACATCTTAAGTGGAGTTTTTGCCAAAAAAACATTAGTACTGTGTTATTGTTATAAACACGGTAATGTAAGTGGAAAAGAGGATATTTTTCTGGGGGAAAAAAGGAAACCTTAATTTTTTTTTAAAAAGTCTTCAGTAGTATAATGTAGTTAACTCACTGTAAGCATAGAGGAACAAACAGGTTCAAAAGGATGGCTCTCAAATCCTGGCTAAATTAGACCATATTTTCTGAGGTTCAAATATCTGTCTAGGTCTGTATTTCCAGTGAGTCTGTATGACTTCAACCTAAAAAGTTTCTAGCTGCAAGTGGAAATACCACTATGAAATGGTAGGGGGCTGTTTTAACACCATTCTTAGGTGGGATTCTAGGCTTAGTCGATCTCTACAGACTTTACATAATCATCTGAACTTCTGCATGATTGTCCACACCAAACATCCCAATTATTTTTGGTTCTCCAAGCTGTTATTGGAAATACAGGGGTAGAAGCACACTTTCTTCAGTTCAGTGTTTTTACTTCCTACCTCTCTCTCTCTCTGTCTCTCTTGAAAGAGTGAAATCTTGAGGAGGAAAGGTCCTGTGCACCGACAGCACAAGATGCCAGTTCCCTGTGCTCAGCTATAGAGCAGGTACTGCAGCGAGTAAAATTTCATTATTGTCCTCCTACAGTATATCAGTCTCAGGATGCATCTCTTCCATATCTGAGATTCTACCGAGGCTTTTTATTGGATCATGTATTCAAGACCAGAGACTGAGGATATGTTTAGATTTCTCCCTCTCTTCTGCAAATGACTATGCCAGCTGGAAACGCTACATTGGGATGGTAAGCTTAGAATGGTTCAAGCATTTATGAGAGCTATCAGAACTATGGATAGAGATTTACACAAAAATATTAAATAAAAGAGGACTTGGCCTCATCTCCAAATCAAAACTATTATATAAGGCAGCCACACGCCTCCCTGCTAACGAGCAGTAGACACCTTGTGTGAAGCAGCTTGTATGTTCAGCAAGACTCGCCGCTGTCATGTGAGCAGCCAGTGGGGCCCTGGCAGATGTGTGCTGTCAGGGGGGAGTCCTGTGGTAGCTCCTGCTCTGGGAGCACTGCTCGAGACCTGGGACTGAGACAGTGGTGAGGCTGAGCCATTTCCAGAATCTCTTTCCAGCCAGCCAACGAGGCATTGTGCAGTTGCAGAAACGGCGAGTTACTCAGCTCTGATAAACGTGCCCATGAGGAATTGCACTGAGCTAACCAGAGTGTTTTAGAGATGTCACCACAGAACTTATTTCATTGACTAATTAATTGATTAGGATATTAGAATAATTAACCAGCTATGTTTCAATTTCAACTGCTCAGACCCCCAAACTTTGTATCTCTTTACTTAGGGGGACAAAAATGAAAGCTGACTTCTTCCACTGCCTGAATCAGGGGAAATCTCCTTCCCTTGCCACATGACTAGGGCATCTGTAGCTGCTCAGGGCTCATTCTCTTCCCTCCTTGGCAGATGAGGTGGGATATGGCAGGTAAGGAAACCAAGAAGAGGTGCGGCAAGAGCAGACAGCATCTGCCTGGGGCAACCGTTCTCCTGTGTCTCCCATCCTCCTGCTTGTGGGTGGAGACGCACCAACAGCCATGCAGGAGGAGCCAGCATCCAACCTGACAGTTATTCTAAAACAAAACCTCTCCCTTGGGGAGATCGTCCTCCAGAAAAAGAAACATAAGCAAATGGTGCCGTTTACGTTCTCTGTCCTGATTGTGCCTACAAGGCACAATTTTCAGAAACGTGAGTGGGGTTACCTACGGTTTCATCCAGGACACTTATTTCCAAGCAATGTACTTTGAGTTGGTTGGCTCTGGACCGGGGCTGGGGCTGCCTTTGCTCCCTTCTCCCATTCATGCAATTGCATATATATAAGAAAACTTTGATGGCCACCTTTTCCTTTCTCCTTCTCTTTGTGGGCCCTGTTAACACAAAATGATTTAGCCCTGTATCACAACAGATGTTACAATATTGGGAGCTAGGAGCCCTCCCTCATGTTTTGCTGTTCTTTGACCCACAGAGCTATCCACAAGGTTGGATAGGCAGCTGCCTGAGTGCGTCTCTGCCCACAAACAGAAAAATAATCAGGACAAAGAATATAATGTATTCTACACAAGGCATATTGGAATTAACTAGATAAGTAAAGAGTTGGAAATAATGCATCAAATATGCCTGACAATGTCTAAACAGTCAAATGGTAATGGAGTTCATTATCTCAATAAATGAAAAATAATCATTCTGTTGGCCAATTCTGTCCATTAAAAATGAGGTTGTATTAAATACTGACAGAACTTTCTAAGTTATACCTCTTTCGCTGACGTGATAAATCTTATGCAGAAGTTTGCTTGCGGAAAGATTCTGAGTACCATTTATTTGTGTGTCACTGTGCTATTGACAAAACTACAGATCCCTAGAGAAGGCAGTACAGAGAAAAAAATCCATTATCATTATTATCCTATGACTGAGTAAATGTGCACATACTGGATGCGACTGCAATTCATGGTACAAGAAAATGAAGGAATGAAAATTGTCTCTCTGGAGTTTTCTCATTGGCCAGTAACATTCTTGTTACTGTACTTAGTGAGTTGACACATTAAATCTGTTTGCTCATTACTGTTGGGTAATATGTCAAAAGGAAAACATAAAATACTGAGTGGCTTTGTACTATAGTTCTGTTTGTGCCTACAGTCGAAATAAAATATAAATAAATCCACTGTAACAGTTATTTCCTTGTTTAGTAAAGAGGGAGGTCTGACTGAAGTCTTTTACAATAGGTGTTTGCATCTGTTTTCTCATTTTAGAAGAGAGACTCCCTGAAGCAATTAAAAAGAATTAACATTGGCTTTTATATGGGCTGACAGTTTGACGTTCAGAACAGAAAAAAAAGAAAAAAAAAAAAGCAATGCTGAGTCTCTTGGGTTTCCTCAAGGCAACAGCAAAAACGTGCAGGATAGAACTAGCCACACCTCTGGTTATTTCCAAATGTTCCTTTCTTTTTTCCTGGGTGAACTTGACTCTCTCAGCACACAGTTTTTGCGTCTATCCTCCCAGGTTTCCGACATGTTATGACACATAGTCGGGTGAGATGTCCTGTTAGATTGTAACTCGCACGCTCCGTGCTGCTCAAGTGACAGGGAAAGATGCTGCCCGCTCTAACTTGAACCGGCAGCACAGGCTGCACCATGCCTGCAATCTACGGCAGGGCTAGATTTTCTCTTCGTCTATGAAACCAGCATTTTCTGTGATGGTGGGGTGGGAATGAAGGGGGAAAAAACACTACCCGCTAAAAATAATCTGTTGAGTTATGTCATTTGCCTTCATGAGCAGTGAGAAGAAGGTTTTATGCTACCCCTCTCTGTGGAGAAGTGCAGCCCAGACACAGCAGCAGCCCCCAAAACCATTCTCGGCAGCCTGGCAGATTGGTACCTAACTGCTTTTGAAGTTTGAGTCTATCAAAGCCCGAGACGCCGTAACTCGGGAGCACGACTGCCGCGCGAGTATAGAGACACAGAAAAATTACTTAAGCAAGCAGACTGCCCTTCTCGCTCACCCAAAGCAAGTAAAAGCAAAACAGGGAAAATAGGAAAGGAAAAGAAAAAAAAAAGGGGAAGAGAGCGGATCCCGCGGCGCTGGCAGGGAGCGCGGTGCCGGCTCCCCGCGCCGGGCTGGCGTCCCAACTGTTGCAGGGAGGTGACCGGGGAGCTGCGGTGGCAGCGGCGGCAGAGCCCGGCGTGCGCGGGTGGGTCCGTGCCGGCGGGCAGGTGCGGGGAGCGGGGCGGGACGCGGGGCGGTGATGGCCGGGGGACCCGCCGCGGTTACCTTGAGGATGAGATCGGTGTGGTGCTGGTCCAGCATGTTGGCCTTGCGAAAGGAGGTGATGATCACCCGGCCGTACCTCCCCGGCGTCTGCAGGTCGGAGTAGAGCCGGTGCTTGGAGCGGTTCACCGGGAAGAGGCTGTCCACCAGGTTCCTCTCGATCTTGGCCAGGCTGTGCGTGGGAGCCAGGAGGTGCTCCACGTTCTCCTCCACCTGGTAGCGGCTGAAGCTGGCGCCCAGAAGGATGGAGATAAGCACGGGCGCCGAGGCGAAGAACACCGGGTGGCTGGCGACGAAGTGGCCGAGCCGGGAGAAGGACGTCCCCAGCCCCCTGTGCAAGACCTGCCGCAACATCCTAGTGCGGAGGGCGCGCAGGAGGGCGAGCGCCGCGTCGGGGCCCCCGCAGCTCCCCCACGGCCCCCGCAAGACCATGGGGCAGCCCCACCGGGCGCCGCCTCCCCGCCGGCCGCGGCTGCGGGGGGCCGGGGGCCGCCGCCGCGCGTGTGCGTGTGTGTGCGGTGTGTGCGCGCCCGCCCGGCTGCGTGCGCGGGGCAGCTCGGGCGCCCGTCCTCCCGCAACGCCGCCGTGCCCGAGAGGAGTTTCCCAGCCCCTCGATGCCTCACTTCCCAACCCGCCGCCCCTCGCCGCGGAGCGGCGGCGCGGACCGCCCGCGGGGGGGCAGGGGGGCAGCCCCGCCGCCGCCCCGCCGCGGGAAGGGGAAGGGGCAAGCGCCGCTCCCCGCCCCCACCGCGGAGTTCGCGCGGGAGCGGGGCTGCCCGCAGACTGCTGACTAATCCCCCGGCCGCGGCAGGCGAAGCGAGGCGGGGCGGGCGCGGAAAGCCCTCGGCGGCGCCCCCGCCGCCGCCGCCCTCCGCCCAGGGCGCGGGGCCACGCCGGGCGGCGCCTCGCACGGGGCGGCGGGCGCAGCGCGGCGCCTCCCGCCGGGGCCGCCCCGCCGGCCGCGCTCGGGACGCCGCGGCGCGCCCCGCCCCGCCCGGCCCCGCCCGCCGCCGCCGGCGGCAATCGCCGGCCCCGGGACCGCGGGGTAGCGCAGCCGGCCGCGGCACGGACGGGCGGGAGGGCGCTGGGGCGCGGAACGACCGCCCCCCGTGCAGGGGGAGTTGGGTGTGTTTCTTGGGGGGGCTTTCGCGCGGGGACCCGCCGCCACAAACGTCCGGGCACTTCCCGCGGCGGCGGGGCCGGGCCGCGCCCCGGGGTGCCCGACGGCAGCGCCCCGCGGTGCGGCCGCACAGGTGCCGCGGCGGCGGGGCCAGCGCAGCCCGGCACTGCCCGCGCGCCCGAGTGGGCATGTGCGAGCGCCGCACATGCCCATTAGGGAGGCCGGTGCCGCCGGCGGGGCTGTCCCTGCCCGGATCGCGGTCCGTGCCCGCCCGGCATCGCCCCCGGAGCCGCCCCGGCACTGCCCCGGTTCTGCCCCGCGCGGGGAGTCCCGCACCTGCCGGCACCGCGCCGTGCCGGTGGAGCGCTGTCGCTCCCCTCACCCTGAACCGGCATCCCCGGCGCTGCCCACCTGTGTGTAGGTACAGCCCGTCCCCGCCGGATGCGATCCAGGGGTACGGCCTCGTTTTTAAACGCAAGTTGCGTTTAGGTAGCAGAATCGAGCAGATGCGCTGTGGCTGTTGGCATATTTGGGCACGCTGATTCCTAGCGCTGTCGCCTGGCCCAAGCTCCTACTTCCCAAACCAAAGGTGCTCGTGTTGGTAGTCCAGTTACTCCCCAGGCCAGTGGTTTTACAAACCGGAGAAAAGGAAGTTTTTGTTTGACAGCTGTTGCACGTGTTGCTGCATGAAACGGCAGCAGCTCTCTGTTTTGGTTATTGATGGCTGACAGTCATCCTCCCTTTTACATTTCTATGGTGTCTGACCTGACCTAACGTTTTGTCACGGACTCTTCATGCACAAAATCTCCTTGACATAATTGCTCTCTTCTCACAGCTAGGTCACACAGCTTGAATGCTAAACTGTTTCCATGTTTCACTCTAATGTGGTGAGTGAATGGCTTAATTGAGCACGGCCAAGTTATGGCAGGTAAAGTCCCAACATCCCCTGGTTCTTCTGGGTTTCGTGCCCAAGACTAGGAATCCTTCCTGAGAGCGGCCTGCCTATGGGGTCAGTGCAGCTGCCTGTAGAGTGCGCCAGGGCTGCTGGGGTTTGTAATACGCTCATGCCTCTGCTCAGTTCCGCTCCCACAGAGGTGGGTCCTCACTGCTTGTATCAGTCCTACGTAAGTTTAAGAAAGAAAATTAAATATAATTTAAAGAAAACGTCAAAAGTGGAAATAGAAGCAGAAGCACACACATGGGAGAGGATTGGACCTAAGTTTGGGTGAAATTCAATATTAGATCAGGCCTCAGAGCCCAGCTCTCTGTCTCCCAGTCCAGCACTCCCCCCTCACAGCCCACTTCTGCACACAAATCTGAGCACAGGCTTACTCACATCATTGTATATCGGGGGAACATCGGGATGTGCCTAGTGCTTTACGTCATTAGCAACAAGTGAAGACCTTTTGTCATTGCTGCTGATAGTATCATCTGTGCTGATTGTTTTTGGCCTCCATTAAACATACTTTATCATCATTAACACTGAAGAGAGATTAATTAATTATTTCTGTAATAATTCAGTGGCTGATTTGCAGTTTTCTAGGGTACCTCAGGAACACTAGTTTGAGGACCTGACATCCAGCTCAGTTCTCAGCACCTTAACTTTGGGTAAGCTATAGGTGATGCCAGGAAGACTCGTAGAGTCATTAGGGTTGGAAAAGACATTTGAGATCATTGTATCCAACCATTAACAATATATATCCATTTTACGGGTGCCTAGAGGAAAAAACTGATGTATCAGCAGTTCTGTGGAATGTTCCTCTGTCTTCCCAGAGCAGTGTCAGTTTTATTGCCTGTTGTAACCAACATCAAGCTGCACTGTTGGCTGCGATGGAAATATCTTTCCAAAGGTAGGCATGGCTTTTTACTCCGCAAAATTCTGCCTCCCCTTTGCCCAAGTAATCGCCCTGCCTTTGACTGTGGGGTTGCCCGTAGGGGAGGGATGGACATACAGGGGTGGGAAGTGAGGTAGCTTGACACATACTGTGTGTGCTGGAACTGCCCTGAGTACATTACAATGCCACAAGCATCCTGTGAACGTTACCAAACCAGACGGGAAACCTGCATACTCCTAACTCTGCAGATACTGAAATCACCTTGTTACTGATCATCATTGCTCTGTCACTCCAAAAATTGCCATCAAAATACATTCTGTGGTGATGTGGTTGTCAGAATAGCCAGAGGCCTCCCACAGCACTTTGTGAAGATGAAAGCATGGCTGAGCTCTTGCCTCTGTTGTAGGGGAAAGCCTGTAGCACATGCCATGCAGTGAGTGCTGGGCATTAACCAGCTCTACCTGTCTTTTGGAGGAACTGGAAGGGTAGGATTTCTATCATGTATATATGCTACTCTGCTACAGCTCTTGAATGGCGCTTTACAAAATAGATAATGATGTCTCATTGCTCTAGAGAGATTCCAAACTAAATTAAGAAGAGAATGATGGGAAGAGATGACCATACAATGAGGTGCAGATGCTGGAAATAGGGATAATGAGGGGGAGAACAATATGATTATGTCCTTTAAAAGCGAATGCCTCAGGGTAGCTAATGTTGGGGACAGAGTGTAAAAGGGAGATGGGAAAGATGTGACTAAAAGATGGCATCTGCATAGGGTTTAAGTCCGCTCTCAAGAGCAGACCTGTCTGCTGTGAAGCAATTGTTGACTGTCTGTACAAAGAGACTGCCTTGACCCACGCTCAGGAGCTCTCAAGGACAAACAGGTCAGATAGATTAGCACGAATGATGTGCTGTCATTCCCAGGGCCTACAAAGCCTTGGTGGGTTAAGCACCCCACAGCCCAGGTCAGACGGCTTTAGGATGACTTGAGCATCCAGAAATGAGCATATCTCTATGCATTTGCTCAAATCTTGTTACAATGGCAAGTTTTAAAACTAATGTGAGAGGAAGAAGTTGACAAGGTTTTATTTAAAATAACCTCCTTCTCCTACCTACCCCCCCAAAGTGGTCCAATGAAAGAAAAAGCTCAGAGAAGTGATGGAGGAGTGGATTCCTGATGAGTAACTTCAGATGAGTGAAGAGGGCCTAGGAGAAAAGAAAGGTGTCAGGAGCAGCTGGGATGGCTGTGGGAGGTATGCAGAAAATCAGGGTTTTGTATTGTTTAGTTAGGCATGAGGAACCAGAGAAGATATTTTAGGAGTGTGTGCAGGGGATTTAGTGCTGCGAATGGGGAATGTTTTTTGCAGCAGGGCACTGAGCAATGTGTGATGCAGGTTCCAGCTGGAGCTTGGAGAGAATGAGGTTACCCACAGCGAGGAGATGCGTAACAAAGACTTTTTTTTTTTTAAGGAAACTAAAAGGAAAATTTTCAAGGAGAGTTTAATAATTATGGTTAGACTTTTAAGGGTTGCAAAAGCTTTTTTATTGACATTCTCTGTGTTATGCTCATTTATACCTGCTGAAAGTCTTGCTGGTGACATGCAAAGACATTGTGCTTTGTGCCAAGGGATCAAAATGACATGTAGCCAGTCCAGGATGGCAAGGGAAAGCAGTAGCTCTCGTTGGATCACCCGATCAAGCTCTGCTCTGTATTTCTTGGCCTTAGGTCTGGGACCTGGGCCAATGCCAATTAAATTGGTGAGGACATAGACAAGGTTAACGATAAAGTTAATCTCCCATTGCTGATTGGTGAGGGATCCTCACAACTTGCAGCTTTTGTCCATTTGCAGTTAACAGAAAAGCAAAGCAGAAGGAGGCCTCCTTCTTATTTCCAGCCTGGGTCCCATCACAGTAGGAATATTACACAAAAGTATCACTCCTTTCACTCGTATGTGCTGCACTTCTCCCACAAGGATGGCAAATTGCTTGTACTGAAAAGGGCTTTCTAGAATCAACCTTGGGAAATTGAAAGCCGGTCTCAGTGCAGTTAGTTGTTCATATTTAATCAACGAAACTTCACTTTCCTCTTTTTCTTTCCTCAGTTCCACCTTCTTTTGGATGGCACCAAGCAGTGGTGCACCATAGGCACAAACAGCATGATCAAAGTTTAAGAACCCGAAAACTAAGGTGATTATTTAAACAGAGAAAGCAGAAATGAAATAGAGGAACAAAGCAGCATCACAAAGCATCTCTCTACATCAGTCCTTTGGGTCATGAAGGATGGGGCTGTGTGAACAACAGCTGCCTTCTTAACCCGATGTACAGACCACGAAGCAATACCCTGCCAAGGGATGGCCACACATTTTGCAATCTGCATCCGCAGATTTCATTGCCAGAATTCAAGATGGCTGATTTCTTGCCTCCTGAAACAGGCGACTGACAAAATCAATTGTGCTGTAATATTTTCTTTGGTGTGTATAAGCCCCTAGTGTTCATCAAATGGAAGGGAAGAGAGAGGCAAAGATGGAGAAAGGCTATGGCTGCGCACCTTGGCGCTGCACTCCCCAGTGCCCTGATGTGCTGCCACCCGTGACAGGACACACATGTTCTAATTGAACCTGCTAATGCAGATTTTGGGAGAAGTCACGGGAACTGGAATATCTTTTTGCATCTGCTAAAAGGAAAGAAATCTTCCCTCCTGCTCCGGCATGACCACATCTCTTTTTTGCAGTGTGTCCTGTAAAATGCAAATATGTAAATGCTCCTTGCTGGCTTGTTCCTTCTACTGGATACAGAGATATACAAAAAGAATGTAAATCACCAAGAAATACTCTGACAGCTGGCACCTGATTCTTTCCCAAGTGCCCTGGTGGTCACTCTTCGGTAGCTCTTTGCTGATTCATGAGGACTGCTAAGAGAAAGCATGTGTGACATCTTTTACAGAGTATAATAAAAAGAGGAAAGTGCCCTGTGTGGCTGGAACTGCAGCTCTGTGGTCTGTCTCTGAGATGCTCCATTAGCCTGCTGCTGGCAGTGATGACACAAAAACCGGAGATCCCCAATTGTACCATTAACATGAACAGATTGAAAAAAACCCCCCTGGAATGTAACAGAGAGCCTGTGCTTTTTTTTTTTTTTCTCTCTCTGCTTGTATGAAAACTCAGTAGAGGGGAAGGATGGATCTGTTCCCTTGCATATTGGCATAGGCTGCACGAAAACGCAGTTCTGCTTTTGTTTGGGTTCTCCCATATTATGTTAGATCTAGATTTGCTTTTGAAGCTGAAACATTTGGATCCCTCTCTGGCTATATTTTTGGCTATACCATTTGACATTTGTGATTGACCAGATTACTAATCACGGCCTCTCACCTGTTTGTTTTAGAACAGTGACTGCTGATGCTTCTGTCAGCCTTAGAAAAGGTCTTTCCTTTGCCATAAATAGTAATGGCCTGAAAAAAAAGTCCTTCCTTGCAGAAAGATGGATTAAGTTCTTATTTTGAAATGCAGTCTGAGTGGTCCTGATGTACTGAAATGTTACAGCTAATATAATCAGACGAGTCAATTTACAGCTTTCATACTACATTTTAAGAAACAAAACAAGCAGACAGGACAACACAATAAATCTGCTTGGTGTCCCAGTCTGGTTGATGTTAATTGAATGCAGTTGTATTGGATAACTGGATGATACAGCTTCCTAATAAAACGCACAGGAAATGCACAAATTTTGTCAAGAACATGGATTTGTCCAAAGAAGAAGAGGACAGACTTAAACAATATATTCTTTGGGAAAAAGGTCTATGAGCCAATAAAGAAGCATAGCCATATATATGCTACCCCTGGTACACAATATTAGAATTAGAATTCTTATTAGAATAACCTTGAATATTCTAATATTAGAATACTACTAGAAAAACTATTACAGTATTCAGGATTCAAGGGACCAAAATAGAAAAGAGGTATCATTTGTGGATAAATTATTTTAGGAAAATAGGAATTTGCAATTTAACTATCACAGTTATAAAGTGTATAAAATATATGACTTATTTATCTCTTAAAGCAGTGCTTTACCTTTAATGCAAAGAAGTTTTAGTGTAAAACAAAACATTAACTTGGAGTTTAGTAAATATGCCTGGAGATACAGGGATTTTGGCAGAGGGTAACTCCTAGAATAGTGTGAATGTTTCTCTTTTGTTTATGTGTCTTCACACAAAAATAGGCAAAACAAGTAGGTTGCAAGTGAAAGCAGAAGAAAACACGTGGAGCTATTGAAATAGGTTAGAATCTGATTTCAGATTTAGGAATAAATACATACATATGCACACATATATATGCAGATGTGTATGTTAATGCACACACATGTACACCATACATATGGCATATATATGTGCTTATTTATATATTTTTGTGCTGGTTTAAAGGTAAACCAGCAGGGGAAATGAACTCAACTCAAAAGAGAGATTATAAATCAGAATAACAATTTAATAAAATAATACAATAGGTACAATTAGACAGACAAACAATTGGTTTTAACCCACAAAACCCAAATATATAACCCAGCACCTTGGGGCATGAACAGGGTGGTGTTCTTTGGGCCCCCTGAGTCCAAAGGAAAAAAGTGAGGGGAAAACCTGTCGGTGAGAGTGCTGTTGCAGTCTGGTCAAGAGCGGTGATTGCAGTCTGGTCAAAAGTGGTGATTGGAGTCCAGTTGAGGGTGGTGGTCTCAGTATGGTTGAGAGCGGTGAGCTGCAGTCCTCCTCTGGATCCCACGAGTGGTAAAATGCTCCAAAACTCCAAGTTTATATATTCTCCAGTTCAGGAAGGAATGCTCAGTCCTTCCCTCAGAGCAGGGAATTCCATAAAAGGATATGAGGACAGGAACATCTTCCTATCTTGCAGGCCTCTACTGCTAACAATTTCTGGGAAATGGCATGGAAGGCTATAGAATACACAGTTTTGGGTTACACCCATACCATGATGAACTGGTCTCAGCTGTCCTAACTAGGACAATATTTTATATATATTTACATAGGCTTAAATAAAAGCAGGGGATGTTTAAGTCAGATACTAAAGGAGCTTTTAAACAGTAACACCTTCCTAATAGTAATGTGGAGAACTCGGGTCACCTGGGAAGGGTGCAGGCTTTCCAATAGTGGCAGATTTTAAAAGCAAGCTGGATAAATGTACAAGGTGTGACATAAGTATTGGTAATCCCGCTTTGGTGTAGAAGAATGGACTAGGCATCTTTGAGGACTGTCAGTCAGCACTACTTCCTGTGACTCCAGGATATGGCCAAAGGATAGATTAGGGGTTACATATCCACAACTGTTGAAGTATAAGAAAAACAACTTGTGATTTGCAGATACAAAGAGACTTAATCCTGAGCATAGTGAACAGCTCCTACCGAGCTCACCTACAAGAAGAGAAAATGTGGGTTTGGTGGAAGTCCCTGGCAGAGCTGCCAAGCTGTATAGACAGGGCTGTTCCACCTATTTCTCCCCTGCTTTATTTCCTCACATTCTGACTTACATCCCCTTTACAGCCTTTGGCTAGGCTTTGTGTCTCTAAAGCTGTTAGTAAAGACAATTATCTGAATATAAATTACAGATGTACAGCTTTGGGACAGCACACTCTGACTCAGAGTTGTCTTCATACTGCTCTGTCACATTCTTCCACCTGCATCTAGATTGCATATTGAGTTGTATTGACAGTGTTGTTGGCTATAAAGTGAGAGACCTTCAGTAAAGGACATTTAAAAAAGAAATTGTAATTTTTCTCCAGTCTTTTGGAATGTGTGTATGAACCGGTATCAGACTGAGTAGATTTTAGAAAATATCACAGAGGTTTTTGCATCACTTACAGGATACAGCACAATGATGGACCAAGGACTGAAAGCTGCAGGAATCAGGTTCTACAACTGCTGTGTTTCCACGGGCAATTCACTGTTAGTCTCCCCTTGCCTCAGTTTCCCCATCTTTAAAACTGGGATGATAAAGGTTGTCTGCCTCTCATAGGGATTGGAATCAGCAATTTAACAGCAATTTAACAGCATTTAGGAAATACAGTATGATATACCAATGCAGGGTTGTATTCAGACCAGAGAACCCTTATTGTAAGATCAGTAATATTATGCTTTGTTATGTTTTATCAACTGTTATTAGATGTCAACATAAGCCAAGTAATATAGTGAATAGTAAAGGGGAAGTGAGTTTTAACTACTCTTTAACCATCCCATTTTCAGCTTCCCACAAACGGATCCCAGATGGCCATTGTCACAGCCCTGCACCAGTGCTTTCTCAGCATACACCAGAAAATTGTACCAGGCACGTGCTTGTCAAGACTTTGGATGTACTTCCGTGCTCCTATGCCTTGAGCTGCTGCTGTCCTTTCTGTCTGTCACAAACATATCTTTCCTCTGCATTGCTGTAAATACCCATGACTGAAGCCAGGGACTGGCTATATAATCAGGAAAAAAGAGAAGAGGAGCAATTAGGACCTTTAAGAAGCAAAACAAATGAACAAACAAAACCTAGACACATTATTATAAAACAGGGGATTTGCTATTCATACATCCCTTATGCTAACATATGATCACTAAAAAGATAGCACAGCCATATTTGAATAGCCCTTAAATATGTCCTGTTACTTGCTTACCCCATGTTGCCATATAAAGAATATGCAGGACAGTAGCTGAAGATTTCTTTGAGTACTGTGTTTGAGGTAAGACAATAGTCTGCCTGGTTTTGTTTTTAAGCACTAAAAGTCTCTCATGACAAAGCACAGAATGTACAGTGCTGGAAGAAACCCACTGCAGTAAGTCACAGGTGTACCTTTTACAAGCAGGTGAAATGCATACAGCATTTGAGAGAGTGCACTTATTCTTAAGGCAAACATTTTCAGTTCAGAACCATCAGATAATTAGGCAGGTGTGTATTCAAAATGAAAAACCACCATATTCTTTTTTCTGTTACATGCTTGTCATAGGAGTGGCTTGATTTTCTGATTGTTTCTGATGTTCCTGAGACAAAAAGAGAAGCGTGGAATTAACCTACTGTATGATGTACACTTAATCTTTATAGGGTTTTGGGGTTTGCTTTCTATGAAAGCTGCATTCCAAGCAGTGGTTTCTGCTCATGAATATAGAATTACATTACTGTAAATGTTACACATTGCTTTACATTTTAATTGAGGAGCTGATGTTCTACCTGGGTAAGTGCCCATCAGCATTAGATGACACACAATTAAAGCACAGTGTCAAAACCTAATTTTCAAAGGTAAATGTTTAAAATCGCATGTGTGCCTATTTTTGGATCAAAACCCCTTATCAAGCTGTACACTGGCTTTCCTAGCAAATCCAAATGTGCAGACCATGGCAGTATGAATCATCAGCTTGCCTCTGATCAGAATTCAGGGTATATTCTGGTTTGTGTATAATACTAATTGAGTTTGGCTTAGCACCTGAAAGCACATACTTTATTTTGACTGCTTGGGAATATCATACAAGGAAAGACTTTTATATTTCAGTGAAATTTACTGTACATTTGAGGAAATCATTAAGAGTAATTTTTTTCCTCAAGGCTGCTGCAAGCGTACATTTTTAGTTCATGGAAGATGAATGCTATTCCTAAAACTCAGTATTTTATTAATCTGTAATGTTGATGTCACCGTAGTACTTAGAGCCTCCTCTTGCTGTTCCTGTAAAATTCTTCCCAAATTCAGTAAATCATAATAATCTCAAAAGTCACTATTTGCACATGCTTAGCAGATGGTTCCTGAGAGATGGTTCCTTAAACCACACTATATGCTGTTTGGGGCTTTGCAATTGCTTTTTTTGGAAGCCAGGGGCTGCTCTGGTCCCTGGCAATTCTGCTAAGTTCAGAGAGATTGTTTTCTTGTTTTTGGTTTTTTTTTGTTTTGCCTTTTTTTTTTTAATGCGTCCTCCTCTGATTTCATGGAAGGTGAATTAGTCTGACTGGAATGGAGAGGAACAGAGGTCCATGAAGATACAGAAATCTTAGGAAGCTGATGGAGAATAATGGTGCAGAGGGGAACTGGGACTAGTGGGTCAAATATAACAAAAAGAGAATGAATCCCAGTTTTGAGGAACATATTGGAAAACAAACAGGGAGTTGTATTTTTCACCCCATTACACATCACCTCTCTTTGTGTTTCTTTGTCTCTCCTGTTGCCAGAAAAGAGTAGTGGCAATCATAGTAAAGGAAGTGTTTTATTCTCCCTTGAAAAGTTTCCTTCTTGGCTTGTGAGATCAAAGTCTCTATACTAAGACTTCAGATCTGCCAATGGGTCCTCTGAGATGATACTGCATTCAGGAATTCATGTGGGGGATGGGAAGCCATTTGCTTTAAAAACAGCCCCACTCTGTCCCCCGGTCCCATTCCAGAATTTATATACAGATATATATTAAAGAGCGTTCATGTTGCAGAGTCAGGCACTGAAATGTTCAGAAACACCTACTTTGAGATGCTGATACGACCTTAATTTGGCCTGAGTGTGAACATACATTTCACTTACATGGTAACGCATTAGATTTTTGTGGGATTAAGCCATTCCTTTTAAGCTGTCCAGGATCAATTAAGGAGTCAGAGTTGTGTATGGAATGAGTCTGTTTCCTGGAGGCCAAACCCTCTGTCATTTGCTGTAGGTGCTGGAATGTAGCTGTGACTGAAATGAAGAGGAAAGACGATTTAAAGAAAAGACTCGTGAGTTATGTAGCTGTATGCCCTCTTGCAAATCAAACTTTGTTCTTGTCTCTCACTACTACATCTGCCTGCCTGAGGACTCTTGATACCTGAGAGCTGGGAAGCACAATTTTGTCTGGGTAAAAGTATGGGAGGAAAGGGCTTGAGTGGAGAAGAGCTGCAGTAAGGTGGGTGAACTCAGCTCTGGCTTCTGAAAGTTATCTGTCTTCTTGTCAGGAGATCCTCTGAGTGAAAGAGAAAATCAAGATACGTGACACTAATCCCTGGATCACTGATCTGTAGCCAGAGGTCCAGGTGGCGTGGAATGGCCTGGACAGAGGTGAAACTGTCTGCAGCTTGATAGAGGAAAGGGAGCAGGATATGAAGAGTGACCAGGCTTTGGCACAATCATGCTCATAGGTGTGAGAAGAAAGATAATGAAAAAGGGAAACCTTCAGTAAGGTGGAGTTCAGGGTCGAGAGTGACTGCTAAGTTCCTCCGTCTCTCGGTAAAGCTTTGTAATTTCTTCCCATTTGCCATTGCTGAGGCTCTGCTGCTTTCAGCGTTCACTGGGGATGCCACCAGCCACAGACTATAAACAGAGGATTACCTGGAGAAAAAAAAAAAGTCGATTAGTTCTTGTGAGGAAAACAGCGCCTTCCATTTACACTGACTGCGATGGTGTGTGTTCCCCTTGCTTCCAGTTCTTGGAAAGAGCCTACCACGGGGCTCGCTGGCTCTCTAGAGCTGCTCTCTGCCAAATCCTAGCCCTGTGGCAGGACCACATCCTCGCTTCTGCCCGGCTGCTGCATAATGCATAATCGTGCCCTACGTCCGTATCAGATCCTGAGTTTCCTGCTTTTCCCTGTTATGTCCTCGGTTTCCCTTTCCCCCTCCCTTCAGGCCCCCTGTGAGCTCCCACCGCCTCCGCCGCCGCCTTCCCCCCCGATCGCGGGCAGCCCCGCGCGCTCCGCTCCAGGAGGAGATGAAAAGGCGAGGAAGGGGCGGTGGGAGGAGGGAAGGCGCGGGCGAGGAGCCCGCGGAGGGCAGCGGGGCCGCGGGGCGGCGGTGTTGGGTCGGGCAGCGCTGTTGGGTCGGGCAGCGCTGCCCGGGCGGGGGCCGGGGGTGCCCACCGTGCCCGCCTCGCCCCGCGGGGGCGGCTCCGCGGGGATGGGCAGGGACCCATAGGACTGCTGTGACATTTTGGGAAAACCGGCCAAAATCTCTGAAAAAAGCAGCTGGTGGTGCTGGCGTGAGGCTGTATAAAGCATAGGGGTGTTACCCTGCCAGCGTATCGAATGTGAAGTAATACGATATTTCTGCCCCAAAGAAACGGTCACGTTCCGTTCTTTGGGGTTTTGTTCACCTCCCAGGTATAGAGTGCTGCTGCAAAGAAGAAAGGCAATTCCAATTCCAAGGCGGAATGTGTAAGCAGCCGGGGAGTGCCCAGGTACGACACTGGAGTGTAGGGAGTCAGAGGATTCCTCAGCAGCAGCGGCAGCAGCAGCAGCAGAGTGTCTGTGAGCAAGTGTCAGAGTGTCTTGGCAACAGTACAAGATGTCTGCAACTTTCCTTCACTTATGCAGAAAACACGTCGTGTAGGCAGTGCAGTGGTGCGTGAACACAGGCTTGGGTTTGAAATATTTGCATTGAAAGCAAAGGCTTCTTTGGTCGGTGTAGGGAGACTGAAAATTTTGTGACAGAGGCTATGGCATTTCTCTCCCTGGCCATTAATTGGTTGTTACAAATCTGCAGTGCAGTAATTTTTTTTTTCTTTCCCCTTCCTTTCCTCTCCTTCAAATTATTTATTCTAATAGTAATATTAGTTTTAAGTGGTGTAGAACATGAACTAGTTTCTTTGGTAACCAAGTCGGTTACACACCCACACAAAGTTAGAATCTGCTAGGTGCAGACATTTTCCCTTTTAGAAAAGATGTGGGTTTTGAAAACCACAGCAGTAGGGCAGCAATATATGTTCTCAGGGAGTAGTTTCAGAAAAAGTTCCATATACCATATGCAGATTTATATATAAGTACTGATCTTTTGTTTATACACACATATGTAACTTGAATATATTACTTGAATATTGATTTCCTCATTGACTTCAGGATTATATACTTCTTATCCCAGTATTTCATCCTTCCCACGTTCTCCCTCACTTCTACCCACTTGTAGAGAATAAGTGGCTATGAAAGAGTATGCAATAGGGATACAGCACAGGTGAATAAGCCTGCAAATACATGCTGCATTGTTTCTTACTTTATTTGGTGTAAGTAAAAATTTACACTTTTCCTTAATCTGCCCCCTGAAATTATAGAGGTGAACTGCAGCAGCTTTTGTAGATAACTTCTTGTTAGGGATTTAAATATAAAAGTGGCCTTTCTGTTTTTGTTGGATTTTGAAAGCAAATAGGTACATGCAGGATTAAAACCAATTTGTGAATACAAATTGCAACAATTAATATGACTAATAATCCCTATGATATTGTCTTGATCATGATCAGTAGTTTAGTCTGTAGGAGAAGCAGAAGCTTGGAGAATTTTATTGCATTCTCTCTAGTGACACATCAAAATCTGACAAAATTAGATGATGTACATTTTTAAACATACTTTCTTTGTTCCTGTATATGAGGCAAGAAGACACTAGTATCTGAACTGAAAGGTAGCTATAAACAGAGGCGGAGCCTGACAAGGCCATTTCATTGTTCTTGTCTGAATGAAGTGTTAAAAGGGAAACAAACAATAAATAAGGAAGAGTGAATTAGAAGGTTTTACTTTCTTTCCTTTCCTGTTCTGAATCATCAGTTATAATAGTAGGTATGTTTTTAGTCAAATGTGGTTTTTATGCTAATTTAATGCCTTTTAACTGCAGTTCTGAAGAGGGAAAAGCCTGACACAAATACGGAGAGCACCTGAAAGTACTCTTATGCAGTACTTGTTATTTCGTAACACACCTTACTGCGCTGCAACAACGTACAAAACATGCAGTGCAGCTCTGCACTAGAAAGCTGGAAAGGTTACATTTCATAGTTTACGGGAGGATGAGGATTGAGCCGGGTGGTGTGCAGTAAGCACTTTTTATAGTACTCTGTAGTTAAAATTTAATCTCTTATAAATAAAAAGTAATGAAAACATTAGTGGTAAGGAAAACCTGACTTGAAGAAAACTGACACTGATTGCTGTCCTCCTGTGGGTCACTTATTGTCATCCCATGGCCACATCACTTTCCTAAGCCTGTGGGGAATGTTTCCCTCTGGTCTTCTGCACATTCTGCTGTCTCCTCCTGGTGCCAGACAGTCCTTTCTGCAGCATCTTTCTCAGGCGTTTCCTGTCTGTCATTGCCATAGAGACAGCTTGTGCCTGTTAGAGACACCGCAGAGATGTGCTCGTTGGAGCCCAGGGATGGCTGGAGGAGGCAGATCATGGGCAGACCTGTAGGCTTAAGATGCTGTGGAAAGCCAGGTCTTCATCTGCATAACTGTTTCAGTACAGAAGGGCAACAGGTTCCAGAAATCCTCTGCAAGTGAAATCAGCTCATGGGGTGCAGCCAAAAGGCGTAAGGAACTCATTCCCAATGCCCTGGGTCATCTGAGCTGTGGTCTAACACCATTTCTGCTAAAGATGACGCACAACCTTTATTCATGTTCTCAGTAATAACTGAAATTTTGCTTAGAGCAGGAAGGCTGGGCTTGTAATACAAGAGGAAGGCAAGGACTTGAGGCAGCCTTGATTTCCACCTCTGGCACAGTAATTCTGTGTGGTCCTGATCAAACTGTCTCCCTTATTTTCTTCTCTTCAGAATAAGGGTATTACTTTCTTTCGCCCCTTTGTAGGTTAAGCAGAAACCTACAGACACCATCCAACCTAATCTCCATGCACATACACGCTGTTCAGTCACTTCCACACTTGCTCCACAACAGAGCAGTTGCAGCCCCTGAGGAATTCTGTAAACCTGAGCACCTTTGGTGCCTTGCCATGGGCATGCAGTCTTCTGCATCCAGTGTGGAGAGGCAGGTTCGAGGCAAGGTGCCTCAAAGCATGGTTCATCACCAGATATCCTCAGTCCTGCTAGTAGCAAGTAACACTGGCACTTTGGGTCTAAACTGCAGTTGGAGTAACAGGAATGTAGGTGCAAAATACTAGCTGGCAGTGTTGAATGAGTGTAAACCTCTGCTTAGTCCCAAACTTGGAGTAACACCACTGTTGTAATAGAAGTGTATATGGTTACTCTTATGGTGGGCAGCAACTATAGGGCAGAATGTTGTTTCTGCTGAACTGGTGCATGCCCTCTTCCATGCTTGCATGTGGGAGAAGTAGTAGTGGGAAAGAAATGGGGAGCAGGGTGAATCATGCCCCCACTTTTCCCACCTGGCCACTGCAGTGGGGAAACTGGAGCAGCACACTGCGCCAGGGACAGACCCAGAACATGTGGGATGTGTATGTGCAGGTGCCTGGTGCAAAGACCCTTGTCCTGTGCTGGCCAAATGTTGTCCCTGATGGTAAGAGAAGGTTAACAAACATGCACTGAGGCTAATAAAGCTTGACTCTCAGTGGGGCTAATTAGCTTCTCTACAGCAACACGGCAAAATGAGTGGCAGCTCTGCAACTAAATCACTGGTCACAGTCCCATGCAGAGCTGCTCTGCTTTCCTTGTCTGCTTGGGGAGAATCTCCTACTCCTGCATCAGTGGCAAAGCCACAAGGACAAGGGGTGCAGCTGCCAGTAAGGAGTTGAGGTGCAAAGGTGGTATCCATCATTACAGCTGTTTCTGAAACGATAGATGAAAATAGCAAAGGCCATCATTTACAGATACAATTTCATACTGATATCCCAACACTTTCAGCCCTGGTTAGACCCATTTTCTTGCTTTTTCTTATTTTCTCTATCTCTTCACAAAACATGTCAGTCCACAGCAGCCCTTAAAATTGTGTAGGAATATGTTAGCATGTGGGCTGCAGTAAACACTGCTGTTATTGATGGTGAAGAGAAACCAGCTTGAAAGAAAGCCTGATGTTAAGTGTACAAAGATGCTGAAGAGAACCTGTGCCTACAAGGTGAATGAGCCAAGGGATGTCTGGGGAGGGAATAAGTTGTCCAAAAAAGGAAGGGATGGGGGTCAGTTTTCCAGTTTTTATGCTCCCAGCCTTCTGTTGTGAAAAGAGAAACTCATCATACAGCCCTCATTTAGAAAAGCTCCAGTGTGAGCCTTTGTTACTTTTGGTTTTGTGTCTATGTGCTTATGTTTGCTTATTTACAGCCGCAACTGCTGTTCTCATCTTGAAGGGAAGGGATGGAGGATGTGGCTTACTTACCCTCAGTTTGTGGAAATCCACCTGCATATCTGGTCCCTGGGTCAGGCCTGGATTTCCTTTTGTTTGGAGTCTCTCAGTGTTTAAGATTGCCAAACAACACTAGCTCTGAAGTGAAAGTGCTGAATGTCACAAAGGCCTTATAAGAGCTTTACAGTGCTTTCATAAAAACTTGGATTAAGCTCATAATAATGGCCTTTATGTGCTGCAAATACATTAACACACTTCTCTGAGACAGAGCCTGCCTCCATTACTCTGGTTCCTGTGGCACACAGGAATTATTGCCTCCCAGAGAAGTGTTAAGTGAAATGTCACCAGGGGATTATCACCTCCCTTTCCTGCACAGTTTTGCTGAACTGAGCAGTAGAAGAGGGCCTCCCACTGCCCTGCTAGGAAGCCTTGAGGAAGAACCCTGGCTTGTGCTTTGGCTTGATATTACTTTTCAATAAGGAGGGAAGAAACATTGTTTTGCTGTATGTTTTTCTGGTATGAAGGGCTGTTCCGCAGTTCACTTCCAACACTTCTAGCTGCCTTTGTGGAAAACAAGGCATGATCCAGGAAGATTCACCTAATGTGAGGCTTTTTCTCTCTCCATTTCCTTACATGCTCCAAACACACCTCCAATGGGATTTTACTGTCCATACATTTCTTACAAGAAGCAACAGCAAGTTTAGTTGCTTGTACTTTTTGGGTTCATCGTATTCCTTGTCTGCCAGCCTTTGCTGCCAGCATAAGCAAGGATCTTTTGATCTTGGTGTCTTTTTTTTTAGTCCTGGTCACTCTCATCTTTCCTAAGATTAATGTGCTGTACTGGGAATTCTGGCTATTATTCACTGTGATTATTGCCTAATCGCGGTTTATGCAAACCAGTTTTACCTCAGACAAAGTGTAAGTACTCCCTAGCTTATGTACAAACGTGGTTGATGGCAAGATGAAAATTGCTTGACGTGTTGATATTTTATGATGTTAGATAGGTACATCCTGGAACGTATTTCAGATGTGTAATGCTGTAATATCAGGCAATTTTCTACATTTTCTACAGCAAATATAATACCTGGGACAAAGATGCATAGATTTAAGCAGTGATATATTAAAAACTATTTGTGGTGCAATGCTGATGTCATTTTAAAATGTTAAACATTGAAAACTGCATTTGAGGTTTCCAAGGTTCTGTCATAGCAGTCCTGTCTTTGCCAAGTTGAAGGACTTGCTTCCTCTTTATTTTGCATTTTTCGATATGCTCCCAAACATGCAAGACACCTGATGTACAGGAGCAAAGGTGCAGCCCCTTCCTGGGGAGGATCCTGGGCAGGGCATAGGGGGAGCAGCCATGGCCTGTGGCTGGGGACAGGACTGCGAGCCACTGCACCACTCACTCCTGCCAAATATGATCCCTCTTCTTGCCCTGAGAAAGTATTATCAAATCTTTGTGAGAGAAATAAAGATCATAAGCAGGCAAATAGATGTGAGGGAGGAGAGGAAGGGAGGTGGGGAAAGCAAGGATAAAACCATTTCTTGCTGTAGCATGAATGTATCTTGGGTCCATTTAATCATAGACTTTCCTCCTCCTCTGTCATTACCCTCCCACCCCCTCTCCAAACAACTTGTGTGGGAATTGGGAGTGAGGTGAGGGAGGTGCTTTGGGAGTTAACTGAATGTAAAGAAGCACGTGGAGCAAAACACAAGAGCTTGGGAAGAGGCACCAGCTGTAGGGATGAAAAAGTCAGGTGTCGTAGGGTAGGTCTGCAGCTGAGAGTGACTTTCAAGGAGAGCACGTGAAATCCTCCATCTAGACCCTTCTAGAATTGTGGCCAGGCATACTTTGTTGAGGATATTTAGGGGTGATGTGGGCTGCAGAGAGGGCAAGGAGTGACCCACGTTGCTGAGGGTATAGCTGGGGATTTTGAACTGAGCACCCGCAGGGTGGAGGAAATTGCCTGCTTGTTGAGTTGCAGAACCAACACATCTAGAAAACTCTGGCTTCCTGTGAGACACTTTATATTCTGTGACTCAGCTCCCACAACTGCTAAACAGAACAGCAGTGTATTTGTCAATGTCATGGGAGTTAGTGCATCAGTGCTGGAAAATTGCTGTGAGGTCTTTGGATGGACAGTACCACGAAAAGCACTTCAGTCAAAGGATCATCGTCAAAACACTTAATTTGGTATCTTACCATTTATGATTTAAAACAGATTTTTTTAATACCATGTTCAGCAGAATAAGCTAGTAGTTCATTTAAAAGTGACTTGTAGTGTCTTTTCTGGTTTTGTGATTTTAAAAATGCTGGCTTTGTTTTGTGTGCTAGTTCCTTTTTTTTTAAAAAAAAAAAGAATAATTTGTCTTTCTTTTTTTGATTTCATGTTTGGGAGATGTAATGTTAGACTTGGATGAAAATTAGAGGGTTTTTCCTAACATTAACTTTTATCCCATCAAGAAAAAAAGGCTGTATTATAAAAAATTAAAAAAGTAAATTCTGATAAGGAAACAATGAAATGGGCATATAATGCAGTTTCTGAATTACATTTTTTCTAATTTAACCCAACTGGAGCCAAATGTAGGTCTTGCAAGTGGTGGGAGAAGGCTGTTTTTTAACAGGAAAGGTGAGGCTGCTCAAGAAAACTGGTCCAACCAAAGGTGGACACGGACCTATAGCTCACAATAGGGAAACGTGCCATTACAGTGAAATCCAGCCAAACTGCTTCAAAACATAAGCATTTTGTGTCAAAATAAAATATTTACATCTGAATGGGAGTACTGTTAAAAGTTTTTGTTGTTGGTGAAAACAGAAAGTGTCATCAGATATTGTCCTCCCCAGCAGTATTTTATTATGTGGGATATGCATTATGCACTGAAAAATATTTGCAATATAAAATTTCCAGTTAATTTCTACGTAGGATGAATCCAAAATATAAGGGGTCTAGTGACTTTCTCTTAACCCCTCCCATACTTTAACATGTTTGTTAGTTGCTACTAAGAATGAGTGTTTTCTGAAGTGTTAGCTATCTGGTAACAGGAAGGGATAATTTTATGAGAAGGAGTTTGCTAAATTAGTAACTTTGTATTTCAGTGAGTATATTAGTATGTTACCTTACTCTTTCTATAATTTGTTCAAATTAAGTTGGATTTAATGTTGTCTGGCATGATACAAGTCTCAAGTACAGCCTATGCAACAAGATATGAGAGTTCAGATATGTATGTATGTGATATAATACTATATTTAAGAGAATTCTGTTAAATTTAAAACCCAGATTTTAGCCATCTGATATACAACACACTAAAAAATCTGCATTCTAATTTCACCTACATGTCATTGCTGAAAAACTATAAGGAAAAAGTTGTATGACACCTACAGTACACCTACAATGATTTAATTTGCTGCAGTGTCATGTATCAGCAAAATGATAACTAGCCAACCCTTTTGTCAACAGAGCACTATTAAATTTATCAGTTAAGTTGGTAGGTAAACAAGAGAGTTAATGAACGAGAGACAAGTTGGTCATGATGGGCAAGAATTTAGGGATTCTGCGTTGCCTTCTCCCTTATTCATCCTTTCATATACCTGTGCTATTTTGATTTGGCACCAATTTTACTCCTGTTTTACACTTGTCTTGCACTGCAGTAAATAATTACACAAAGATGAAGACAATTGCAAATCAGGCTTGACACATTTCATAGAGAAAATTGCAGGAACCATAGTTAGGACTCCTTAGGTGCTTGGCCTGGTTTTACAAATCATTTGCCATGTGACCTTGGAAAATTAAATTTTCTATGTTTCTGTTTATCTAACTGTACTACCTCCTGGGGTGTTATTAGGTGTAATTCATCAATCACTCAATATGCTTTTATAAAATATTTTGAAATCTCTGCTGAAAGAGACCAGGTAAGTGCAGAATAATATTTAGAAGGATAACTCACCTATTAAACTTGGTTTGTAGCCTCTTTGATTTACTGGTCCTTACCAATTGAATTTGGTTAAAACATTTAGCAAGTAGAGATGGAGAAAACCAGGAGAGGGTTATCAAGATCATGTGTATTTCAAAACATTAAAAATTTCAAGGAGTGGTTAATGGGTCTCTTTAGGCATGATATGACATTGAGTCCTTCAAAAAAGCTTAAATAAATTATATTTGCATTAATATTTATTACTCAGCAAGGTATTCTCAACGTTTTTAACTTGCAAGCCAACTATGAAAAAGCATGTAGATTTTAAAAAAAAAATCTGTAAATACGACTTGTCAGAAAATACAATTTCCAGCTTTTCTTCTTATCTTTTAAATGAAAGTTTCAGTTGCCTTGGAGAGAAGCAGAATTCACAAGGTACTTGTCTGAGCTCATGCATTTCTGTGACTGTAAGGTATAAGACTGCAAGTCTCACTTGAATTAGGCAAAAAAGCTTTTTTTTTTTCTAGAAATTCTCTCTTGGATTTAGGACATCACCTTCATAGAATTTAATTTTCTAAATAGAATCAAATTATTTCCTTATGAAGGTGATTATTTTTGGTCAGAAAAATTTCTATCTAGACGATCCTGTAAACAAATAATTATCAATTCTGTCCATAATAATAAACAATAAACTCTGTCTGATGTTTCATCCACTGAAGACTGTCCATTTCTCTCCTTACACCAGCCCAGACAGGGAGGGTTTTGCAATGGCTTCTTTGAAGTTTACACCAAAGAAAGTGAGAGCAGCTGGAAAACTAACCCTGAACACAGAGGTGCCAAGGGAGAGCAGAGAAGAATCTATAGACTTGATGCATGTATGGAGCAAGGTGCAGGTCTTAATGTAGATTTTTTTTTTTTGCTTATTGGAAAGTACCCCAGCATTTTGGGTGAGGAAGAGAGCAGAGCACTTTGCAGACAGCCTGCTGGACACTGTAAACAGGTAGCGAAGGAAAAATGGATATGTAGCCATCAGGGACTGTAGCTGTAGAAGTTGAAAGAGCTAATATTTTACAATGAAGGAGGTATGGAGAAGTATGTATTGTACATAATATCACTCAGGACATGATGTTAAGACTGCATATTGTTCCATTTAGAAATCGGTCCTGCATGCTAAATTGCTGTGGTAACATAATTTCTTTCCTGATTAATGGGACATTTCTCTCTTCAGAATTGACACCACTGAAAAAAACCCAAACAACAAAACCCCAGACAACAAACACTTATTTTGCTTATTGCAAAATCCTCTATTCTAGGATTTGGGGAACTTGCTTCTCCACCCAGTCAGAATAGACAGAAGCCCAGCCTGATGCCAGGCTCAGGTTGCTGACCCAGCTGTTCTTCAGTGAGCACTGCAGCCCTTTTGCCTCCTACTCCCATCCCAAGCTGCAAACTACTAAGGTTTTTTCCTTCTGCTGGCTGTAAAGAAAGAAAGCAATTGAAAGGCTGTCGCACCTATGCTGAAATACTAGTGAAGGGCTGGCATATTATGGGATAGGAGTATCAGTACATAGATATAAGAAATGCATAGATATCAGAAGATAATTAAACTGTTGTGAGAGTGATTTTTGCAGTTTGCTCATTCTTAAACTGAAAGTACATCTTTATCTATACATCTATTCTGGCGACACCATGGTTTGTCTTTAGTGGGAGTTTAATTTTGTCTGATTTCCAGAGAACGTTTTCAAGCCCAGCAGATGAATGTCTGATTCTCTACTGTGTTGTTCTCTGGGTAGTCACTAAGGTTTGCAGAAAATGCCCCTTTGTGTTACCAAATCTGACCCTGCCATTTACCATTGTGGCAGAATTTCTGGCTGGAGTATGGGCACCACCTTATTTTTCATTCTGCAAGGCAAAGGAGGCTCAGACCACAGGACAGGAGTCACCGTTAGGTTGCTGCTCTGTCCTCAGTATGGCATATCTTTATGTTTCTTTTCTTTTTCCTCTAAGCTGGGTGAAAAGTGGTTCAACTCTATGTGAACTTCTGTTCAACCATGACTAAGTCTGGTTTAAAGGGTATAAGGTAAAGTCTCTCATGCTTTCCTTGGGGATACAAGGCACTAATAAAGACTGTCCTTACAAGTAAGAAGCTTCTGAGTGTTGGTGTTACCAGGCTGGCACATTCACCTCCTTAGAGGTATCATCTTACCTGGGTGGCTGACGATCATATCTGCAGTGATTAGCCACTGTGGGTGCTTGAACACAGGCAATTTCTTTTATTATACAGCTGTTCAATATAGAAAATAATGGAGGCCTGAATTGCCATGGAATGAATGCACTTTTGCCCCATTAGCTGACTTGGAATGAGATCACTTTGTGGGTAGAGCAGTGGTGTCTGTGACCACAGTGTCAGGCCTGGTGAGGCACCCTGTTCCAGGGTCCCTTACACAGGGTTGGTAACACTAGCACAGGTGAAGTTGCTCTACTGCTGCCTCATACTCCAACTTCTGTATAGGACTCAGCTCATCATTATGCCGGTTTTATTATCAGCCAAGAAGTTGTAGGAAGCCAAACCCTTTGAAAAACAAAAAATATTCATCAATAGTTTATACATTGGTTGTGGAATAAATTACTTGCGAGCATCACTGCACTGCTGTGTTTGGAAGAGTTATAAGCCCCTGGCTTTGCTTACTAAGTCCTGGCCAAGCCTTCCTTGGTCGTTTCCACTCTCTCTGGCATTTCCTTTTTCCCTTGCTTTATTCATAAGGAGGTGATTTTTATCACTCTCTGCTCAGTAATAATGTGGTTCCTATCCTTCCTGCAAGAAGAAATTTCTTATTCTTTTTATTACGTATAATCATTCTTTCCTTAATTTATAGCATGTCATGTATTATTCAGTGACATCTCTTGGCTCTGATTACAGGTTCTATATAATCTTACACACTTCAAAAATGATTGTTTAAATTACAATAAAATAATATCCAGCTCATTTATCTGCTGAATTTGTCTTTCATTTGCAGTTATCAGGGCCAATGCTTTATACAAAAGAACTTTCTTGAGGAGCCGTGCAGAGAGGTGGAGCTAATGTGCTGGGATTCCTTGAGAAAGAGAAAGAAACAGCTCTGGGAAGCTGCCTTGTGGGAAGATGCTGAGGTTTGGAGAGAAATGGCAGAGTCTGTGAATCACTGGAGCCCTGAACCAGGGTGTATTGAAGACGGGGGGAGCAATGTCAAATGATGGCAAATTGTGATCTCAGCAAGTTTTTAAATTCTTCTGAAGGTGGAAAATTGAATTAAACATTCTTGGCCTACTTACCATCTACAGACAGACTCAGAGCTCATCCTAGGGAACATGTGCCTCCATTCCTCTGCTCTCCTCTGGTGACCTGAGGCAGCAGAAGATGAGGGTGGTTTGGTTTGGTTTGAAAGGGAGGAAGATTCATACAGGAGGTGAGGCCAAGGGAGGGCACCTGCTTTTAGGAAGTGGAGAAATGAGGAGAGGCTTGAAAAGCTGCTCTTCCTTGACCCTGATGAAATTAATTTTTACACTTTTTCTCAAGATCAATGAAATAATCTGTGTTGTGGTATTTTCCCATCAATGTAGAGAGAAATTTCTATTAATAGTTAAGTACTGTGGTAGTGTTATGAAAACCCTGTTGGAAATTGGGCTTCTGTAGTCTTTAGCAGTGGACACACACAGGGGATAGCATACCTTTTCCTTTTAGCTCCTATTTTCAGACAAAACTTGCTAGTCTTTCTCTTTACCCTTTTCCTATGTATTTAGAACATCTCTGGTCCTCTCCTGGATCCCAGCTACCTCCTCTCTGTCTGAGACAGAGAGAGAATTTCCTCCTGTGTGGTTGAACAAACAATAAACTGCAGTGCAGTCATGCCTGGGCTAAATCCTGAAATAAAGCTACTAGAAGTGTCCAGGCTTTTCTCTTTCCTTGTAAAGACCCACTAACTCAAGGGAGGAGACCTGTGAGGGATTTTTCAGAATGCTGTTGGGACTGAGTACAGTTTATGGGAGCTACTGGTCTAAGCTGGATACCCCTTCAGCTCCCTGGTCCTTATGAAATAATGCAAGATGTCCTTATGAACTTATCTAATTTCCCAGAAAGATCTATTTTTTCATCTCCTTCAGTCTACCTCCACTTAAAAAGAGGCTATTGGATGATCCTGTAGCTGGAGCAACTCCTCTGGCCACCTTTGTTTGTCAAGAGCTATTTCTTAGGGAAATCATTCCTTTATGCCTCAACCCTCCTCCCAACCAGCTCCAAGTTCAGGTAACTTGAAATGAACACAAATCCTGCCCAGGAATTTATGTTGTCTAACTTCTCTTCTCAAGCTAGTGGTACATCTAGGCCAAATTGATATCCATATTTTGTATTTTGGGCCCCTTTCTAACCCATAATGTAAAGGCAGAATGGCACATACCAAGGAGTGGACATGTCTCTTCTGGGGTTATTCCATCTGCTACAAAGATATTGCTGCTGTGTGATTTCTGGCCAGATGTCCAGATTTCAACTTTCTCACTTTTGAGGGAGAGGAGAGGTGCTGGGTGTTTGTGTCTAGTCCGAGACCTTTAGCTTATCCTTTTTTGTACTCACTTGGATTAAGTGTGGGTTCAGCTGTAGTGGGCGAGCCCTCCCCAGCTTGCATTCCCAGGATGGCACAGAGACCACTTATAACATTAAATCAATTCCTATTAGCAAAACTGCCTGCTGGAAGCTTTCATTTGCACTCCCAATGCCAGAGAAAATAACGTATTTCTTACCCTCCTCACACAGACAGTTCCTACAGACTCTTTTATCAAATAAAAGCAAGGAAGGGTTTTTTGTTGTTGCTTTTTGTTGAAGATTCCTGACTGAAAACCCGCAGTACCCACTTTTCTCTCTGGTTAGGATCCAGCACTGCAGAAACTCATTTTCACTATACTTCAGCTGAAAACTTTAAAGACTGCGGACAGGAGCTGGAGCAGTCTCTGGATGCTGATTCTTGTCAGGTTTATAGATGTATTCCTAAGCAAGTAGTTTCTGCTCTCTGCAGGATGTTGCTTCTATCTCTACGGGCTAGGTTATGTAAAAATAATGTCAGAAGCCTGCCTTAACCTGGCAAAAAAAAGGGAAATAACGATTGTTCAGTGAAATGCTGCCTTTTCAATCAATCCTCCTCCCTAATTAGTGCTGCATGGTGGAGCTAATCTTTCAATAATAATGAAAAAAAAAGAAAGAGCAATTTTATTGATGACTGATGGGAGAAAACCTGAATACATTATTAAAAGCACCAATCAGTTGTATCTAGAGGGGGTTTAATAAAAAAAATTTTTGAAAAAAGTAATGAGCTAGGTTTTTCAATAGGAATATAAGCTTTATGTCTAATGTAGTCTGGTGTGACTTGGGAGGAGAGGGTGCTCTCACCACCTTTATTTCATGCACTAGGAAAAGTTACCGTGGACCTCGGTCGGCCCTATTGGAAAAAATGCATTTCTAAGTGTGCAGAAGAACAGAGTGGGACAAGTCAGCCATGAGATGTGCTTTCAGAACACTAGGAATGAACACATATCTGAGTTGATACATCTTAATACAAAGACCAATTGTGACTTATAATTCACAGAATCACATTATCACAGAATATGCCAAATTAGAAGGGACCCACAAGGATCATCGAGTCCAACTCCTGGCCCTGCACAGAACCACCCCTGTTTCGTCAGACATGGTTCCTTCTTTTTTTTTTCATCAATTCCTCGTTAGTAACAATCCTCATTTTGAGAAGTGGTACAAACGAGTCTGAAATTGTAGGCCTAAAATGTTACACTAGCTTGCTGTATGAAGTATTTCCTGCGTTAAAAGTCTCTTATTTTACTGCAATATTAAATCAAGCAAGTAGCATGTGGGATATGATCCTTTGCTACTGACTTGCATTTGAGGAAACAGAGCTAATAAAACTCATGCACTTATATCCCACAGGCCTCGGTATGGAAATAGACATTAAGCCAGGAAAATAAATCCCTTTCATCTAGGAGAAAAAGGCAAGAAAAATCAGAAAGGCTTTTCTAAGATGGTTAGATTGCTTCACTATTATAATGTCTTAGGAAACATAACACTATTAAGAAGACCCTACAAACATATGAGCTTATGCTCTCTAGTAGCTCCTCCTATCATAACCTCCCTTATTAGGAGGTATTCAGGTCCCCTGAAAAAACCCAAAACAAGGCTGTAAAGTCTCTCACCTGGCTTTCATTTCTGTGGTGTGGTATCGCCTGGCCAGTTAGTGGTGGCAGCTGGGATGCTGGAGACAGGAACAAAAGGAAATGGATCTGAACAGTGCTACTGGAAAGAGAACATTAGACAGAAACTTTCCTATGCCCTTTCTCAGGAAAAAAGGGCTGGTGGATGTTGGTTGTGTGCTATCATTTTGCACTACTGTCCATGAGTTTGGAGGTGTTGACTCCATTCAGCTTTAACTATTTTAACACAAGTGTAAATGCCCTGGTAGTGCTGATACGTAATCTCACATCACAGCCATGGTTCCTCTCTCTGTGTGAGCCAGGGCAGAAGCTAACTGATTGCAACCAGGCTTTAAAAAGAAATGTAATTAGATGTAAGTCACCATTTCAGAGCAGTTGTGCTGACAGCTAGGGGATTAATTCTGCTCTTGCTTATTAAGCATATGCTCCAGATTTTTGATATAATTTAAGTTGAAGAGAATATTACATGACACGCTTCCCTTTAAACTTTTACAACTTCTTGGATCTCCTTCCAATGTTAATTGTAATCCCAAGTGATGAGTCTACCCATTCAACACAAAGTCAGTAAATTGTTCTGCCTCTGGTGAAATGGTTGCTGGGTGTGGGGAGTCATTCTACTGCTCCTCTCTGTGTATGCAGTCAAGGCTGGGTAGAGGGACTCAGTCCTGCAGTGACAGCAATGAGCTCACTGGTCACAGGGAAAAAAAAATCGTCTTGTAAACTTCTTGGTCTTCCCCTCTGCTCTGCTGTTCCTGGCTCTTCCCCTTCTCCACTTAGTGTGTAAGAAACTTTGGAGCTTCCCCATCCCTTGGGGCTATGTTACCCATCACCCATCGCAGGCATTACAGGTTGTACTTATGAATTGTAAGACAAAAAAGCATCTCTTAACTATGCAACATGCTGCTGCAACACTGAGAGTACTGCAATCCTTGGGCTTGAGTTTTCAATGGTCTGGGCAAGCCTTAAAGATCCAGAGAACTCATGTAAGCAGCTAATTTTCAGCAAAGTATACTCTGTAGCGTTCATGGGACCAGGACAAGCTAGGTTAGAGGAAGATGGGTATTTCACTGGGTGGATTTGGAATTGGAGCTTCTGTTTCTCTTGAAGACATAACAGTATGTTTGATAGTTACTCAGCTTGGGGAAACTGGAGAGGGGTCACATATGTTACCCAAACCCTGGCCCACAGTGAACCACCAGAGGTTGAAAGATGCTAATGGCATCGGAGTAAGCATGGGTGAGCAACCACCCCTCTGAGGGCAGAGCAGTCTCCTGTGAGCAGCTCTGTGACTATTTCCCACATTTGACAGTCATACTACTTGCTGAGACAAGCGCAATAAGGAACTTGAAGCAGGCAAGAGAACTGCATTATGAAAAGAAGCCTTGGCTTTTTCCCTCAGCAAAAGGCTCAGCTACTTAATACTGGTGTAGCTGCATCTGAGCTATGTCCCCCACCTCAATATTGTATTATTAATTCTATAACAATTGTGTTGCTATTCTGTGCCACGGATGGGTTTTTTAACCATTTCATTAGCTCAGTGGGAATGGTACACAGAAACAGTTTAATTCTGTAGGATTATAATGACTCACAACACTCAAAGGAGCAAATTCCAGGATACTAGAACAAATTTGGACACTGCCAGCCTCCTCATGGCACAGGCTTCAGCTAAGATCACTCTGACTAAATATGCAGCTAAGGCACAGCTGAACGTGACTCATAGGAAATAGTATGCTGACCTGAATACACATGCTGAGTGTATGCTGTGGGTGGGCAGCTTAAACACTTTGTAAAACCATTTCTTTTAGTCCTATTTTTTCCACCTCCCGATCAACAGTGAAAACTGAGCTTTAGTAATCTGAGTTTCCCCTTTGCCCTGCAAAAGCAATAAATATACTGTCCCCCTCTCCCAACAACATGGGTTCTGTTACAGATTCATGTAGCGAAGCTTCTGCCAAATCTGGTGCTGATGAGTAGTGGGAAGGATTTGCAGCTGGGAGATGCTGGAGGTGGTGTGAGGTGAGGGAGTGGGTTTGGGTGAAGTGATGGGATGCCAGGGTGGATCTGCAAGGACTGCAACAGCTGGGTGAAGGCACAGGCGGGTCCGTGCACAGACACACATGCTGCACTGGTTAAGTGCTTGGGGGTTTTTTTGTGTTTGGTTGGTTGTTTTTTTTTAACTTTGGTGTATTGTCTAAGGTAGATATAGACTGCTCAACTAAGTCACCAGTGCAAAACCACAAATGATGATAGGATTATTATGCCTGTTAGTTTACAATGGAAAAAAAGGTCACAATTCCTAATCCTTACTTTGAGTTAGAAGAGAGGCATACAGTGATGAAACTTCTTTTATTCATCCACTCAGGTCTTAAGCACCATGAGCATTAGGCAGCCAGCATGTTTACAGCCTCGTATAGCAATTCCCACTGACTGCATTTGGACACACACTCCACTACAGGCGAAACTTGCCTCTGTAAGGGGAATTCAGGGAAAAAAGAGGAGCTTATGTTTTCTTGACGTTAATGAGAAGGATCTGGCACTAACTGAAAGTAATTGACAACATTAGGGCAATGATAAAGGGCTGGCCTTGTTGCCAGAAAGACAGATTAGAGGGAGAGACATTTTTTGAGTCCAGTAATTATTCCAGAGGCAAGGAAGTGCATTCTCTCTAAATCCATGGGGGTATATAATGGATGTACTTAAATTTTCATATTGCTGCACAAAAACTTTCAGTCTCTGAAACAATGAACTCATTTTTTCCCACTGTGGAAAAATATAGATCAGGATTGTAGTGGTCTATTGGTAACCATTGTCTGCAGCTGAGTTCTTGCTAAAGAAAAGTGAGTCCACGAACATAGTACCATGATATAGTGTGTTACTGTGTGCAAGCTGAAATGTGCTAACTCAGAGAGAAGATTGCCCCAAGGCAGGAAACATTCTTTTTTCCCAGCTTTTTTTTCCCCTTCTTATATGTGCTTTTGTGTTAAATACTTACAGAGGGTAACAGTACTGTATGAAATGCAATTCACTGGTGTTCACCCACACCAGTGGCATTTCTGCTGTGTTTGGGCATTTGATTATATTTCATTGACTAAATAATCCTAAAGGTATATAGGACTGAAGGTAATTGGGTGCCTCAAGACCAGGGCAGGACTACATAGCTGGGACTTCATCACTGTTTAAGTATGGAGTGTGTGTATAGCAACAAGTCTACTTGAATTACTTTAATGGATACTTTAATTTAGAAAATATTTATGTCTATGGAAAGAGTGTAGCTCATCTAAAGATGTCATGTTTATAACTGCTCTTTCTTACAAATAAGAGTGAGGCACTTATGCAGCTTTAGAATATAGTATCCTTTGCACTTAGCTCAGCTTTGCGCTTTTGAGTCACCAAAAGTGACTGGTTTTAGAACAAAGACACCAAATGAACAACATCGAGTCATGGTATTTACCTGAGCATTCCAGGGGAATGTGGGGATAAAGCAGCTATGCTACTAGCTGTGGTGTAGAGCCTCTCTTGCAGAACTCCTTGGTTTCTGCCATTTGTTAGGAATTAAATAGGTTGCTCCCTTTGTTGAATTCCCTCAAGATCTCTTTACAAAACTAGGCATCCAAGGATAAGAGGGAAGGCCTTTGCAAAAGCAAATAGTTGTTTAAAAGATAGGAACAGGGGGTTAAAATAGTAAGTTCTCTCAGGGGAGAGAGGTCCAAAATGCTTTGTGCCAAGACCTGTGGAATTGAAAATATATATTTGTGAATTCATTTATATAATGTTCTGTAAAAGTGGGTGAATATAAACTTTTGACAAACTTGTACTGATGATACTAAATCCTTCAGCATAGTAGAGATGAGAGCTGATGGTGCAGAACTGCAAAAAAATATTGCATGGCTAAGGGACTGGTCAGTAAAGTAGGAAAAAAAGAAAATTTAATCAAATATGGTACATACTGGAAATCAACAATCCTGACTTCATACATAAGAATGATGGACTAAGCTGGCCATTAGCACTCACCAATCTATGCAGGTTGCTGACTACATGGAAATCACCTCAGGCTCAGAAAGCGTCTGACTTGCAAATCGGTGGAGGCTGGAATATCCAGGGTAAGGAGTTTATATGTCTCCTTGCTACACTCCACTTTAGGTGTCTGGTTCTGGCTGCTGTTGAAGGCAAAATTCTAGCATCTCTGGACCATCAGTCAGAGACAGGACTGCTGTTATTCTTACTTTCTTATGCTTTCAAAAATCTCCCTCTTTATTTTGTTTACTGTCTGAGCCACCGAGAAATTAACTTCTCACTTCAGACAGAATTCAGAGGAAACAGAAAAAAATTACATTCAAATATATTGGCTAAATCCAAAACATTTAATGGTTTGTTTGTGTGTGTCTGGAGAAAAAGAGAAATGAGATATACTGAACCCATGATACTTAGAAAAGTACCCCTGTTCAGAACAAGTTCATGCATTTTTGGGTCAAGATCCATGAAACTGACTTATGGGTTTATTGTAAACATATGCCTAATTGAGAAGGTATCCTACTAAAGCCATCTAGTTAAATTTACCTTGAGTTGGGAATGTGTTTGTGCCGTGGGAAGAACTGGTCTTCATCCTTCATATTTAATGAGAATAGGAACATTTTCAGAAAAGACAGCCCTTTGCTTTTAAAATATTTGGGCTTTTTGTCCCTGGATATAGACACTTCCTCAGTCTTAACAGAATATTCCATTACAGGAGTAAAGTGTGGCATACTTTTCCACAAGCAAGATTTCTTGTTTTAAATGTCACTTAATTTGTCAACTTTATTGCAGGATGGGGAAATGGTGCTGAATGCAGCTGTCACCTTCAGTGCTTGGCCTTGGCAGGTTTTCCAGTAAGAATGAATTTTACAGCTTGTCTACCCTCCAGCCTTTAGTTATCTGGAACTGCTTTTTACCATTATAGCTGCTCAGCTGCAATTAAGAGGGCATCTGAGTATTTGGGAATTCCTTGGACCATTAGTTTGAGCAACCCTAATTACAGTAGGAAAGTTTTTTTTTTTTTTTAGTATTCTGTCCTTTTAATTACCTAGAAGAAGTTTATTTGAGAGGAAATTATCTGTTTGGTTGGGAAATTTGCTCTTTTGTAAACCCAGTATTTCAGCAACAAAACTGTAGCTTTTACCTAGAGCTGGGCAAAATCCATCAGTTTTGTGTCAGTGGACCATTTGTGAGAATTTCCACCATTTCATGCGACTCTTAATGTTTTTCTGTTACTGTTTTTTTTTTTTCTTTTCATTTTCAGTTACCAGAAAAGACCCATATTTGCCTCAAAATACAGGCAGACACACCCACAAAGTCAAGGATTCCTGTGGCCCAGTTTTATGTACCTGAAGCTTCTTGCTCTTACCCACAGACATCATGCCAAAAAATGTGTTCTTGGCCACAGAGTCCACCTCTCCTCATCAATTCAGGGCTACACAAGTTAAAGGAAATTCCTGCTGTTCAGGAAAGACCATCTTACTTTTGATTTTTATTATGTGGTGGTTTTTTTATATTCTTCCAAGCTGTTTTTGTCCAAAGGCCAGACTTTTGCTTTGATTATGATGGCTGTAAGGAGTTTCTAAGCCTCCAAAAGACTACTTAGAGGAGCCTTCCCATTGACATCAAATAGCTTTAGATCCAGGGAGGCTCATTCTGAAGACACCAAAACCAATTCAGACTTTTTTCAAACTCTACATTGTAATATTGATGTTTGAAACTTATCTGCTTCTTCCAAACTGTTCTTCCTCATTTGAATTTAGAATTACTAGTTTCTTAAGCTATAATATATATAATAAAAAAATATATATAAAATTGATGCTCTAGAATCACTTGTAGAAACCTTTTAATATGCTCAGTAGCTGTAAATATTGTCAATAAGGTTTCTAGTATATAATTATACTGAGACTGTTTAGCATGCATTTCGCTTGAATACTATTTATTAAAAGTTCTGAGTCTTAAAATCACAGGTTTCTTTTAGAAGTCATTAGCCTCACTGTAGAATGGCTTTTCCTGACACTAGAATTTCCTGCAAGTCCTGAGTCATTTGTCACCATTTCAGTGATAATGAATTTTGCAAAAGCAGTTCATTCTGTGCTTTTTCAATGTACAGTTGTCAGGCAGATATCATCTGGACAAAATGTTAAATAAGCAGTATTACGAAGAAGAAAAAAAAAAACTTTGACAGCAAATACAAGCAGCCTCCGCTTATCGGACTGGTGGCAGCAGTGCAGTCTGCACCCACAGGCACTGCAAAGTCACTGTGGTTTTCTACCACACCAGCAGAAAACTCTGGGGCTTGGAAAAGGAAAGTCAAACATGCTTCTCACTATACCCAGGGCAGCTTTTCATAAGTCCTGTTCTTGGTCTGTTCTCCTTGTCTTCTGACCTTTGTGATGGTGCATGAGCGGAGATAAGTCTTTCTAGCTTGGAACTGGACTGCAGTGATTTAAGAGGGATGTCTGTGTGTTGTTCTCAGGTGACTGAAGAGTCATCAGCTTTTCTGATGAACAGAACAATCACACAAAAGGATAGTTCTGCTCTGCCAACTCCAGAATGAATGTCTGAAATAGTTCTGTATTTTACTGTGTTCCATGTGTCTGGACAGTCAGCTGTGGCTGATGACACTGGCTGTGCAGGAGCAAGAACAAGGGAGAATACAAGAGGATCTCCACTTTTACTACAGGGACAGCCCTAAAGCTTAGTAGTCAAAAAGGATGTGAAAGGTAGGCAGCAGTTTATCAGTAAATTTGCCCTTACAATGTTTTCATGTGTATCAGGGAAACTCATGTCATGGACATATCACAGACGGAAAAGATGGGAGTTGGCTCTCCTTCCTACCTGATGGTCAAGTCAGGAGACAGACAGAAAACTGGCATGTTGCATCTCAGTGACAGGTTGGTTTGACTTGCTTCCCACAGGAGAAAGCCTGCATTGCTTGGTTTTTGAAGTGTGAAGAAAAATTTCTGACTCATAGTTGTGTTAGGCAAAGAGAGCCTGAAATGCACCTTCTTTCCTAGGTCAGGGAGCTCATGGCTTCCTGATCTTCAGTGAAACAGTGTACATAACAAGAGGATGATCCAGATATATCCATGTCCAAGTAGTGACATCTCATGGGCTGCATCAATATATGACCACCTTACATCCTAGACATTAGAATCACCCTAACCTGTGTGGTGCATGCTGCTGCTCAGTTACTTTAACCCTTGCTCAAAGCATTGAATGTCAAACTTCAAATAAAGCCAGCTCTTTCCTTGGAAAATAATTATTTTTTTTCCCTTTCATATGATTTTTACTGCTAAATCTAAACCATTGCAAAGCTAGATGTGTAATCTAAACTAGGCATTTGGGGAGCTGTTTTATGTATTTCCATCATCTGTTTCAGGACAAAATGCATTCCCCTCTGGAGTGCATCCATCTGTCTCTGTTGACTACACAGGGACAAAACTCATTGAGTATAGAGTAGACTCTTAGACAGCTTCATGTGATGAATCTTACCCTTACTGTACTGGCTCTCGGAAGAAAATGGTGGTACAGCAGGCAGGGGCTGGAAAACATCTAATATCTACTGAGCTTATCCACAGCCTAACACACAACATAAAAATAATTATCGACCTTTTCCTTTTTGAGGAGGACTCACAGAGAGCTGACACTCCGCAGTTGCTGAATGCTTTCAACAGCAGTTGGGGTTTCTGTGCAGTGACAAGGAGTACACAGCTCTTCCCAGGATTAGGCCTTTGGTGATCTCATGCTGCTTCTGACAGCTCAAAGCACCTCTTATAATGAACAGGCAGAGAAGTTTGGCATTTTTGTATGAGCAAGGCCTGTTGTTATAGCGGTAATGTTAATCCTAACCATGGGAGACCTGGCTCACCAGAGGTGTGATTATTTAATATTTAAAAGTAATGGCTTTGGATATGTGAAGAACTGCAGATTTGATTATAGACAGGTCATGCAAACTACAGTTATGAATTATGCTGTGAATGTAGCCTCTGTAATGTCTGAGTCCCACTGCAATGGACTAGATGTTCATAAGTGCATCATGTGTTGTCCCTACTAGATGATGCATGTGTTCTTAAAATCAGGCAGAGTAAAACAGTAACACACCTCTATGCAGCTTTATAACATGACCTCTAGATGCCATCAACAAGTTGGGGCAACAATACCAAAAGCCTATTCAGTTAATTACAACTTGCCAAATAATGGGAATTTTTTATGGTAAAAATGAGCCCCTTTTTTATTGTGAACAGGTGAACTTTTCATTTTTCAGCAAGCTTTTTCAATTTCTGATCACAAAGGCAACTTCTTCTGTCCTTTTATAACTATAAATCTTATAGCTTAATTCATTTGCAGAAAGAGGAGAAATCAGCTTATTTTGTTCCTTGCATTGTAGTTTGTCCTCTCTCTTCTGGACTTAAAAAGATGTAGAAGTTGTCTGTCAATAGGAATGTTGTATTTAGGGCAATTTTTTAAAAAGCTCTCTCTTTCTCTTCTAGCTTTAACTTAATTTTGCCTATCTTAACCAACTTGATGACACAAGTATTAATCTACAGGCAGTCTTGTTCTATCTGAGTGTGCATTTTTTTTCTTGCATAGGTAAGGGAAATTCAGCCCAAAATATCAGTTTGAATCACGAGTACAGAAGAGAGACTGGATGGAGAAGAGGGCAGAAAACTTCAGAGGCACAAAAGGCTACTGCAGAAAGCAAGGGAGCAGTCTCTTTTCCAAGTGCGTGATAGACATAACAAGAAATAATGAGCTTAGCTTGTAGGAAGATGGTAAGAAAACATTTCTAAACAGGGAAGAAGTTAAAGACTGGGATACATTGCCTGAGGATTATATTATTTGAGATCCGTAAGAAGAAATTACATGGGTACTTGCTAATGATAAGATAGATGTGGTTAACAACATTGGGGTCTGAGGTCTCTTCCAGCTCAGTTCTTTGAGTTCTGTGATGTAGAGCTTCTTCCTTGCCATAAAATCATTACTAGGTGGATAAGCCAAATGAGTGAAACCTGTTGATTGACATTTCCTTTGTGGTACAGTGGGCTATTTGGGAACAGACAGTAGAAACTAGGATGGTGGAGATACAGCTTTGCAGCAGGAGCTTGCTCAGTGTGTGTGCTCTCAGAGCTCCAGCTGTTGCTGTGGCTTCTCTTGGTCTCTACAGCACCTTCTCAGCCCTGTGCCTGAGGGTTAGGGGATGAGGAATTACATGCTCCTGTACAGTTAAGTCCCCATTTATCAAGCAGAGCGTTTACTCGCTATCAGTGAGCAGATCACAAAAATGTTTATTTTTTCTTAGTTGGCCCACTTCTGAATTTTCTGCATCTTAGATTTTGTGTTGCTCAATCAGCAGATCTGACAGAGGAAATCTGCACAATTAAGATGATAAATTTTTCATGCCATCTGTCTTAAAGTATATAAAGTATACCTGTTCTGCCGTGAGTGATTACTACAGATGACGAATCAGCAAGGATGGGCCTGTGTTTAACACTTTGGTTTGTGATTTTTGTTATAATCTCTGACATGACTGATTATGCTATGGCCTACAGCAATTTATTGAATTAATGAATTACTTACTAATACATGAGAGTGATTAATTGAGATGCCTGTTTGGATCCTACTCTGTGTAATGAAGCTTGAGCACTGACAGGTGCAGCCTGTGGGCCTGTTTCTGTCTTCCAGGAAATGATGGGGAGTCCCAGAGATAATCCACACTAGCAAAGGCTGCAGGACTCTACTGGGAAAACTCCCACGGAGAAGGCAACAGGCACCTCTTAATGCAACGACCTGGAAGATTTACCCCTCCATACCACATTCTCTGTCTTTTCCTCCTTCAGCTCTTACTCTTTTGTGCATTTCCTTTTAGTTATTGCCTGCAATGACAAGCCGAGAGTGGTGGGACTGGCCTGCCTCTGGACAGCTGGTGTGAAATTTCCTGAATGTCAGGTTCAGGAAAGAGTGACCTTGCAGTGTCTGATTGAGTTATAAATGCTCCACTGGGGTTTGTTCTTGAATGTGGATGTTTTCATGATTGATACCTTACTGGTTTGGGTATAAACAGCACTGGTCATCTGTTGGATGGTCACTCCTGAGATAAGTTCAAGCAGTGACTGGCAGAATCTGAGTAGCCAGATATAAAACCCTCTCCTCACCTCTACCAGCCTGTAGGGGAGGAAAGGAAATCTCAGTTTTTGTCAATTGTGGTGTTTGTGTCCGTGACATTGCTCACCCTGAGTGTGCATCAGCACACCTGGTGGCTGGATGGACAGAGGGCATGGCAAGGCAGTACATGACAGGATGATCCCCACTGTGTTCCTCCTTCCCAGCCTGACCCGTTGAGCCCAGGCTTTGCCACTGTGTGGGTGGCATGTGGCTGTGAATGCAAAGCCTTTTCCTGGCTAAATTTTTCCCTGCATTGTTTGAATGAACCATGGAGGAGATAATCCAGAAAGGTCAGCAAACTGGGCTGTATGGTAGTAAAATTGTAGGTTTGATAGCTTCCCTTTCAGAGGGGTAATTTAGGCCTGCTTTGGTCGAGGTGAATGGTTTAAAGCGGTTTGAAGGAGGAATCAGGTATCTGCATGCTTTGCTTGTGAGGCTTCTGGGAACTGGAGAGTGAAAAAGGGGGACAAAAGGCCCCCTGGCCTAATTTTTTGTGCCAGTGTGGAGGATGTGTGTATGGATCACTGCTGTTTTGCTGAAGAGCCAAGTTCTGATAATGACTAGAAAGCTGCAGAGCTTACTGCTCCACGGAGCAGTATACCTTTTTCTACAAAATGGGCCATTAACACTTGTGACATAATAAAATTACTCTTTTCTAGTCCCTCATTACAATAGTTTAATGTTTTAGAGTTAGCAAGCTAACTCTAGTAGAGCTAACTCCAACTGAAGGAAAGGATGCCAGTAGGGCCAGTGAGGAAGATGTTAAAGCAGCAAGGCATGTTTGGGGTGAAGGAGTTGTTTCAGTGGGCAAGTGGGTTTTGATTTTAATTGAGAAAGCCTCTCTTCTACTGAACATCTTTCTTAGAGTGCTGCTGGTGATCCATTTCCACAGCAGAGCCGTTTTAAGCCTTCCTCAGGCTCTGATCTTGGTACTCCAGTCGTAGTTTCTGCATTCAGTAGTGCTTGTCTTGCCAAGCTGGCAACACAGACCCACAAATACCCATGTCGTGCCTGAGCAGTGGGTCTGAAACATTACAGCTTATACAAAGCAGTGGTGAAGGCTATTTCGGGCCAGGACCCCATAGCTGAGCATAACTCCCAGTGAATTGCACTGGGAGTTTCTTCTCAGAACCCCATTTATCCTTCTGCTGGCTGAATCTGAAGCCACTGCTCTGTAGGACTGAATGACCTCCCGGTTCACCTGGCCTTTGAAGGTGAAGCATGGGATTGGAAACATCAGGGACAATAAGCGGAGTAGCCCCTGAGGGCAGCTGGGATTCGCAGAGGAAAAATAAGCCTGAGATGTCTGTGTGACTCACAGTGGCTGTTTGGGTTCCTGTCCAAATATCAGGACCAAAAAAATTCAGACTCTGCAGCTGTTAATGAAATGATCTCCTGAGAGCAGCTTTGCACGTAAGGGATGCTTGTTTTGTGTGTATAATTTGTAAGGCCGTCATTAGCTTTTTTCTTGACCCCTATTCCCAGGATAGTGAAAAACAATTTCATTTGCAAATAGTAGATTTCAAGGTCTATGATTTAAAAAATCTTCTTGAAATGGTAATACAAATACTGTGCACTGTCTCTGTGGCCCAGGGCTTGCACGGTAGCTTCCTTATTGCATTAGTGCCATTGAGTATTCTCCTCCTATACTCATTCCCTGCAACAGAGATATTGACAGAAGGATTCCTTTGAGTCTTTGAGTTTGCCTCACTGTGGGAAGGAGTAAAGAAAGGTATTTGAAGAAGAAGAGTGGGAATAATTGTTTTTTCTATTGGTGTGATGTATTGAACAACAGAATTTTTTCACCCTTTCTCATGTGAAATAGACATTGTGTAAACTTTTGGGCTGAACAAAAGATTCAGTTAGTCAGAGAAAGCAAACTCAGAGGGCATAAACTGGAGGAAAATGAGCAGAAAATGATAAACAGAGGTGTGTAGTGGAGTAAGATGGCAGTCAACTACATGAAGCATGTAGCCATCTATGTTTGCAGGGGCTTGTGTGTCCTCTGAAATGGATATGTGGCCAAGTGTAATCACTTAGTCTGTGTGGGTGAGCAAAGGACTTAATCAAAAAAAGTTCAAAGTCCAAACATTCTTCAGTTTAAATTAAATACTCTATTCCATTATTACAGTTTTCAAATGTCCATAGTAAAACAGAAGCATAATTTTGAATACGTGTTTTTTTATTTTAATATATATGATTTGAGTGTTTTGCTTGTTGAACAATTAAATGAATTGACTTTTCATTAAATGATATTGCATAATTTTGCCAAGCTCAAGCACAGATGAAATTTGTGGGATGGAGTTCAGGAAAGTACATGGGAGAGAATATGGAGAAAAAGAAAAATTATTTGGGGACAGATAGTTCTGTAAGCTTTATTTATATCTGAAAGACGCGTTCATGAAGCATAGTTGGGCCTGGGTTTTGAAAGCTGTATTGACAAGAAGGAGTCCTTTTGGGATTTCTAGTAGGAAACTGTTGGATGAGGAGTATGGAATTAGTCTGAGCGAAGATTGGGATTTCAGGATCATGTTTCTGAAGAACAGTTGTGGTAGGGACTAGGCTGTACTGGGACAGCTTCAAAACGCCCTGTACTACAGAAGTTCTGAGAAATTTATGTTTCAGAAACCAGGTGCTTCTAAAATGAGTGAAATTCAGTCATGGTGCCAGCTGCTCAGAGCAGACGACGTCCCTGTCGGGTGTATCACTGTCACCCGACAGCTGTCTGGGACTGTAGTTACAGGTTACCTTCCTGGGCTTTGGGTCACCTGAGTCCATAGCAGGAAGCTTGAAATGCTGACCTGGCTCATTACTCCAGAGCTGGAGAGCCTGGAAAGCATCACATCTCCTCTCCTGAGGCTGCCCACCTCTGCAGTTTGTCTCAAGTCCTTCAGTGAGAACCTGGACTTGGGTTTGCCAGAATTTCATCATCCTAAAATATTGGAGCTGCAAGACTTAGGCTCAGCAGGAAGGCATTTACATTTTTAATGCCCTACAGAGCATAGTCCTTCTAAGTGCCATGTTACCAGTCTCTGAAGGGCATTCAGTGCTAAATGGCCACATAAGAGATCCGTATGAGACAGAAACTTCTTATTTCTATAGCTTGGTCATGAAAAAACACTTAAGTGTGCAAACAAGAAAATACAAATTATGATTTCTAGTGCTGTGTTTTTGCTGCGTTTCTCATACATGAGGCACAAGTTCAAAGCATGCCTTGCATTGTGGTTTGCACTAGTGCTTGGTGGATCCTCATTCCAATGAAACAGCTGATAAACTGCAGCAAAGCCACCAAAACATGTGACTTGACCTACCTTAGCCAAAGTCAGCAAAAATGTCAAGAGAGAGAGGGAGACCTGAGACTTCTCCAAAGGTGACTCTTAAGTTCCTCTGCTCTCCTGGGGCTTTCCTCAGCGTTGTGCTTTTTCCAAGCTCTGAAGTGCAGCTACGCTTTAAAAGCCCTACAGAGCCGGAGGCATTTTTTCCCCTTGCTTTCATTGATTTTTCTTGACATGCTGATGTTGCTTTGCAGAAAGAAGTGCTCTGTTGTGGCCTGTGTCAGAAGGGGGAGTGAGAGCCAGTGTCAGCCACAGCATCCAGATTGACTGCTCGAAAATCAAATTCACTTTGCTTTCATGAGTGATCCTGCTGTGTGGGCAAGTGGGTTATATTACTTCCAATGGTTGCAAGTTACACAGCCCAGACTAATGGCATGGGTAAACTATGAAACAACTGTCTGTATGATCAAATACTGTTAAGAACTAGAAAAAACAGTGGAAACCAGGGTGTTCAGGCTTGCAGTCAGACTTCTCGTTTCAACCATGCCTACCCCCTGCAGTGTTCAGACGTCAACCAGGTCTCTAAGCAGCAAAATGTTTCCTCCCCTCTCCCCCTTTGCTCTGGTCGTGTGATGTGTAACAGGGTGGGTTGCGAGTGCCCCTCAGTTCAAGCTCTGTGCCTGCCCTGCCCTGACGGGGAGGTTCCATCGCAGACCTCCTCAATGCCTGGGAGAAGACTCTTCCGTGCAGACCAGGGGAGGACATCTGCCTGAGGTAGTGAAAAATGTCCATTTGTCATCTGCACTGAGGCATTTATTCACAGAGCTCAGGATACCTGGCTGAGAGGAATCCAAGCCCAGACCTCGGTTAGTCTCTCACAAGGCTGCAAACCTCTGTGTCTTGTCAGAGCTTCATGGGAACCCTGTTGCTGAGAAAAGAGCATTTTATCACAGTGCCTGATTGTGCTGCATAATGGCATATCCTATGCTGCAGGGAACTCCCTTCTTCCTAAATCTCTGTAAAATGACTCAAGGAACAAAAAAGGCTGTATTGCAATCAGCCAGGGATCACTGCCATCTGATAGCTCTGTAGCATCTGCTCTGATTTTCTGTAGCACCCTTGATCTCTGCAGGTAAGCATGGAAAGAGACCTGGAGGAGAGAAAACAACCTTAGCAGTAGCAGTATCATTCTGTGAGGACAGATACAAACCAAACGTGAAGAGTTAGGAGGAGGGGTGAGCTGATACCCCATTTCTCTCCCTAGGCAGGCCATGTTTCAGAGATGGGATGTGATCCCTCAGCTCAGGGATGGTGCAAACCTGTCTATATCAGCTGAAAATATGCTGCAGAATAACACATGTGCTGGCTCCCTGGTTGCCCATGCTGCCTAAATACCAGCACACTCCCTGACTGGTTTGGCCTGTGCCAGTTAGTGCTCTCTCAGATGTTGCACGATCAGTTTGTGAAACAGCTGGTAGCAGTGGCCACGTCCAAAAGGCAGCAGGGCTGTGATTGCACCGAGTTTGTCTCTCTGCCCTTTAAGCAGCTATCTGCAGCTATTCTGGCAGGCTTTGCACCTTCAGAAACCCCAGTATGCCCTCACACCATCCCCAGAGAATGCAGTGAGTTCTTTTATCTTCAAGGCATAGGAGAGGAACTCTGATTTTCTGCCAAACTTCACGCTCACAGGTTATGCACCAGCCTCTCTATGTTCCCAGTGTACTTATCTGGTTTTAATTCTTATCCCAGTAACTCTGAATCTTCTCTGTTTCCATAATCATGATGGTCCAATTCAGTTGTTTGCTGTTTACAGACCTATATTTAAAGACTGGAGGAAGTGGAGCAGATTTGAGCTGATGGGTGGGATCCTCTCAAGCTTGAGTCTTTTCATTCTGGAGGGCTTTCACTCCACCTTTACTAGAGCAAACTAAACATTTACTATTTCCACTGCTAGTGTCAAGTAAGCATAGTACCTCTTAGTGAATCAATAACCTGGGCAAAGAAAGGAAACTTTAGCTGTTGGACAATCCATGGCATCCTTGCAGTACTTCTTCTTGCTCTGTGTATGTAATACTTTTCTCAAATTTACACTGAAGATTTTCTTGGTGTGTTATTTCTGGTGCTATTACAGGTAATGGGTAAGTAAAATGCCATTGCAGAGCATAAGCACAGCTCGTAAAGTGATGATAAGTTTTTGTAGCTGCTTGTTTTAGAGGTGCTCTTGTTATGCTCTGAACTCCACCAAATACAGAGGAACTCAGAACCACAAGGCATGTTCTTGAGTGCTGTTTCTTTGCATTTAGTTTCATTTTTACCATCTTCATTTCCAGTTGTCATCATTCCTAGTTAATAAGGCAATGCAGGAAAAGAGGGACCTTTCTTAATAGTCAGTCATTGTGTTTGCTTGTGAAACTTCTGTTCACTCTGACTGGCAGTGCTGTATGTGATACCCCATGACCTTTTCTGAGAACTGCTGCTGTGCCCTACTGGCTGTCTCTGCAAGGTATCTGTCCTTCTGTGGACAGCAGCAGGCACTAGGGCTCAGTGTGGCCCCCTCTCTGCTGGATCTAAAGGACTGATTCAATATCTGACTCATTAATTTATTTGTATGCTGAGACATATTTTGACTTTCAAGTATAATTTATTGAGAAGGGATGGATGAATGTTAGCCTGGGACATGTTTTGCTTAAAGTCCATAAACAGCAAGAATGGTTTTGTTCTTTAATTTCTGTTCTTTAAGAAGAACTTGCAGAATAGTTTCTGCAAGTGTAGCAGTCCCCCATGTGTCATTCATTCTCTACTTCCAGAGAACAGCTTGTTTTTGGAAAGTGTAGTCACAAGAACAAGTAAATCAGTTCAAAATGCACCTACTACTTCACCAATTAGTTGCAGCACCAGGAGGACATCTTGAAGCTTCTCCACCCAAAATGTGCTGCCCAAGGTAGGGAAGTCATTACCAGCTCCTCCTTCACTTGAAGTTATCAGATTGACCTTTTCATCACCTTTACCAGCAGACATTTGGCTGCTGGCTGCTGAGTCAGAAGCTGCTGTCTCAGCTGAGAATACCCTGCTTTGTGAGTCATGCATTGTCTCTACAGGCAAACTGTTTAAAGGGCATGGTTGAACTTTGGCTGTTTCTGTGCTCCTTGGGCATCATGCTGCCAAGTGGATTGGAAGGTGTCAGGAACTGTTGCATCATATGTAATTACTTTTCTGAGTATCCTTCTAAAACTACTCTAGCTTCCTATATTAGTTAACATTACTCTGTGATTTCAGTTCCTATACGGGGTTGATGAAGCTCTGGGCAAGTCCTCCTTCCCAGTGGATCTTGCAATGGGTACCACTGATGTGTCAGACAGTGAGTCATCACAAATTTATCTGATTTTGTTTGGTTAGGCTTCATTTTTCTAAGTCCTCCAAGTGGCCATAGCTGCCTCCTTGAGTGACTGACTTCAGAGAAATGTCAAGATCCAGAAATAGCCATCACACATAAGTAATGCTTGCCTATTCCGTGTGTTAGCATCTAAGCTCTGCCGCTCATTAGTAGTCAAAATATAATAACATTCAGTAATGGGAAAGGTCACATCTCTGTCAAATTGTTAGTGGAAACATTTATATCTAGAAATATATACCTGTGTATAAAAGATATATGTGACTATACACACATACACTTTTATATGTGTATATATATATATATATGTTTTTCCTGAGTGCATCAATCCTGAACATTCACGGCAAGGATGGATGTTGTAGCTACCAAGCTGAAATCATAAATATTTTGGAAAATCTGATGACGCAAATAGCTTATAAACCTGTGATGCAACTTTCCAAAACTATGTAGAGGAAACGGTGAAAGATTATATAATCAAATGAACATGTATACTTCTAGGGTTTAGTTCCTGTAGAACAAGGTGTAGTTTTTTCCATCTTGTAATTTCCAGGCATCTAATTTTTCAACACTTCACATATAATGATAAAAATTAGTCTGCTATAATCTTTGCATATAAGTGAGGTGATCAGTCTGCTGCCAGTTACAGTGGTCTTTGTTATAGCACTACATATAACATATTCAATAGCTAAAATGCTTTGTGTTTCTGCTAAGAAATACTGGCTCTTACTTCGGGCTGTAACTTGCTAAATCGGATTTCATAGGTTATGAATTGCTTTCTGGCTTGGTAAAGTTTTCAAGTCTTTTTTTTCTGGAGAAGACTTGTATGTTGGGTGTTTTTGGTTTTTTGTTTGTTTGTTTATTTTTGTTTTGTTTTATTTTTTTCCAAATGCATCCAAAATTATGGTGATTCCTTTCTTGTATTTCAAACAGAAATCGGGAACATCTGTTGGCAACAGCAACTGTTAACAGCACAGAAAAAGCCAAATATTTGTAAAGATGTGGAAAGAATTACAGTTCTTTGAAAAATGTGAAGGATTTGTAGGAAGACTTGCCACTGAAGACACGTGAGGCTTCTTCCCACAGTGGTACCTGAAAGAGGTAGTCTGTCCCTCCTTCTAAGCTTATTTGGCATCCAATTGGTTCTTTCTATTCCATCAAATATTCCTGGTAAGCCTTGTCTTTGTATGAAATAAACTTCTCCCTCCTGCAGCAGAAGCAACTAGGAATGTGTTGTTTAACTATACGTGAGAGACCACTAAAATGGATGTGCTTCCAAGCTGGTGAGGGGAACCTGGCCCAAAGCTGGGTGAGGAGCAGAGTGCAGCTTCAGTGGGACTTGTTTGGTGACTCTCCAGTGCTATGTGAGCCAGCATGAGCCTGGAGGGAGAGCAGGTGCTGCCTATGCACTGACTCACTGCCTCCGTCCCCTGGTGCCTTTCTGCACCTCCAAGGAGGGAGCGGGACAGAAGAGGAGGGTTGTGATGTATGGATGGATTGTTATTTTTCTGATTATGAACTTATCTTCAGTTTTCTGGAGTTGAACTCAGTTACAAATGACCTTACCTGTGCGAAGTGGCTGTTCAGAGCAATCAAGTCTGTTCTTCTGCACCTTATCCTCTGCCTTCTTCCGCTGTAGAGGGAGGCTAGGCATATCTAAGCTTAGGTGGTATTAACACCCTCCAGAGATTTTTAAGCCTGGATAGTGTGTTATGGTTAGTACACCTGTGTCATGAAGCAGGGGCAGAGCAAAAGGGCTTGGCCAATAATCCTGCATTGGCCTCCGACTCTTGTTTGGGACCTGGCATATCTTCTTTTAAAAAATTCCAGCATCTATTTAAAGACTGCAAGTGATGCAGACTGCAATACTCCACATCCCTGAGTAAGCTGTTTCAATGATTAATTACCTGCTCAGTTAAAAATTCACACATCATTTCTAATCTGAATCTGTCTAGCTTCAACTTCCCAGTGTTGTCTCTTTAATAGCTGGGAGAAAAAGAGACATGACATCCATCTGTGTCTTGGTGCAGCCCCTTGTAAATTGTGATCAAGCCACCTTTTAACCCTTCTCTTAGATGAACTGCACGTATAAAGATGCCTTTCACTGCAAGGAATGCTTTTCTTTTTCTTCCGTTTTTAAATTTTTTTTTCTTTATTTTTTTATTTATTTTCATAGCTCCAGTAATTTTTGAGGTTCTTTCCTGGGTTATTATCTCCAGCAAGGTGACTTGGACATATGCAGTAGCCCTGCACACTATTCCTGGATCCTTGGTGTTTTCAGAATGCCTCCCTGACGGGATGGGGACCAGGTGCCTGCATGATCCCTTTGGGACTGAGGAGCCCTGCTCCAGAGAACAGGGCCTGTGACTCCTCAGAACAATGGCTTAGACCTGGGCAATCCCATGGACATCGAGACTAACAGTTTTTCCGTTTGCTATGTGGGAATGAAGAACGTTTTCCTTTTTTCCTCCAGAATAGCTTCTCATGGACAGTTTATATAATGATTTGGTTCCATTTCAGAACAGAAAACATCTTCCACAAAGCTGGCTTTAATGGGTTCACGCAGACAATTTCTCCATCGTGGTCTCTGCTTATGTGTGGGAGAAACCTTAAAGGTTTTCAGGACAGTGGAAAAATATTGTTAAGATCCTTAACATGTTCTTCAAAAATGTATGTGATGTAGACAGCCAGATTTATGAGTAATTGGGGAAAATGAGGACATCAATCCTTTTCACACTCAGGTTTATGAAGTAATTGAATGCCCTCAAACAGACACCATCAACAAAAAGATGCAAGTTACCTTTGTTTTTGACTGTCAGATATTTAGGTGGGGTGATAGCCTCCCCCAGGGTTTGGTGACTGTGAATTTAGTTGAAAAGAGACAAATGATTATTTTATCTAATACATTTTGACTAAAGCAAACCAGAATCATGTTATAGGGCCGTGCAGGTCTGGATGCTGGCACTGTACATGGATTTGCACTGTTCTTCACTTGGACTTTCCAGCGGTGGCTTGGAAGAAGGAAGATGCTATGCAGGTTTCAGCCACCACATGCTTATCCTGGACTGTGAGTGGCCATGTCAGGCTACATTTTTACTGCTGTTTTGACCTGAGCTTGGTAGTTCCAAGGTGGGGAAGGCACGGCTGCAGGCTCCCCCAGCATCTGTGGTGAGCACAAATGTGTCTCATGCTGACTGGCACTGCTGTGCAATTTTGGAGGTGTCTCCTGGGTGAGGTCCTGTAGTGGACAAGGCTATGCACTGATATGCACTTTGACTCCTGTGAGTCATAGATACACAAGTGCTATGTAACCCTGTTTCATGTCACTGATTATGCAAATTATGCCTGAGTTAACTCACATTTGGCAAGTAATTTGCACAGATTAATGAACTTCAGGTGATAAACCTGTGTGCTCTAGGTAGAAAGCTGTCAGCCTCACTGAATGTCTTTATACAGCTGAGTTGCTCCCAGATTCAGCTGCTTGGTGCACCCCAATCTTTGAGTAAGACAGGTAGTGCTTATCCATCCCTTCCCTCCTTGCATCTTGATCCTTCCAGTGTATTGGTCAGTGCCAAGTGTCTTGATGAAAATAGGAACAAGATGCATGGATTTAGGCTGATAAAATTAATTTCATGTTAGGGGTCTAAACATATGCTGTTTAGATAGCAGTGGGATTTAAATCAGTGATTTGTAATTGTTAAGCTGGTTGACTTGGTGGTGTGATGTAAGAGGTTCTTACTCTGCTTGTTAATATTTGGTTTTAAGGTTTCTGTTTTGATTTTTTTTTTAAGCTGAGGTATCCAGCCTTCCAGCAACTGTTGCTTAAAAGTGGATTATCCCTATTTTGCAGACCAGGAACAAGCAACCTGTAGACAGGTTGACCTGTTACTTCCCGTACAAGTGAATTCCAGAGGACTTTTAAAAGAGCATTAGATATTGGCCTGATTTCTCTTGATTTTCCAAGCAGGCCGTCTGTGAAGTGTTGACTTTATATAGAAGAGCTGGGTACTTCTGCTCTGAAAGTCATTGTGACAGAGAGCGTTAGATTCGACCTGCCATGATGAAGCCCTGACTTCTGTTCCCAGACAGGTGTGAAAAGCCCTCTGGTAATGCTCGCAAATTGCAAAATGTCAAAAGCTGCCTGGGGAAGAGGCAAATACTAACGTCCTGTTCTCCTGACTGGCAATTTGGTACCTAAGCCAAATGGTTTTCATTCCCTTGTCAGTGCCTGAGATTGTATCTAAGCCCTGCAGAGAAGTGACACGCCTGTCAAATGCACAAATCACGAAAGGTTTGTGAAGTCTAACAGGTCTGCACTGACAGAGGACCCAGAGCTGAATTCACCCTGGGATAAGGGAGGAGGGACTTGTGGGGACTTTGACCAGAGCCCTTCTGTAGTTTTTTAACATCATACCTTAGTATCATGGCTGTTTTCTGAAAATCCCCTTGGATCTCCTTTACATATGGTAAATGGGAACCAAATAAACAGGCTGGTGTTTTTGTCAGAGATTGGCTGAATTGATTTTTATGTTGACTGCTAACACAGCACATTTGGTGTGCTGTGATGGAGTTGCTTTATCTATATGTGTTCAGGTGCATGTAGAGAATTGCTAAACTTAGTTTTGGATTACTCATATAGAAAAAATGTTTGTGCCTGGATAAACAGGTTCCTAAATGGCACTGTGAAGTCCATGATGAACAAAAATCAAGGATTTAGGATATCCTAGACTCATACAATGTCTTGGGTTGGAAGGGACCTTAGTGATCATCTAGTTCCAACTCTCCTGCAGTGGGCAGGGACACTTTCCACTAGACCAGGTTGCTCAAACCCCTATCCAACCAGACCTTGAACACTGCCAGGGATGGGGCATCCACAGCTTCTCTGGGCAACCTGTTTCAGTGTCTCTCCAGCCTCACAATAAAGAATTTCTTTCTATATCTAATCTAAGCCTAAACTTTCAGTTTAAAGCCATCCCCTGTTATATCCCTCCTCATGGATATTTTCACAGCTCGGCTTTGCCTCTGCTCTCTACAATATCAAACTTTCCATTTTGCTCAGATCCACCAAACAATTTGAAGATCAGAGTGTATGCCAGAGAGGTTGTATGGGGTTGAGACCCAACTGCACAGTATGTGGGCTACTAAAGTTTGCTGCTGGACATCTCAGAGGTCAGTGAAGGCACTGCAATGTCATCTCAAGGGGACGTGTCTACACTGAAAAGGCTGATGGTGAAAGTAGTGGTGTATGTGGATCAGATGTGGCTTGAGTCTTTCAAAGTACTTCCTCCTCGTTGCTCTGCAGCCTGCATCAGGGCACTGCTGTCAGCTCAGGTGAGGCACCTTACTGCTGTCATGGGCAGCTTTCTGCTCACCTGATGCACCCTCTTGCAAGCTCCACACAGCGGGAAAATCCACACTGCAGTTCTTGCCATTCTGCTGTACATATTCCTATCAGTGTGTCTCCAGTGTCTCCTCTTGGCTCAGTGAGATGTCTGCCATGACGTATGGAGGTGTCTCACTTTTGAGGCACTGTTATCGCCACACTTCCTCTGGCCTGAATGCCAGAAGGGTGTCTTGTTTAATGGAGCCAAAATGCTGAGTGGTTGAGAAGCTGTTCTTGTCTTTGCTCTCTGCTGCCTGTTAAGTTTGGACACTTTTTTTTTCCTTTTGTTTTGAAACAACGGACACTTCATTTTTTAATCTTTTTAGGTAACCATGTGAAAGAAAGGAGGTGGTATTGACTGCAGCTGGAAAGTTGCTGACTTGAGAGTAAATAGACTGCCAATGTTTGAGGAGGAAATGTTAGCCATGCCTATTTCAAACTCCATTCATTTCATACCCATTTCATCCTGGTGACCAGTGTCTGCTGCTGACAGAGAACACATTGGTTAAAGGCTTGGTGCTGCCACCTCTTCCCTTCTGGTGTGATGTATCTGCAGTAGTTCTCACCCTGAACTGTTCTGGCAGTACTAGGACCAGGGTTATTCCTCATGCTCTGTTCCTACCCTATTGCTTCTAAAATGCTTTCAGGCATTGGTCATTGTGAAGAAGGACACTCAGGAATGCTGTTGTGAGACAAGAGGTAAAAAGAAAGGAAGAAAATATCTTTCCAAGCTGTCTGTAGTGGGAGCTGATAGTGACAGCCAGCAACATAGAGCAGAGGAGGTGTATTTTGGTCAACTAAGCCATTTTTCTGTGAATCACCTTCCCTTTTTCATTCAATCCCATTCTGCTCCAAGAAGCCATCAACAAACTCAATAACTCAACAAAAACAAACCATATATCTGCTTGAGAACAGACCATTAAGTCTGTAGCATCCCACTTGTGAGCTGTATAGCTATGGATTGGTTCCATAAAGTTAGGGATCCTGCCAAAGACTTTTCAGAAGTGACTAATGGTTCTGTGTGCATCAGTTTTTGGCACCTTGAACACCCACTCCCTGAAAGTCTCATCCATTATACATACTGTCACAGAACAGGCAGCCTAGTCCTGCCTCATCAGGGCACCGCTCTGGTTTCCAGGGGGAACAGATTTAGTCTTTATGCATCTCCCTCCTTGTGTTCGCCCAGACTGTGCCATAAATAGCGTCACCCCGATGTACAAATCCTCAAAATTCATCTGGGTATCTCTATAGTCTTTATGGTAAATTAACAGCTAGGATTGTGCAAAATTAGAACAGACATTTTTTTTTTCCTTTAACAGAACTGGCAAAATTTTATCTTGATGCCATTTCATTTCAAAAATATCCCTTCAACTGAGTTGTTTGCTACATATTTCTCTGTGTTGTTTGCATAAATTTAGCTATTAAGAATAAAGCAGAGTGGGTTGGAGTAAACCAAAACAATCCTCCTTGCTCCTCCCTCTTTTACCAGCAAGCCAATGTTGTTTTGTACAACCCATTGTTTTTCTAACCACCAGCACTGCTGGAACAGTTGGGAAATCCACTGCTGTGTTCAACAGAGCCAGGAACTTCCCTCGGATGCTTTGAACCCAATCCTGCAGATGCAGACCTTCTGCCATGGCAGAAATGAGACAAGAGTGACAAGAGTCTGACCCATCTTCCTCTTTTCCAGCTTTACTACCAAACCCAGCCGTAGGGCTAGAAAGTTGGTGACTTCAGCTGGCCATTCTGCATGCCAGGAAGCCCTTTGGATTTCCTGCTGGTCAGCTGGGCTGCTCTTGATGTTGCTGCTGTGGACAGGGCCAGTGGGTGTTCCAGGGAAGCTGTTATTCTTGTTATCATCCATATGGATGGTAACACCAAACACCACTTACTCCCCTGTGATGGACAAGTCCCAGCTTTGACGGTCCTCTGCCTGTTTTATAGACACATCTCCCTCCTAGACTTTCCTTAGTAGGAGTAAACTTGTGGTGCATCCTTCTTCCCTGACGTGGTGTAATGCAGCTCAGGGAGGCCCTGAGCCCGCTCTGCCTGATGTTAAACCAAGGAGCCTGGAAGTCACAGTCCACTTTGCAGCAAAGTCAGTCTTTGCTGCGAGAATGTTGTTACATTAAGTGAAAGATCACCAGACACCTCAGAATAGACTTTGCTAGTTAGATCTCTTACATAAATTTAATGAGGAATGGCTGGTGGTTTTACAAAAGCTGTTGATAATTATCAGTTGAGCTTGACATTTCTGCTAATGGATTAATACAATTTATTGTGCTGTGGAGAGGACCTTCTGTGTTGAGAAGCCAATTTCGCTTTCACTTCTATGTGGAAGATAATACACAACAATATTTCTAGAGACATCTTAATTTACAGTCAAAGATAATGTCAAATATAATTCAAATTCTTGCAAATCTTTGGTCTTCTGCCTGGTCAAAAATATAGTTTTTTTCTTAACTCCGCGATTAAGCTGAAAGCATCTCTTCTTCTCTGTAAAAGAGTTGTTGCCCTTTAGAGATAAGATTTGAGTTCTGACTATCATTAATTCTTCTTATAAACTCCCTCCAATGGAATACATTTGGAAAACACACACATTGCACTTATTTTTCCTAGCCCCATATATATTCTGCACGCTCTGGTCTGCAGTTCATGTCTCGTCTCTCATCTCCCTTATGGAATGGTGGTGTTTTGCTGATCACTTAATTCCAATCCTCCTTTCAGTACTGGGAGGAGAAGGAAACTCTTCTAAAAGGTTAAAGTGCTGCCATAGAATGATTCTTTTTTTGTTACTGTTAGTGATATTAAGAAAGACCCCAAGCCTGATGGCTGCAAGGGAATTCTAAAGTTCAAGTTAAGCAAATTAAATGTTTCAGTGGGAGGAATGTTTTGATAGGAAGTGGATGAAAATTCATCAGATAACTAAGGAAAAAAATAGCTGTCCTACGCTCTTGCTAAACTATCTCCTTATACCAAGTGTGAACTGCCCTTGCTGGGATATCAAGGCTATTGAAACACAAAGCCCACAGAGTCTTAGCAAAACATTAAATGTATGGTTATTATTATAAAAATTGAAATTAAAGCATTAATGTTTTTAAAAAACTCCATTAACTTTTGGCACTCTAAGGTATCTTTACTAGACAGTTAACTTTAAAAATATTTTTCTCTGTTAGGGTAGTCATTTTTGCATAACTTCTCATTGCTGTCATGTTCAAGTGCTGTGGTTGAGTTTTTAAAATACAGTTATTTCTTTGAAATTCCTGCTAGCCCACACTCTTACAATCTTTGTTGCACAAGTTTGTGTATAAGAAAAAATTTGATTTATTATACTTTAAAGCAAAATAAGGAATCCTTTTCTGTTCACATGCTGGTTGTTATTGCTTAAGTATGTCTACTAGGTAGGCAGATTAACTAGACATTCCATGAAACAAGGCAACTGGGCAGTAAATGGCATTTTTGACTCTACATGGGAAAAAACCCTTCCTTTTTCTCCCGAAATTCCTACAAAGCAAATACTTCAATGAAATCTCTTGCCTTTCTGAGTGTGAAGAAACATCTTTGGGCAGTTCTGGCTCCCTCTGCAGAGTTCTATGATAAAACAGCAGTCTCCTTTTGAATGTGAGGTACATAATACAGATGCACAATGTTGGCAGAAGAGTTGATCCAAAAGAATATGCCCATATAATTCAAATTAATGGTCCCATGCAGATGTGGCTGGTTGGTCAGATCTCAAAACACTTGCTGCTTGTCCAAGAGAATGTATCTTTTTGAGAGATTTTTTACAGAGTACTATCCTGAACATCTAGCTTTCAGGAGTGCAGTTTCATATTTCTCAGGGTGAAAAATTATAAGGAACTCAGATGTGAAGCCAAATTTTTTTTTTTTTCAGTAAAGAGGATTAGCTAGAGGAATCAATGAAGGAAGAGAATGATGGATTTGCTGTCCCTTGATGTCTTCATAGCCAGCCTGAGTGGCTCTCTGAATGGTAATCAGAGATGGGTTGGCTGGATCTGTGCGGGGATAACTGGTGACCCTCAGTGGTGTCTGTAATGAAGGGGCTGAGCACAGCTGCTCTAAGAGCTTCTTTTGGCCCTAATATCCAGGAGCTAAGGACAAGGCTCCCTAGAGAGGTATATATTGTTCCGTTTCTGGAGTGTCACTTTGCTGGCATAGTGCCACTAATGTCTGGTAGTCATTTGAGGGGACTACTAAAGTGTCTGGAAGCCCAGCTGTTGGGGACAGCCCTGGAGGCTCTTGGGCCAGGGAAGGGAGGTGAGTCAAAGGACGTTTTGCAGCTGTGACTGGGCTTCTTCTGCAGCAGGTGGAGTGTTGGCTTTCTCCCTGACTGAGAAGTTGTGTCACTTATCTTCATTGGTTTTCCTACTGCCTCTGCTTCATGCTGTCCCCATGAGTGCCTTTTTGTTTTCTCAGTGTTTTCAGTTCTCTCCTAAATCATCCCATTTTCCCAAATGATATGCCCTTCCCTTCCCCCACCTATCACGCTCCACTCATGTGCCTTACCACTTCCCTTCTCCTGTTCCTGTCTTGCCTATCTGGACTGTAGATTCCCTAGGGTCCTGCTCCTTTGTGGGTATTATGGAGGATGGGTTTTTAGGTTAGTGCCGTAGGGATGCACAGAAATATGCATTATCTGATCTGTTTGTTCCAGTGTGGAGCGTGTGGAGGTAAGTGCTTGAAGTAGAGATAGGTAGATACAATTTATCTATATTATTGCTTGGCTACCTGCTCATTAATCCTTGATGCTGTAGGTCTCACTGTAGAAAAGTGTGATTAATAGTAACAACAATAATAATTTGCAAAGATTTTTATTCTGGGGAAAAAAGCAGTGAGAATCTAAAACTGCTAAAAGTTATTGTTCAGATCATAGGGCTGAAAGTTACACTGAAATTAAAGATGTGATGAAAAGTTTTTTAATTCTGTATTGCTCCATCTTTGCTTTTTCTGAGGTCACAGCTTACACCTGTAGCCACTGCTATGAGAGGACTGTTTTTCTCACAGCCATCCACTGGCCTATTTATTTAGTTCTGGGTAGGGAACAATTTCCAATATGATGTTGCATCCTGGAGAATTTCCTTGCTGGAGCAGAAGGAAGGACCAAGTACTACAGCACTACAAGCTGAGGTCCAGTGCTCCTTTTTCTTTTTGTAGTAGCCTGACCATGCTTCTCCATCCAGTGGGCAGACAAAGCAAAACAGCATCACTGGGCCTTAGCAATCTGGTCTCATCCCTGCCATTTCTGGGATCGAGGGATCCCGAGATGTTTTCTGGAGTACATTGGTGTTTCCCTACTGCCAACTTCAGGAAAGAGAATCAGCATGGGTCCCTCTGATGTGCAGGACTTCTGAGGATGTGTGTGAACCACTGCTGAAAGATGAGGGAGAGAGAAAATCAGATGTGCCAGCAACAGTGGCTACATTTCCTTTTCCTGCAAATGTCCCTGAACAACTGCAGTATTTAAATATGAGCTGCTCCTTCAGGGTTTTTTTTTTTCCAACCTTAATATTTTTCAAGCCAGAATTAGAGCCAGAAGATTTCTATTGTTTCTGAGCTGCTTCAGAGCTATTTTTTAAAGAAAATAGTTAGGGCGTGTGCCTCTGCTGCTGCTACTTCTCCGGCCTATTCCTACCTCACTTTCCCCCAACCCCCCCCATCCCCTGTGGTGCCTACTGGTTGTACAGCTGTGTGTTATCTCCCACTGACTGGGACAAGGGACCTGCTTCAGTCAGTTTGGAAAAATAATTGACTTTGGGCTCATGATTGGCACTGTGGCAATCATGTTTGCTGATCAACTTTCCCTGGCAGGAAATGAACACTATAGAAAAGATGTGTAACTGTTATTTTTTTAGCATTTCAAAATGTAGGCTAGAAAGAAGAGGGATTAAAAAAAAAAGAGAGAGAAGAAGAAAAAAAATTACTACTGTCACTCACAATATATATATTTTCCCTTGTAATGTTTGCAATGTGCTTTGGAAGCTGGGAGATTAATTGCCTTTTTCTAACGCTGTTTGCCAGGGTGACGCAAGTTGTTCCTGTCTTTCCTCCTGTGTTTCAGTGAGCAGAAACTTCCGAGCATTCCTGAGCATTCACTTTGCATGCAGCATCTTTGATAATATTAAGAGTGATGTGTATAATTCTGGAATACTATTTAACTGTGGCAGGTAGGAGACTACATCTTCTGGGGCAACTCGATGCTGCTTTGTTCTTTTTGGTTCGGGTGTTTTTTTTTTTTTTTTTGGAAAAGCTCTTATCTCTGTGTAGTGTCAAATATATTTATTTTTTTAAATGGCAAAAATTTAAAAGTAGATTTGGTTCAGATTCCCAGCCAAATGTGGTCCTGCCCCTGCATTTGTTTAAACACATGTACCTGTCTATGTATAGTGATATTAACAAACATTTTGATATGTTTAAAAATATTTTCAGACCATGCTCTTGAACTTAGTGAAGCCATCTGTGCATATGCAGTGGCAAAATGGGTAAATTGGTTTAGATATTCTGAAGATTTTTGATGCCTCCTATTTTTAAGCCTATAAAAGCAGGGTACATAAACTGTACAGGAAACAGGGGTACACACCATCTAACTATAACCACCTAAATTCAAACAGAGACTTGTGTCTCTGGGATCTCTCTATAGTCATTGGAGATAGAGATATTATTCAGGAGATGTTTCAAAGCACTTACTTAATTTAGGTACTTTGGGCGACACGTCTTCCAATTTAGGTGCAAAAAATTAGGTGGTATGAATAGTCCTCCCTGTTTTAACTCCTGGATGCAAGTCACCCAGAAAAAGGTTGTTGCTGAGTAAATTAATGATGGGAGGACTAACAGCACTGGTGGCTTCAACAAGGACTTCCCACCCCCTCGGCATGCTAATTAACCTCTCCATCTCCATCCTGGAGCATGAGCATGCTGGGCGTTGCAGAGCTTTCATGAGCCGTGCTCATTAATATTGGCATCGCACCCTGAGACCGTGGGAGGGAAGGTGGGAGAGAAGAGTAAATGTTCCCTGTTACAGGAGGTGAGGAGCACCATTCATGAGCGCTGGGCAGGAGGAGGGATGTGCGTCAGCTCAGCTGGTGCTCACCTCCCTGCAAGCAGGTAGGGAGGTGGTGTCTGTGGCTGTCCTGTGTGAGGCTTTCCTCTGAAAAGAGTAGGAAAATGCAGTTTGAGCACACCACTTTACCTCAGCATGCCAGACAAAACCCACCCATGAGTCCCAGCCCCACACTGCTCTTGGGCACGGGCTGTATCCTGGGGGAGCCCTTTAGCATGCTGCGTGCCAGAGGTGCCAAGGGAAGAGATGACTTTGCTCTACAACTGCATCTCTCATCCAGACAGGGACATCTCTAATGAGTTTGGTGTCTCTGCTACAGCCTCTAGTGTGAATTTGTTCATAGCAGAAAAATATGGTGGCTGCTGTCAAGCTGCCATGGCAATGGCACTGGGGACCGAAACACGCCGGGTGCGGGGCATGCCGAAATTTATCTCTCAGTGCTGCAGACTTTCAAATTAAGTCTTTTACTCTTGGAAGTCCCCTGAGCAGAACGGGCAGGACTCTGTGCCCAGCAGTGATCCTTGCTGCAGAGCAGAAAGTGCATTGTACTTTTTTTCTGTTTTCAGCCTCCCAAACTTTCATTTTTATCAACTGACTGTGAAAGGTGTTGGTTGTCTCTGAAGCAGCAGGGGCAGGTTCATGCTGAAAGACTTAGCTCTCCTAAGAAAGGATGAGTGGGAGGACTGGCGCAGAGTTGAGCTTGATTAGTATTGAGCGTAAGTTTTTCCTTGACAAGTTTTTGGCACATTTCTGAATACTTACCTCTTCTCTGTGCCAAGTCCTTGCAAGACATGTACTGAATGTCCAGTGCCAAACAATCTTTTTAAATATTAATCACTAAGAAAGCACATAAATTCTGTGGTTCAAAAACTGTGTATGTGTCATTTGATCTAAACCAAAACAATTTTATACCATGCTTGGTTTCAGTTTCTTGTTTTCTGTGGTTTAGAGGGTTTTTTTCTTCCTATAAACCACTTACCCATGCAGATCATATTATGGCTGGCCCTTGCTTGTATGTAAACAGGCACAATTCTATCATTAACCTTGTGCTAAGGTCAGCTTAATTCCAAAGGCTGGTGAGAACAAGTGGAGCTGGAAAAGCCTCCTGGATCGAGGCTTTCAGGGGTCACAGGGTGTCTCCTTCACAGGTAATTTCTTGCTTCCACCCTGTCCCTGATGAAGCTGAGCCCAGATGACAAAGGTGCATGAGGCCTTTTTTTTGTGGTGGTATCTAAACAAAAGCAAGGATGGCAGGAATGCCTGTAGTCTTTATTTTGGTGTTGCTCTCCTTAGGGGTGAGGTTTGATCAGATACCTGAGCATGAGAAAAGATTTGGAGGTGGCAAATGTTTCTCAAACAAGCAGCTTTCCTGCTTCACTTGTCCTGGCCCTGACTCCCATCTGGCCTGTTGGTGAATTGCTTTGCCTTCCTATATTTGCTTATTTAAAAAAAAAAAAAAAAAAGGAAAAGAAAATTATGTTTTCTGATGGTTTCATATGTGAGGGAAGAGTCATCTTGTGAAATCTCACCGTGAGCCTTAGAGCTCAGCAAGGTTTACTCTGGTCAGGTTGCATCATATATTCTTCAAATTTGCAGGTCAAGTCTGGAGGAACAATTCTGAGAAAATCTCATCACCAAAAACAAAAGATGAAAGGTTGAAATGGTTAAGACTGAAATTCATTCAAGGGAATGCATTCACTGGACACCATTGCTGGTAAATAGAAGAATCCAATGTTTTTACTTTCTCCTCTTTTCATTCAGATTGGCCAACTTTGACTCTCTAGTGCTCCTTAACGAGATCTGAAGACAGGAACTCCACTTGACCTGAAACAATTATAGCCGAAGAGGAGTAGGAGGGGAAATCTGGAAGTAACTGGCCCAATTTGGAGAGTGACTGAGCTCCTGCTCCCTGTCATAAGCCGTGACAACCATGGCCAGTTATTCTGGTGCCTTCCCGGAGTCGGGTGACAGGCAGTAAAGCTTGAAAATTTTGGGGCAATGGTGTGCTGCCTGCACAGTCAGTGAGTAGAGTGATGTAAATTAGCAGTTCCTGTATCACTTTTCATGTCTTCCCATTCTTCCTATTTCAAAGGCATTATTCAAATGTATTTCACAAAGTTCTTCATGCTCTTTGATGCCCTTGGATCTACTTCCTCTAGGGACACTACAGAAATCTCTACCCTATTCCCTTTATTTCTGCTTTCTGGGATTCTTTTGCCTGTACATAATAAGTTTTTTGGCTTCTCTGTGTGGGCAATGCCTCTCATAACACGTGAAGTAATTTCAGCGTAGTTTTGCAAGACAAGTGCAAATTATGTCACTGAGAAAGAATATAGATTCCTTCGCCTTTGTCATCTGTGTCTGAAGTCTGCCAAAAAGTTTCAGAATTTCTCTTTAACTTGGAGAAGTCATCTTGATTAAAACTTACCTTTCTCCTATTGGTCTATAAAACCCTCTGCTCTGAGAATCTCACTTTAGTTCATGCTGGTGTTGTAGGAAAACCTCCTACTTTCAGGGAAAGCAGCTTGTTATCAACTTTCAAAATTTGCACATTTTGAAATTAATTTTTGGTTTGACCTTAGAACAAAATCGAGGTTTTTCAAAATGTTACCTTTCAAAAAATTCAAGGTGGAACAAAGTTTCTAAATTTTTAATTTCAAAGCTCAGAAATATGTTATTTGTTTTTTTTTTTCACTTTTCCCTCTATTTTGTGCTTTCACTTGTATTGTGTTTTGATAATTTTCATTATTTTGTGACCTGTCAACATAATAAGTGAAGTAATACGTCAATTTATTGTAATGTCATAGTAGAAATATTATAACCATTTTTACTTTTTGCCTAGGGATAACATCACAAGGGTAGCTATGTGGGACTGAAAATATATAATAAACTTTCAACTATGATTTGTAATTGGAGTGTGTAATTTTAAAATACTGCATGGGAATACAAATGAAAATTAACATATTTTAAGTAATACGAATTTTAAAGCAATGCATCTTTTAACAGGAAAAACTGCAATCTGAAGTTTGGTGGGGGTTTTTTGTTTTGGTTTGGTTTGGTTTTGTTCAGGACATGTTTCAGTTTTGCTTTTCACTGATGCAGCCCAGGAAGGGGCAGATAAGTGGAGATAGTGCACATCTATTCTGAGCAAAAATTGGAGTGGCCCTTTCCAGCTAGCCCACACAAAATAGATGACTGTGCTTTTTACCTAGCCCTGTACAATTACTAAAGCTACTATGATAGTAAGGTGATTCTTTTAAAATGTGGTTACTGTGATGGGAAAATAATTCCAAAATAATTCACTGTGGAAATGCAGCCATCCTATTTATAGCCAAGAGATTTATCCTGACTTCTGTGTCTGCTAAGTGAACTTAACTCACAGTCAGTTTGTAAGTGAACTTCAGGCTGCCAAGGTGGTGGGTCTTTAGGACTGACACAGTGCGAAAAAAGAATAATTGTTAAAAAAACTTCACAGCGACTTGCTGAGACTAAGGAGCATTACTTTCTTGCTAAAATTAGCTGTATTTGAGAGTGTGAAGGGGAGAGGGGGGGAAGAAGTGGAATTAGTCAGAGTAATGTCAGCTTTGGGTTAAATCAAAGGGAAATTCAGTGAAGCATTTCTGTAGCTTCATGTTTTCCAAAGGCCATACGTTTCCTCTTTGGATAAGTTAGGTACTGTAATTCTATGACATTTCCCAAGACCAGCATTAAATGTAAAGGATCCAACATCCATTCATCTCCACTGCTGAAGACATTTCCCTCCCTGATGCCCTTCTAGCTGCTTGACTCTGCACCAGGATTACAGACGAAGTCACTTGCCTCGGAGGAGCAGTGGCTTTTCAGGGCCCTGGCAGGAGGAGAGGAGCTGGAAATCTGGGGACTGATTGTCAATCTGTGCCTCCCTGCCAGGTGCTGGGGATGGCCACAGCTTTCAGAGGGCTGAAGGTGCCTCGGCTGGTGCCCAGGGGTGCACAGCCACAGCCAGAACCCTTGATGAGGTGTCCCAGCCTCAAACAGTCCAGGTTCTGGCTTCTGAAAGCCAGGACCCTCCCAGACGCAGAAATCTCACTTCACTCAGCAACATGATGTCAGGGAAGAGATAAACCACCCCCTCCTCCGCCCCCTCCAAGTAGGCTAAGTGCTGATCTCTTTCATGTCTCTGATGTCTTATCACATTTCAGATGCTGTCACTACACCCGGCTGGGATATTTTCAGTGGAAATACCTAAGGAGAAATGAGAACAGTTTGGGTAAAAAATAAATATCCAGATCTCAGCCTCCTTTGCATTGCAATGCGATGGAATTTGGAAAGAGTAAAAAGATGTGTGAAAGAGCGAGCTTGTTTATGCAGGAAGTTGCTGTGAAACAGGACAAACCAGGCTTCACAACTCCGTACTGCCATGCTTAAGCTGTTTCCAGTGTTGGAGTTAGTCATTTGGAAACCACCTGCGGTGTAAAATAACATCTTTTCTGCTGGGGCTTTCTCTGCAAACCTCTCACCATTGCTGTCACGAGACAAGCAGGCAGCACCATCCCCTAGCCCCCTGAGTGTGCTAGTACAGACTTTCTCACCCCTTTAGCCAATATCTACTTGGTTAAAAGTTATTTGTGCTTTGCTGTACTACATGGCTGGAGTGCATATGTGCCCATGCTTTGCAAGTCATTTGCAGTTTATAAGGACTCACAGACTGAGGATGCTGCTGTATATCTGCAAAATGGGAATATAGTCCCTGATAAACAAGGGAGATGGACCTAGGGCTTTGCAGATGAAAGTTTGTTTGCACCTCCTGGTGCACCTATGTCTCTCAGAAGTGGCCTCCTGCTCAAGAGGGTCTGCCATAAAGGCCTAGTGGCCTCAGCTGGGCATGCTGGGTGTTCTCAGGAGCAGTTTCCCAAGAAGAATTATATACACTGCAGTGTGTACAGGGGCTTCAGGCTCTGGAAAGTTCCATGGCTCTTCCACTTGCTTTTCCTGATCGTTCAGAGCATTGTGAAAATGACAAGTGGTGACTATCTAAATAGACACATGATAGAAAATCTCCTCTCCGTAGATGTCTCTCCCATTTGCATCTGCTTTTCAATAGACTTCCCATTACCTTTGTGGCATGGACAGGTGAGCAGGACCCTGTGTGGTAAGCAGTGTGCATGCTCTTACCCTTGTGAACTAAATTACCTCTTTTGGACATGGAGGCTCATCCCACCTTTGCCACAGGGGAAGACTGTGTGCCTGCCAGTTACTCTAAAGCACCCCAAATACTCTAAAGTCACACCGTAGCCCACCAGGATGCAGTTGGTGTTTACTTGGCATGGTGAGGTGAGGCTCTTTGATGCCCTTGCAGTGGCAAATGGATGGTAAGCCCAGCCATGCCAACAGAGCCAGCCGCTCTGTTGGCTGTGTGTCAGTGTTCTCCCAAATCACTGTCTTTCAGACACCGGTCATGGAGTTGCTGCTTCCAGAAATGCTGGCCAGGAGATTGTTATGCCAGAGATATACAGAAAGATATACAGAGAGATATACAGAAAGCAGCTGAATAAATAATATATGTTTCTTTTATATAAAATTGCCTTCCTTCTCCATGTGGTTGAGTGTCTTTAAGGGTGCAAACCAGAGAAGCTTTGGCCTTTGTCTAAGTCCTGCAAACCTGGTAGAAACCAGATCAAAGTATTGTGTTGTACTCAAGAAACAAAGCAGCAGCAGTTGTATCTGCTCTCCTACTGCAGCAAGTTTCTGTAGGAAGCTAAATAATATTTACCAGATTTGTATGTCTGTCTCTAAGGAATCCTGGAAACAATTTTAGAAATACCTGTCCCTGTTTCAATTATCTCTGTTCAGCAAGTAGCACTATTGCCACTCAGTGGGGTCTGCAACATTAATGACATTTCCCAGCAGGGGACAGATGGATGAGGCAAAGTAGAAAGAATCGTTTTAGTTATGGAAAAAAGCATTGAAATAAAAAAATCAAAGTTATGCTAAGTTTTTAATTTTATTAGTTAATTTAACAGTTCATTTAACAACTGCTAATCAGTTTAAAAAAATAATTCTTCTCTCTAATTAGCAGCACTTAATATTATATTGGTACTCTTATTTAAACCTCATGGCTGTCTTTCAGTTCTGAAACTGTAAATTTAACCTTTATTATTGAACTAAGATCCTCACCATTTTGAAAATAGTTTTATAATACGGCTGTTAGATGTGCTGTATAATTAATATTCCTAAATGGACATGACCTTAGATTTATCTGTGAACCTGAAGAAGATCTTTCAGATATGTGTAGTTGAGACAAATTACTCATCCTATATTTTTTGAACTTGAATGAGCTTTCTAATAGACTTTCACAAGTTTTGATTCATGTTAAAACTTTGGAAGAGAACATAATTATCTGCTTTCTCAACAGCAAATTATCCTACCCTACCCTACCTTATTTCCTGGAGTCGGGATGTAATACCAGAAGTATGTTGACTGTACTCTGTTTACTAACACTGAACCAACACTTGTTATTGAAAGTTTGTTCTTGCTCTTATCCCCTCTCCCCATGGGGAGGATTGTTTGAGCTATCTACTTTCTAAATTACAGTAGGTTTTTTCCCCTTGTATTCTTTATGTACAACATCGCTCTCTACAACTCCCTGAAAGGAGGTTGTAGCCAGGTGGGCGTCAGCCTCTTCTCCCAGGCAACCAGCAGTAGGACAAGGGGGCACAATCTTAAGCTCTGCCAGGGGAAGTTTAGGGTGGATATTAGGAAGAAAGTTTTTACAGAGAGAGTGATCAGACATTGGAACGGGCTGCCCAGGGAGGTGGTGGATTCTCTGTCCCTGGAGGTTCTTAAGATGAGACTGGCTGTGGCACTTAGTGCCAACCACAGCAGGGTTGGACTTGATGATCTCAGAGGTCTTTTCCAACCTGGTTGATTCTATGATTCTGTCACTTGCTGCTTAGGGAAAGGAAAAATCATGATTGCAGAATTACACCTTGGAGTAGAAGCCTACTTTGTTGAGGTCTGCAAGGGTTGAAGGTCTGGGAGCTCCAACTCACACATCAAACCAAACTGAAAGAAACCTTTGTGTCCACGTAAGTCAGCGTTTGTCCTTGTGCAACAAAGTTCTGCTGTGCCTAGGAGCTGAATTTTCCCACCTAAAAGGAGCAACTAAGTCTTTAGGAACCTAATTGTCCAAAACACCGATTGTCCTGAACTTGTAGGGAAGAGAGCAAAGTTGTACATGCTCAGTGTTTAACTGGTGAATTCTTACTGCCTTTAGATCACCTGTGTGGTTGGCTTTTTTTCTTACCCAAGTAGATTTCAAGGCTTTCTATCTCAGTATTTCATAGATACATTATTAATAAGTAAGGTGCAGTCTTCACAATGAATTCTCTTGAATTGCTGTGGAGAACACAACATACTGATTTATTGCTGCTGCATAGAGCTGAGGGCCTGGAGCCATCCAATCCTGTGGCATTGTTCACCTCCTCACAATGGAATAAGAAAGCAGAGGTGGGAGTATAGGCTGCATGAGATGCAGTTCTATCCAAAGCAAGGGAGACTGAAGGAAAGGAGCATCTGGCATCACTAACCTGAGATGTGTAGACTCATTGCTTGCTGGCCATTTCATTCTTACCTAAACAATACAGTCCTGAAATTACTTAGGCTTGGCACTGAATTGTTAAGGATCTTGTTGACATGAAGTTGAAAAGATTTGAAAAGGCAACATATGGACTAAGATATAATAAGGACAGGATGCCTCTCACTCACAGAAATACTCAGAGATAGTTATAACACTCAGTGATGATATGGAATTTCTTGAAAGCATGCCTTGTCATTTTTACCACCTGTCTCTTTGCAAACAGGGGTCAGGATAATACACTCAAGGGAAATCTCTCCTTCCATTCCACTATTTCACAGCCTCAGATCACAAAAAGAAGGTGGTTGGGAACAGACCAATTCCTGGAAGTCCTGAAGTTGTCTTGGTTACTAGCTCTCTGGAAGACTGCTTTGCTTAGGTGTGTTGTCTCCATCACACCATTTTTTTTTAGAATCATCTGAGTCACTTTGAGCTCTAGACATGTGTTCAGAGAAAAATTAGTAAAGCAAAGGGCTAAGTTCTTGATTATTTACTGGCAACAAAGTTATAGTACAGAAAAATGAAAAAATAAATAAATGCAAACTTCAGATATACTTCACAGCTACAAATTGCTCCATCTGTCACACAGGATTTCTTTGTGGAAGCTGAAGAGAAGTTTCTGAGCCTGAGCCCTGTTTCAGAACTGCTCCTCAGATGGGGCTTCTCTGTGTCCCTTCCCCCTTCACTGCTGGAAAAATTGTTTGTTGTCTCTGCTGCTGAATGCAGATGAGGGGGCAAATAATGTCCAAAAACTTGTAGCCCTCCTCCACCCTCTGGGGTTTTTTTGGCTTCCGATCTTTTAGCTTAAACTGTTCTGCATTTAAGTGAGACTTTGCAGTTTGTTTAAGAGAGACTTCGCAGTGCTTATTTTTCACACTTACTCCGTCCTCAATTGCAATGCAGCTGTGCGTTTATAATGTGACATTTGTCATAAGGCTTGTCAGACAGGGTTGGGGGTATTTCTGAAAAAAGTTTAGATTGCTATTTTTCTTTTCTTACCTTTTATACTAGGTATAACACAGATGCAAGAGGCATGGGGCATGGAACCAGTACCCCTCTCCAGTGATGTTAATTTTAAGGAATATTCTTTATTCAAATCTAAAGCAGTTTAATCATATATATGCATGCCTTGATTACCTTTGGAGCTTGCAGGGAAGTCTTATGCTTTATGACAGTGCTGAATCTTAGTACCTTTGTGACATTATCCTAGCATCACTGACATTTATGGCCAAAAATGTATCTTTCGCATTTCACTCTGGACCTTCTAGGAAGTAAAAATATTGTTCTGAACTTCAACCAGAAATCCTGATCACCAGTAGAGCTTTTATTTGATTTTCTTGCCTATGTCTACATGGCTTCCTACAGTACTATATCTCTACTATATTTCTAGTTCTGTAAAAAGAAATTTACCAATGATGTCACTATAACTTTGCTAATTAATACATATTCACACCATCTTTAAGATCTGCTAGTAAATTTTGATTCCTCCAGCACATAAATCTGCCACACTCTATGTAGTTGCTTTCCAAAATGGGAGAGACATCTCGCTTACAACTCACTTACAATCGCCCTTCCAGGCTAGTTAAGGTAAGACATTTCAAGATATGATTCATCATGATATATATGAGATTATGCTTTCAAATTTATCCTTGGCTCTGTCTCTTAACATTTTCACTAAATGCTGAGCTGACAGCTGGTGTCAATGCACAAGCTTTGCATTTTTCTTTGCTTTTATGAGAGTTTGCAAGATCTCTGCAATAGTATTTTCCTCAAAAAATAACTAATCAAAAAAATAAATTAGTGTTATATGAGGGAAGACTCTTGAAAAAAATAGTATGTTCCTGAGAGGTCAAAAAAAAAGAAAGTTGGTAGAAACATGGTCTGATGTGCCATGTAGACTGTTCTGTACAAATCAGCTGTTACTTATCTGTCAGGAATAATCCTGCGCATTGGCAAATGAAGCCATGATTTGGGAAAAGGTGGAGAGACAGGTTATCTGATTAGGGTATAAGCCCTTACAGGAGAAATTACTAAATCAGTTTTAGTACATACATGCTGTTGGAACCTTGACTCTCTTAATAACATATTAAAAAAAGACACAAATATGAAAACTAGAAAAAACTCAATATTTTGGAGACAAAATATCTCTTAGAGTAGCCGTTCTGGTATTATTAATAAGTGATTACATCTTGGAGAGGGATAAATATATAGAAAAATCAATGCTAATTTATTTGGATCACTCAGCGACATTGAATATGATAGACCACAAATCCATGCTGGGTTCCCGGTGGCTCTGCTAGGGGTGGATATTTCTGTTCTTTGATTAGTCCACTGCTTCCTTGAAACCTCACCAAAAAAATAACCTGAAGTGTGGGGGTTTTCACCTGAATTTTTTATTTGCCTTTCTTAACTTGAAATTTATTAGGAAAGGACAAATTCTCTGTTTTCTCTCTGGGAGCTGTATTTATCACATTTCCTGACCTCGGGACGGTTCTGTATGACACCCTGTGATGGCTAGAAGTTCATTGACTCATTAGGGATGCTGGTAGCTTCCCAGTAAGGGACCTAGAAAGGACAGAAGATTTCTGGTCTTTCTGTTGATGTTGTTTGAAGCCCTCCTCTCTCTGTGGGACTATTTGCTGCAGTCAGAGGCTGTTGCTTGTCTCCCTGTTGTTACATGGACTCACAACTGTTCTTTTTTTTCTAGACTGTCTTTTCCATATTTAGCCATGCATCAGTAATCTTCAAAAAAATTGGACACCATGATAGAAAGTGCTGAAGAAAGCTTAGAAGATTTGACTAAGCAGTATGTGGGTGGTAAACTTATGTGAGTACTGCTCAAATTTGTTCAGAGCAGATTTGGCATCTGCATTTTCTCAGGGATTAGTTGGGTGAATAACTTTGACTTGTGAGGTTGTTTAGGAACAGTGCTTAGGTCATATGACATTTTGTTTCCCTCATGGGATGAGATTATCGAGATGTTGCTGGTTTAAAAGCTGTGAAATGAAAGCCCTGTGGCAACTGTTAACAACATATTGAGCTCAGTAAATCCTTATGCATTGTGTAAGTTTTACTTGAAGACTGACAGATCCGTCCTTGGTATCAATTGTCATAATTCTACTGACACCAGTGTTATGCTATTCTGTGCAATTCTATGTAATCTGAAGGTCTGCCCTTCAGAATAAGACTGGCATAGTGTGTTTGCTTCTCTTCCAAAGCATAGTTTCACTGTTTGAACACTGAATTGTCTGTAACAATTTTTAGTTAAATATTAATTTGTAGCAAAACCTGTGAAAACCCAAGAGTTTTAGTTACTGATGCTGCTACTGACACTGAGTCATAGACCAAGACCCAATCTAGAAAGTATTGCACAAACTTGTAAGGAAGGAGTTTACGATACAAGGCTAAGACGGGAGACAACTGATGTTGAGGAGCCCAGGGAAACAGGCAGGCAGGCAAAGCAGCTGAGCACGATACAGTGACCTCAGTACACCAAGAGCTCAATTGTTGACATATTTTACAGACATCAGGCAAGAGAGTGCTTCAAGAAGGCATATAAGACATATCTTCTGTTGGCTTTCTTTCCTAGCAGCAGCAGAAAGTATAGAAAGTGCTAAGATGAAAATAGAGTGGAAAATAAAACTGGTAGTAAAGTATAGCTATTGATGCAGACATTGTAGCGAAGGAGCACCCTGGAAAGGGCTTTGAATTTCTATTGGATTTGGGAAAGCTGATGTTTAGCAAGACCTTGAAATAGTGGCTGGCTGAACTCAAGGGCTAAGTGTGCAAATGCATATATGAATCATAATTTTTTAAATCCAGCTAGCTCTGTTCAGTGCTAAGAGTGAGGTAGGAACTTTTTGCATTGATTCTGCTTAGAGAGACCTACCTTCCAGATAACTTTAAGACATAATTCAGTGTAGTGATTTGATGCTGAATATGATTAATGTGTTGGTACTTGTAAAGCACCCTTTTCCCCAATTTAATGGTTGAAATAAGGGACATTTCAGCTGAGATTTGAAGGCTGGGATTCAGTGTTTGAAGTGTCAGTGGCATATAGCTCTTATTGTAGAAAGTTCTTCCTGCTGTGCTCTGGCAGAGCGCAGATCTCACTCTTAAGTCATAAGGCAAAGTCTGCTCCCCTGAGGTTTTTCATGTACTGAGTGTAGGCTGATTGAACTCTCGCAAATGCTTTCCATATTTTGCTGTATGTCAAGTTGTTCTGGAAATGCTCCGAGTACATACTTATCACAAACAAAACAGCAATGAGAATTTTTTAAATAAATGGCTGAATCGGTGCTTTATGGGGGCCATTTACATTAGACAAGTAGTGACTGATCTTATGCCAAAGCACACTCTTTTGGACTATTAGCAAAATAAAAGGTTCATATGTTTCAATATCTATCGTCTTGTTAAAGACATTGGGCTGAAATATGCTGGAGTTAGATATAGCCATAATATTTTCATATGGGATCCTTCAGAAAGCACATGGGCTTCAGGAAATGAAATAACCAGCTTAGTAATGGTGGGAGCTTAGAAGGACAATATGGTTAATGTAATTAGAAAAAGTTTCAATCAAGGAACAAGTTCATCATACAAGTGTTCTTCCACAGAGAAAGCACTTTCCATGAATGACTTTTGCTGCCCTGGCATCTTGATCTTCATGCAAAATTAACTAAGACTCATCAAAATTACATGGTCTATAAACTAAGCTGCTTCAGTTTAGTGTCAGCCCGAAGAAATACTGGAGTGTGACCATGGCACTTGGTAATAAACTATCATTTTAAAAGAATAGGTGGGGAAATCTGTGGTGCTGAGGAAATAAAAAGCAATTAAAATCTATATATACAAGAGGAATCACAAGATGGAATGAGACTTCACATAAATGACAGAGAAACCCACAGAAATAATTGAAGGAAGAAATGCGATTCTAACCTTTAAAAATATTTAAAAAATAATATACCTGAAATATCATCAAACCCCAAACTTATAAACAAATCTATATTCATGGACCTTCATGTCTGTCTTCACAGTGCTCTTTAAACATCCAAAGCATCAATCTGGTGGCCTAAGGAGGACCTAAGAGATGATTGAGATTAAGTTACAACCACAGGGAAAAGAATACTAAAATTTCCATATCCTTTTTTCCTTCTGGATTACACTTTGGATTACATGTAATTTATAACGTAGGATAACACCAGGGAAATGCTTCAAGAAATTATACTCTGAAAAGCCTCTTTATAGCTGACACAAATCTATTTAGCGAGCATGTTTATCAGATTTACTTATGTTCCTGCACAACTCAAAGGTTTTGATAGATGTAATGCGGCTGCTAAGATCCAACTGCTTGCTTGTTGCTACTGTAGCATGCATGGATCTGGCTGGTAAAATGGGAATGGCTGACTGATTGATTATCAGATTTTCTTTTTTTTTTTAATGCGAATATTTTTTAATATATCATTACTTATGGGATCATCTGCGAACAATGGTCCCAAACCATCAAATTCTGATGGTGCTCCACTTCTGTCATCAGGCAACTTTCAGACAAATTCTGTGGAAAATCCAGTGAAAGGCAAGTTATAAATCCCCAGCTGATGCTTGTTAAGTGTCATGTGGCATTTGCAGGAGTTATGGATGTAAATAATTCATAATCCAGTATCAAACTGAAAAGAGCAAATGAGTTTGTCTCTGTGGTTAAAAAGAATAAGGTATTGATTACCATAACAAATTAACAACTTGAAACCTGATATATGTCCTCTGAGTGCTGAGAGCTGCGAACTGGAACAGTCATGTATTACACATTAGCCTCATGAGATTTAAAAGCAATTGTGCTACAAGAATAGCTAGTTATTAAAAGAGTTCTGGAAAAATTATTTTAATGACATTTTCTGCAGTGCTAGAACAATTACCAACTTGCAATCTAACTAATAGCTTTTCATTAACTAAGATAGTTGAGCAAGACCCTATCTTCACAGATTTGTTGTGAAAAATGATGCTGGGTGTATTTTCAGTGGCAGGCAGAGGGGTGACAACGGGAACTATTGAAAGATGGAAGAGGGAGATAAAAAGCACTTGGCACTTCCAGAGGCCTTTATACTGAGATGGTTAGATGTTGGCTTTTGGTGGGACCAGATTTGCTCTATGGAGTAGAAACTTACAGGGAAAACGAAGCTAAAAAATCTGTGTGTGTGTTGGGGAAAGAGGTTAGGTTAAAGCCCTACAGATGAACCATTTATGGATGCTTGTTTCTGCTTTGCATTTGCTCTGCTTCCCTCCCCCCACTGCAATGAGTGAGATTCCACCAGCTGATTTAATAAGATAACCATGTGAAAGTGCACTAGTTTGAAATGATATCCAGCTCTAGCCAGCAAGCTGCTTTCGGGATAATACTTCCAACTGATAGAAGCCTCGAAACTATGAGGGAACAGTGTGAATATTCATTCACAATTTTAAGGAACTTCTCTTTGACTGTACTAACACTTACTCCCTTTCTTGTTTACTCAAATGTTTTTGTAAAGTAGTTTGCTGGCAACAGTGTTCATGGAAATTGAAAATCATAGCAAATACTGCAAATGATGATAGATTTCTTTTTTCAGATCCACAGCAAGGCTTGCAAGGAAAGTCATGTATTACATTCAGAGTTACAGAACAAAACCATATAGTTTTATTATTCTGTAAACCAAAATGCTTTTAGCTGAACATGCTCAAAACTGGCAAGATATATTTTGCTGATCAGCTAAGGGATAAAAATCTTCCACAGAGGATATTGAGACTACCTCACGCTGCAGATATTGTGGTATGCTACTGGACAATTTGAAGACAGAAAAAAATATGGTTTTGTATGTTTGATTGTTGAACTGTATGTTTGTGTTGAACTGTTTTGCTGGCCTTATGAGGGATATAAAGATCCTTTTTGCTTTTTGGGGTATTGAAAGAAACAATTGGTGGACCTATGAAGACAAGTAATCTTCCATAAGCCAAAGGAGAAATGTTTTAGATTGACAGATGAAATGAAAGCCATTTTGGCCGTCCTTTCATGCTGAAGTGCTGAACTTTGACCAGGAGGAGGGAGGTAGTTCTAGATGTTTGAAGGCAAAAGTTGAGATTAGTGTTTAATCCATGAGGAACAAAGTAATGTACTGCTGCCAATGGCAAAACTGATTTTTGTGGTGAATTCTGGGGGAAAGCAGGACATGATGGGGCTGGGGAAGCTTGAGGATCCTTGGCTAAGTGGTATTTATCGCTCCCTTTCTCCCTGACAAATCTCCTGAACTCCCCATCTGATCTGACCTTGCTTGGGTGGAATGTTTAATGCTAGAATAAATTGTTGTCATATTGAAGTTGACGATGTGTGTTGATCATCTTTCATATAATATTAATATAAAAATTACATAAAACCTCACTGGGAACCATTGAACATATTGAAGATGAGTGTAGCAATGTGCAGACATCTAGGAACACTTGGGAGAGCTGTTCCTGTGGTTTTAAGAAACTTAAATGCCCTGAAGCGTTATTTATTTGGTGACATAAGACAAATTGTTCTATGAGGACTAGTTGATTGCACCTTAAAAATAAATTAAAGCCTCTCTCTGGGTGTCCTGCTCAATTTTGATATAGAACTCTAAATAGGAATCTTGGCTGCCTGGGATGTGCAACATTTAAAGAACCAATTATCATTATACAACTCTGGCAAAGTTTCCCATCATCATTGTTGCTTCTTCACTTTGTTACCTTGTATTTTGCATCTTTCCTCATACTTTATCTGTTATAGATCTGTTTCTCATGTTAAATTAAAGTCAGTTTAGTTCTCAATGTGTGGAAGTATTTAGCAGTGTATTTGCTGGAGGGCTGATGGGCCAATGAGGCTGCTATATCCTTCTCTTCTTAGCTGGACCACCACACTGGGGGTACAAGTGGGAAATAGGAAATGGCTTCTGTACTGCTGGCTTTTATCCATAAATGGTCCAGTCCCACTTGAGACTGCAGGAACTTTGTCAGCTGACTTCAGCTGAGTTTGCTTCTACCCCTACATGGACAGCATCACATGCTGCCCTAGTGCATAGAATGATAACTAATATTGTTTCCTGTAGCTAATCCTCAATCAAAAAAGTTGCTCAAAGTGTATGAAATGTTCTTTTTCACTACTGTTTGCAATTGGAAATAAGGGTTTGAACAGATCAGATCAATGTAAGCAAGAGAGATTTTGGCACAGTAATGTTCACATTCATACCAATCTCATAACCTACAAGGGGAAAGTGTGTTTTGGTTTTTTGTTTGTTTGTTTTAATTTTGTTTGATTTTTGTTTTGTTTTGGTTTTGTTGTTGTTGGTTTTTTTTTGTAAGGAGATCACCTTACTTTATTTTCTCCATATAACCTGGGGCTACTGCAGAGTGGATGAGGTTTTGGCTGTAGCATTAGTATCCACACAGCATAATGATCCAGTTGTGCACAGTGAATCCCTCATTTGGTGCTGCAGCCTTTGTAGATTATGCTGCTGGTTGGTGGAGTTGCCTTCCCTGTGGGAATCAAAGCACCCACTCATTTCCACTTCTGGTGAGGAAATTAATATCCTATTCATGTAGCTCTATATTGCTTTTAATTGGTTTAGTATTAAACTACTGACTGCCTGAATGAAATGTTGTGGGGAAGATCATTTCTAGAAGGCAGTTTGTCTCTGGACAATTACAGAGTGTTTATTTCTGTGTTACTGAATCACAGAAGGGAATATCTCATGTAGAAAACCGTATTTTCAGCTAAATTAATGATCCTTTAATAAAACAATGAGCATTTTTTTTCTTAAATAGAATTACTGACAAAAATGGTAACACCAACTTGCGTGGTAACTCATCTGTCCAATGAAAAAGTGAGTAAATATTTATGAACTGCACATCAGGAGCAATCAGGGAGAGCTGGCAGCATAAAACATACAAACAATATTTTTTAACTTCACGAACCCCTTTACTAACTCCTTAGAACAGAGGCTGTTTGGGGCAGAAAGCCCTTGGAGGTGGAGTTCTCTCCTCGTATCCACTTCAGAGATGTCAGCCAGCTCTCTTCCCCTGAACTTTGGGCTGGAAGGCCAAATGGAAAAGGTCTGCCAGCTGCTGTGGAGTTATGCTGCATGGGTGGCCTTACCTAATGACAGAGTTGATGTGGAAGTGCCAAATCCATGGGTTTGGTGAGGTGTGCAGCTGACAGCCTTGATGGAGTGCAAAGGAGTTACAAAACTATGAATGATGATGAAAAATCCCAGGATTTTCCTCCCAGTATTTCTTTTCTTTCTACTCTCTACTAAGGAAGGGAATATCTCTATTTCCTGAAATATGGATGGAACGATAAAAAGGATAAAGCAAATTCCATTGCACCTTGTCCATGACTCCACCAAGATCTAACGAGGTAGTCAGATACCTGATACAATTGGTGTGCTACTGGATCAAACTGTTCCATGAATACCTCTGGTGCTGCAGTAAATTACACAAGGAATTCAGTCAATGATATCCTGGTCAGAGAGAGTGAAATACTTGTCTCTCAGTATGATATCAGGATACGGTTCTGCTGCTCAAGGTGTAAAGCTGCTGCTCAGACCATCTGTAGGTATTAGACATCCCAAGGCTTGTTTTGTAAAGTGTGGGATATCTTCTAATCCTTGACACGTCTCAACGTAGGTACACGCGTCCTGGGAAACTAAGTCTATCCACAGTGTTTTCAATTCTGAGGCAGAAGAAATACATTAATGTTATGTATTTAGGAGGGATCTTGACGTAATCTGCTAAAATGACTGGGATTTACAGGTCTATGTATCTCACCTTGATACCACTATAGTGATCCCAGTAATGTGTGGTTGGTAAATCATGTATCCAGAAAAGCATCCAGTTTTGATTTTAAGACCTCTAGAATCCAATAACATCTCCCACCACTTATTCTACTGGTTAATATTTTTACTATTAAAACCATGTCCCTAATTCCCGATCAGCCTCGGCTTCCAGCCATTGTTTCTTGACATGCTTTTCCCTGGTGGATTAAACAGTTCCCTCCCACCTGGAAAAGCTTCCCCCAGAGGTCCTTAGATACTGTAATCCAGTGATGTCTGAGTCTTCTTCCTGGCAATTTTTGAAATGCCTTGTGGCACAGTGTTATCTCCAGCCCTGGAATAATTTTTGCAGTTCTTTTCTGAGACTTATGCATTTTCAAAATACATTTCAAAGATTTTGCAGGCTTGATGGGATATATAGTAAGGGGAGAGTCATACATAAAGACATACTATACAAGTGATATATTTTGGACTGATTTCATTGTAACTACTACATGGAATAAAATGTAGATGTAGCTTTTTGCACATTAGATAATATTTAAAAACAAGTTCTCCACCCACGTATCTGAAGCAAATGTTAACTTGTATGACTTTGAAAAGATGCATTTCATTGGAACAATGCTAATGACATTTTTGCTTTTGTAACCAACCCCCAAAACATGGAGAAGTTTTTGTGGTCTAACCCAAAATATATTTACTTTTCCTTTTGGCAACATGCATTAAAGGAAACTCTTTCAGGCTGACCATGAAATTTTGTGAAGCAATCAGTTTTGTTTAAAAAATAGGAATGCAATTTTACACTTCTTAAGTTTTTCTCCATTTTCTACTGCAACTAATTGTGGGGTTGGACTGAGTAATTTGTAAATGGACATGCACATCAGTTGATAGATAAGATTTCTTACAGTAAACAAAGGAAGCTTGTGCAACTGAATACATAGTCTGGTATGAAAGGCTGCTTTGAAGCCACAGCTCCCCTAAAGGAGGGTGTAGAAAGGATCATGGGGCATGACAGGGACAGGGGGCATCTCCCAGTGCTTTGTCCAGGAAGTGCAAAAGGAGCTGTCTTTGTTTTGAGTCTGAAGACAATTAAAGCTAGCAAGGGGAGAGGGAAAGAGATTGGGAGCAGAAGAAGGAGGAAGAAAAGGGAAGGGAAAAAAGCCCTGAGCAGCTCAGCAAAAAGAAAAGGTTAAAAGAACCCCAACATTCAGAGGCTGAAAAACTGTAGCTTGAGCTGTGTCAGGTACTGGGAGTGTCCATTGAGGAAGAGAAGACGCAGACTCACCAGGCAAGGAGAGGGACTTCACTGAGGCTTTGGGTGGGCATGGGGCTTTGGTAGGGCTCAGGAGGGCACAGAATTTGGGAAAGAGGTTTGAGGAGGGCTCCCATCAGGGCCTGGGCTGCATGGGGGTATGGCAGATGGGAAAGGAGGGATGGGATAGGGCAGGGGATAGAAGGCTGAAAGGAGGGTTGAAATTCAGTGGGACCCTAGTAAGACTGGGCCTGATGATCAGACAGGCTTAAGTGTAAGGAGAGAGTCAGAGTCTGGCTGCAGAAGAGACTGGATGTGGCACTTAGTGCCATGGTCTAATAGATGAGGTGGAAGGTCAAAGGTTGAACTCAATGGTCTCAGAGGTCTTTTCCAACCTAGCTGATTCTGTGATTCTGTGAAATCACAGATCTCCATGAATTCAGTGTGGCAAATGCATGACTGTTATGAACACCTACTGCCATCACATGCTCTGTGAATCACTGCCTCTGGTTTCAACTGAGACACTTGCATATGTCAGGCCAGGGCATATCATGTCACACCAGCGAGGGGTGAAAAAAACACTATTAAGGGAGAATGCAACTCAGTTTAAGTGACTTGGCTGATACTGTGTCAAAACTCCAGTAGAAGTGGACACTGACAAATCCAGTTCTTCTCTGGACAGGTTTGTATGCACTCAACTATGTTGAGGGCAGTGAGTTCCACAACAAGGAGAAAGCTCATTTTAGATTTTGGGAACACTAAAGACCCAGCAGATTGTAAGTACTCAAAGCTGTGAAGCCCCATCATTATGCCGGCGGTGTTTCTAGGGCACTGGCTGAGTGGTGACTGCCTCTGCTACAGCATTTTGTGTCACCCTCTTGCCTGTGCTTCCCTTCTCCCATTGATTTGATAGATCCAGTCATTATCATCTTATTTCCTAGACAAGGTGTAGCTTGCACAGGACAAGATTGCTTCTTCAACTGCACTTTGCCCTGGGTATGATAGACTGGCACTGACTCCTGCTGGGAAGAGTGGGTAGAGTGGTTTAGAGAATTGCCATCCAGAAAGGAACCCGTGATTGCATTATTCCCCTCCAAACCATCCTCCACGCTCCCCAGCCAGCTGCTGTTGCCTAACTGGGTCCAGATGGTTTCATCTCAGCTTGATGTTTTTTCCTAGTGTGCATTTATAATGCCATCAGCCCATGCAGCAGCCAACTGTTGTGATTGGGCAATGTTACTGCCATTACCTTCCTAGGCTTGGCAGCGTGATGGTTATGATTTGTCTCAAGTTAGATTGCACATTTCTTAGGATTTTTCCCTGTGCAGTTGTAATGGATCATTGAAACTATGCTCCGTTTCTGCCTACAGCCTGTTTGTCCCTAAAGTAAGTCATGGTGGGAGAGACAGGACAGAGAGCAAATTAGTGCTGGGTTTGCTGTACTGCTGTACTGGCCCCTCCTTGAAGAGCAGGGACTTCTGGGTCAAGCTGGAGTAGGCAGGAGGTAACCGGGAGAGAAAAAAATAACTGAAAGTTGAGGTAGAAAAGGAAGGACTGTTTTATTTTCGTTTTGAAAAATATATGTACTTAGTGTATTGAATCTAATCATGTCCCTCCTGTGGCTTCCTTCCTCTAAGGGGATCTCTTGCACTGTCCTAAACTGTATGAGGAACTCCTCCACCCTCATTTTTGTTCTCCCTCTGGGGGAGCAATAAAAAGTCAGATTTATTCTATGGCAACAGAGATGTGACAACGTGAGTCTGCCTTCCTCCCTATGAGCAACCAGTGGGGAAATGTGCAGGAACACGGGAAAGGTTGGGAACTACAGTGCTCTGTTTATCTGGCTCTGAGCCTTCCTGCTGCAGTGATCTCAAATCAAGGAACACATTTACTTGATTATGGCCTTGTTAATTATTTATTTGGCATTTATTGAAATCCTAAACTGTGCTTAGAAAATACCCACTGATTAATGATCACTCATTAGTGAACAAGGAAGCTTGAAGGATGGCTCAGTTACTTTTGGCAGGAGTAACAGAGGTTTTACCTTTTTACGAGTGTCCTGGTGGAAATGACAAGACTGTTTTGGATGCTGTGGGAGTTACCTTAGGTAAGGAATTTTTGGGCAAGGGTATGAAGCCTGTGGCTACCCTTTGTGGCTGCTCCTATTTCCTCCATGGACAATGCAGCTTGTTGTCAAGGGTTGCCTAAGAAGCCCATATCAGTTTAGCAAGTCACTGCAGGTACTTCTGTGGCTTGATCCTGACTTGTACCACACACGTAGAGAGCTTTTAAGTCTCTCAATCACCCTTGTAATACTTCTGGTATTCAAACTGTGGCCCTTTAGTGTGCACAGATGGGAGAGATCCCTGCTGGATAAGGTGCTCTGCCAGAGGAATATGCTTTTTCTTTTCAGAGAATTAAGTGGGTTGCTGATTTTGTTTGTGTTACCCTGCTGAGTGATGGCAGGACAGCTATTGTATCACCCCTCATTCCCTCCACCCCATCCCTTCCCCAAAGAAGGGCACAGATGATCTTGTTTTGAATGCAGATGTGTGTGGAAGTATTGCCAGGGAAAACAGTGTTATCCAGAAAAACTAAAAGTGAGACAGGATACCTTGACATACCTTGGTTGCACTAAAATGGAGGAGGAAACCCTCAACATCTGGGAAAACTGGAATATCAGACTTAATTTCCAAATAAAAGTGTGCTACATGTATTTGTTGCATGTGTTAGGGAAGCACAGTAGTACAAGTTGCATCCTGTTAAAATAATTGATGTTTTTCTGTTAAAATAATTGACATTTTTCTACAGAATGTTGAACTGTAATATTCTCCCCTTCCCATAGAGAACATTGCATGGAGCAGTAGGCATTCCTTTGAGCATCACTTTGACAGAAAAGCTCTTTAAAAGAAAATACAAAGAAGAGGGAAAAACTCACTCCGCCTCAGCCTTCTCATAGGCAGCCAATAAACCAGCCTTCAAGGAGACTTCTGAGACTGACTGACAAAAGGTCGCTGCACAAAGCTGGCTCCTGATTGTAGCAGATATCTGTTGGATATTTTGCCTTCTGTGCAGGGAAGGAAGACTAGTGAAAAAACAGTGAGATGATCCTTGGGAGTGATGAGTTATGCAGGGTTTGGGAAGTTGGAGAAAGCTGGGTGTAAGTTTGGTCTCTGGCACATTTTGAATATCTCTCAGAATTACATCTGCATTAGCTGCACGTTCCCTCTCCCAGGGTAGCTGTGTGTTGGTAGAGGGTGGTCTATCACCAACACAGCAAATCTACTGCCACCAGTCCCAACAGCCCTTGTGGGTGGAAGGAGAGGGGCCCTTCTAGATCAGTGATGTCTGGGGATTTTTGCATTGTATTTCCTTTTGTTTGTGTCCACTTTTTTTCAGTGTTGTGACATCAAAGGGGAAGGTCAGGGCTGTTTCCTTGATCACTATTAATGACAGATACTTGACAGGTTTGTAGATTGGCTATGATGTCTGTGGTCCAGCTGTATGACGAGAGATTTCCTAAATCTCACATGAGCCCCGTATCTGTAAGGCAGAGATACATGTGATACAATTTCTTTTCACGCAAGTGTAAACCCTCATCTCACTCATGTTAGTTTCTGACACCATTTCTTACAAGTCCATGGTTGCTGCAGGACTGTGTTTGGTCTGGCCAGCAAAGATAAGCACAAATGAATTGATGCTATGTGGTGTAACTTTGGCATTCATGTGCTTAGGACCTTCCATTCCCCACTTAACAGATGCCATATTGATTGAAGGCTTGAGGTCAATTATGATCAATAATGACACCCCAAATTTTCTTACCATCGTCCCATTTCTGACTGACAAGAGTCTGACAGATATGGAGCCTGCCTAAATCTACATTTGCAATGTGTATAACGAAATGGTGCTTGTTTTTTGATTTTGTGAGTCTAGTAGGTTTGTGTTATGACTTCTGCCAGACATTCTCAAGGAGCAGATCATCCTGAGTGCCATCACACATGTAGGACAACCAGGGGATCAGGCTCAGCCAACATGGGTTTATGAAAGGCAGTTGCTGCATGACCAACCTGATCTCTTCTATGACAAGGTGACCCACTTGGTGGATGAAGGAAAAGCTGTGGATGTTTTCTCTCTAGACTTTAGTAAATTGTTTCCTACAGCATTATCCTGGAGAAACTGGCTGCTCGTGACTTGGACAGGTGTACTCTTTGCTGAGTAAAAAACTGACCGTAAGGCTGGGCCCAAGAGTGGTGGGGAATGGAGTTACATCCAGCTGGTGGCCAGTCACAAGTGGAGTTCTCCAGGGCTCAGTGTTGGGGCTGGTTCTGCTTAACTTCTTTATTAATGATTTGGATGAGGGGATTGAGTACACCCTCAGTAAGTTCACAGGTGACACCAAGTTAGGTGGGAGTGTGGATGTATTGGAGGGTAGAAGGGGTCTGCAGAGGGATCTTGACAGATTGGATTGATGGACTGAGAAGAACTGCATGAGGTTAAATAAAGTGCTGGGTCCTGCATTTGGATCGCAACAACACCATGGAACATTCCAGGCTTGGGGAAGGGAGGCTTTAGAGCTGCCCAGCAGAAAGGGACCTGGGGATGCTGGTTGTCAGCCAGCTGGATATGAGGCAGCAGTGTGACCAGGAGTGCAAGAAGGCCAATGGCATCCTGGCCTGTATCAAAAGTAGTTTGGCCAGCAGGGCCAGGGCAGTGATTGTCCTGCTGTACTCAGCACTGGTGAGGCTGCATCTCAAGTACTGTGCTCAGTTCTGGGCCCTTCACTTCAAAAAGGATGTGGAGGTGCTGAAGTGTGCCCAGAGAAGGGCAACGAAGCTGATGAAGGGTCTGGAAAACATGTCCTGTGAGGGGTGGCTGAGGGAGCTGGGGTTCTTTAGTCTGGAGAAAAGGAGACTCAGAGAGGACCTCACTGTTCTCTACACCTACCTGAAAGGAGATTGTGGCAAGGTGGGGGTTGATCTCTTCATCCATGTCTCAGGTGAAAGGATGAGAGGAAATAGTCTTATGTTGTGCCAGGAGAGGTTCAGATTAGATATCATAAAATTTTTTTTCCCTGAAAGAGTGGTCAAGCATTGGAATAAGTTGCCCAGGGAGGTGGTGGAGTCACCATCTCTGGAAGTATTCAAGAGGTGTCTGAATGTGGCACTAGGGGATATGGTTTAGGGTTGATTATGATTGGGATAGGTTGGACTAGATGATCTGGAAGGTCTCTTCCAAGCTGGACGATTCTGTGATTCTGTGATTCTACAATTCTGTTTAGAGTTCTTGGGGCATTTGTTTGTCTATAGGAGGGTCTGAGATTCTGTGTGGTACAGCTGAGAGAGGCTGCTTACTGGGAAAGCTCCCAGTATACATTGTCTTATAGATGTTGCATTTGCTTGCTCATGCAATGATGCTTCTAATAGCTTTAGGTAGGGTAAGAGCCTTTGGCATGGATATGAAAATAGCAGGTGGGCTGCTCTCAGCCAGCACAAGTGGGAGCTACATAAATACAAAAGGAAATATCTTTGAGAGACACCATTTTTCAGCTCCTAATTCCTACAGGAGTCTAATTCATCAGGACGGATCCTGGCTTCCTCCAAGCCTTACTCCATCATTGAGTTAGTAGTAGCATGTTGCCTCTTTGAGGAAAAGCCCTTCCTAGCTCCCACTGTATATTCACCATGACTGTGCCACACCTAAATGCTGTAAACCACTGGACTACTGGATTAAAGCTGGCAGAGCCACCACTTTGCTTTCTGTGAAAGCTGCTCTGACTGGTGTGCTCTGAGGCAAGACGTGACTGACTATGATTGACTATAGTACTTCAGACGAGGTAGACACCAACCTGTCAAGGCATCTGTGTGTCAACATTGAAAGACAAATCCCAAGAGCACTTCACTATTAGATCCTTTTGGGTCTCAAACTAACAGGTCCTCTGGAAGTGAGGACTAGGTGGACCTGAAGTTTAGTCTTGGATGCTCATCTCATGAGCATTTGACCTCACGATGAGGGGTCCCTGGAGGAGCCATTCTCCACAGGACATCATGGCTGTGGGAGCTTTTCAGGTTGTGACTGCGGCATTAATTGTCCTGGAAGTGCTCCAGTACCAGCCACTTTGCTCAGCTAAGGATTGAGCCCTGTGTTTATACAGTCGGCAACTTCAGTAGAGTTTAATGAAGTTGGAACTGCCTTTTAATTTTCTTCAGTAGTGGGGCTAGAGTTACGATTATAATTTGGACCTGATTCTGAAAAGAATCTTAGGTCTTTGTGATCGGGCACATGATTTAATTCAGTTGAATTTAATTTTGACACCGGCAAGATTCTCATTTAAAGTGCACATTTCCAAGTGTATAAATCTGTAGAAACGACACTGGCTCAGAACCTTTACCAGGCAGGCTGTCATAACTAATGCCTATTAGTTAAATTAATGTAACAACGTGCACTTTTAGTACTTAGGAAAGAATCAGCTCCTCAAATATAAACCACAAAGACCTGCAAATGGCTATTTAATTAAACTCATTTATTTTCTTTTCAGATGCTTTCTCTAAAATTTCTTTCTTTCCTTGGGTAAGGTGTTCTTACAAGACACTGTGAATTTAAAATACTAAAATCAAGGAAAGGACAAGTTACGGCATAATGAGTATATTAAAGCTTACCTGCTACTCTGTTCTAAGTGAAACTCTATTTCTAGTATAAAATGCAGAGGAAATTGAATTCATTTGAAAGTGTTTCTGTGGTGAAAGGTGAACACAAAGTCTTCACTGGATGCTGATATATGTGAGTAGCAAGTGGGAAACATGTTCTGGAAATCACTTTTTGAATTATCTGTAAGTTGTGTGAATTGCTATGTTATGTCAGAGCATCTTAATTTTATTTTTGGAAGTCTGTCCATTTTGCTTCACAGTAGTCTTTGAATGCTCTTTGTTTTTATGTGCTCAAGGAAGCCCCAGAAAATACAGGAAATCTGGGATGTGTTTGGAGTTTATATGACTTATTGCAGGTATCTCCAGCCACTGGAGCACTGTGAACTTCTCGTCTCTGCCACTTAAATTCCCTGATGCACAAGAACAAGAGCTCTATACTTCCATGCTGTGGTCTTGGTTGAAGAGCAGTATCTGGAGCTAACCACAATGCTGTTTGATGATTAATGAAAAAGTGATTTTGGCAGAGAAGTCAGAGCGGATACATCTATTGTAGATTTTTAGTGCTCTGCATTATTAATAACCAATTAGCAGCCAGTATTTAAAACATTTAATAAGGGCTACTATGGCCACCATTTTGCATTTCCTCAAAACTACAAAAAAATGGTTTTTTACTTAAAGATTATAAGATCAGCTTTGGGTAAGAAACAGAAGTCTGTAACCATAAATAAATATGTAGCATGTCCATTGTGGGTTTTACAAGTGTGCTAAGTACATTGAGTTAATTGGTAATTAATTCAGGGTAAAGTCTACAGATAGTCTAAACATATTGATTGCCAACTCCTCCTTTTCCTGGAACAGAATCACTGTGCAATGCTGAACTGAATAAAAATAAAAGAGCACTACAGAATATCATTGCTGCCGCAGACTGAAGATATTTTTATGGCATGGCACACTACTGGAATAGAGCAGTAGTCATCAACTACTGTTTAGAGCATGAAGCACATTTTGTGTTCTAGAAGTCAGGAAGATGTGTAGAGTACACATAGTTAAAGAAGATAGGGTCACCATAAAACTCTGATTTTATTATAATCATAAATGGCCATGGCCAGAATAAACCCTCCACATCTGTTAAAGGACTGATTTTCAGAAAGAAAAAGAAATAAACTGGCTACAGAGCACATGAACTCTGAATAGTAGAGGTCTAAGCTGGGGCATTAGAAACTGCAAATAGAGACCAATGCATGCTTTGTGAAACTACAAATGCCAGAGGAGGTATAAAGTAGTGCTCCAAGAAATCATACATTATCCTGCGATGTTTTCAGGAAGAGTGAGTATTTGGCATTTTCCTTGTAAATAGACTTGGAACTATTTGTGGCTCAGCTCAATAAAATGTAGGCTGATGAAAATTATAGTTTATGGTGTCCTTCATTTTACATGAAGGTGATTGTATTCTTTGGTGCATTGAATCATATACAAGCCTAATGCAATTCAGTCACAAAAGGTGACACTTGTCTCACTTAATTTTATAAGCCCACAAAGCAGAAGTCTACATCTGATCTGGTTGTCTGGCCTCCTTTATGACTGCGGAGATAGCGAAGAGTCTGGAGGTGCTTCTAGAGAATGATTCATCTGTTCTATTTCAGACACCTATTTGAGGAGGAGATGAATTATGCCCCAGGAGCACCTATTTCTCCTTGACTGTGGAGTTAGACAACCAGCTCAGATGAAGATATCGGTGCTATAATAGCCTAAGACCAAGAAAAATGAATCCTGTGTGAGGTGACACACATTAAGACCATGTGCACCCCAGCCATGTTGCACATCCAAAAGCCTCTTGCTCTGCAGCCCTAACACACATGCTTGCATAGTCAGCTGGGTCTCTGCTTCCCCTGGCACTGGTGGCAAAGTTTCCTCACTTCCCATTGTGGGTTTCAAATACAGAACTCCATGGGCACCAGTGACCATAAGTCCACTGGCTTGAGAAGGTCCAGCCCACTCCTGAGGTGTTTCCTTCCAGGGATCCTGAGGCTGGATCCCTTCCAGCCTACAGTGAAAGCAGAAGGGACTTCCCGCACCTCTTCAGGTGATGGTTAAACTGTTGTGGGTACTTCACAGTGCTTTTGGGTTGCCACAATTTTCAGAGCTATCCACTGGCCCAAATTATCCCATATTGAGTAGCTGTCACCATCCTGAAACAGCATTTGTAAAGTGTTTTGATGGAGCAGGATTTTGGAAAGTTCTGTGGGCAACAGTAAATAAAATAACAAACAGAACAGAACTTGGCTGCCTGACTTTTCAAAATATCCTGCTAAGACGTCTGAAATATTGTCTCTTGCACAGCCCTGCTCCTCAGAGAAATCCAAAAAGGAGTTCATTTTCATACTCGGTGTGTACTTTTGCTACTTGAGATATTTCTTTCTGCTTCTCATTAATGCTCTTTTCAATCCCACAGGGAGAGTGCTAGGTAAAGTGACCAAGAAAAGCTTTCTTGATGCTCTTCCCAACTTCATGAAATATTAATGCTTATTGTATTTGAGCCTTTTGTTTATTTAATATTTGCCCAGGGACAGTATAAGCTGTCCATATTGCTTTCAATCAGAATTACTAATGTAGGAAAAGGGAACACTATAACTCAATACCTACCTTATTAATATTTTTCATACAACAACAAGACAAACAGAATAGTCCAATCTTGTTACAGATCATTCTTATTTATATGTGCATTGAAGATGAAAGGGTGAATGTTGTTCAATACATGTTTTCTTTCTTTGGCTACTGGGATCCATGGATACATTTTTTAAGATAAATGCTAGAGTTGGGTGTCTACAACGAAGGGCTGAAACATCATTCTGAGTATATAGTCTTTCATCCATGTAGAAGAGCAAGTGGGAGAATATTCCACAGTCTTCTGGCTCCTCAAGCATCTTCACAGTGCGTGCTCTCACAGACTGTGTGATGCTCTGGGAATGAACACAGCACTGGGTTCTATGAAAGGTTCACAGCAGAAACAGTAGGGTTTCAGCTCCAGCTCTGGTTTCCATTTCTTGGCGAAGATGAAAGATATCAACAAAATCATATGCTGCTGGCCTCCTGGAAGAGTTGGTATCTGCACTTTTTCCTGCCTACACTGGCACTGACAACGAGTGATTCACAAGTACACGTTCAGTTGATCTAACTCGGGCCAGGAAAAAGCCTTATCCTTTCTCTCCTGAAGGGAGATTCCATTTCTAAGGGGAGCACCTTAGAAAACACAAGGCTGACGACAGGATGGTATCATGGATGCTTATCCCTCCATCAAATATCCCTCTGTAGGTGAGGATGGTGAAAGAGATGCATGAGAACAATGGGTGGCAATTAAGTAGCCTGATTTTTCAGAAATCTTGTGCTTTCTGGAGATTACTTCAACTTTTGGAGTAATTGGAAGTAATGATCTTCAGTACTTTGGGCAAAGAAAAGCCAGCTCAACTCATCTTGAGGCCAACATTAAAGTTAGATGCCGACTCTAAGAGGATATACTGTCTTTTACTATCTTCTTTCATTGCAGTGGTATGCACACTCTGATCTACTGCACTTGGAAAAATGTCTGTCATAAAAGAAAGCTTTGGAATTCATTCTGAATGAATGCAATGACAGGGATTCCCATCCCTGGAAAATTCTTACCCCCAATCATGCTTCTAGGCAAGAGTTTTTTTTTCTATATATAAAACTTTGAAACTTCCCATGCTTTGGCTGTTGTAATATTAGTGCTACTATTAGTAATAACAACAATAATAGATTAATACTGTCTGAGCTAAATATGTCACTGTGATTGAGGCTTTTTATTACTTTATGATATAAATTTGTATACAGTCCTCATCTGTTTTCCCCAAATAGATGCTGAGCTTGAATATGTGGGCCAGTAAACTTGCACAGTTTCTCCAGCTGCCTTGGCAAAAATATTACCTGTGGGAGCCAATGAAACATTTATTACACGTTTCTCCTACTGTGCCCACAATGACATTTCTTCAAATGTGGCTGTGCAGAGATTGAAGATACACTTATTGGTTCAGTTTGTCACAGTATTATTATAGATTAGATTATCTTGTGCTACGTGAAGTGGGTAAGAGTCTGGTAAGTGTTTAATTTTTGAAAAGTTGCTGAATAGTGTATACTTGCATTTCCATTGCTGGCTGGGGCTGGGGCTCTCTGTTTTGTCTGTGTCTGTGTGATGGCCTGGGATCCACAGGCTTAGTTAAGAGATGCAAAAAGGGTTTTCAGTGCACAAACTCTCTGGAAGCGTGATTTTTTAAAACTGTGTGCTATAAAGGTGTGCTAAAACACTTGTAAGGTGCTGTACATTTTTTTGGTTTGGTTTTTTGTTTTAAGAGTGATTCATATTCTTAAGCAAGCAAAGGAAGAAAAAGTTAGAAGGAGTAAAATCTAAGATTGTATGAATTCAGTGGGAAGGAACATGCACTGTATAGATGACTGTAACTAGTAGGGATGGGAAAGAAAGAGAAAATCTTCCCAAGAACCTCGGAATCAGGAGTCTATGAAGGGGGGGGGCAGTTTCAACAGGCTAGCAGTACCAATATCATCGGTGGGAAAAATCAAATTATTTGTTCAGTAGTACTCTGCTGCTTACACAGGCAAAAGATAGCTGGCCAACCACAGAGCTTGTTGGAACAGCAAAAGAAATTGTTTACTGCATAGACTATACAGTGAGAGAAGCAAATGCATTCCATCCAATTGTCTGTCATTTTGAAAAGGAATAGTTGGGGATAATAAGGAAATTGCAGCAAAATTAAATTAATTCCTTGTGTTTATCTTCATCCCAGTGGACAAGGGGGAAATACCTGCTCTAGAGCTTCTTTTTTTGCAGGTAACAAGGATGAGGAACAATTTAAAAATTAAATTAATCACTAGGGCCAGATGGTATTCATCCATGAGTTTGGAAAGAATTTAAGAGTGGTTCATCTGTAAGCAAAAGTACATGAACTATCATTAAAGCCAGCTACCATAAAGAAGGACTGGAATTTTTCCAGAGTTATAGTTCCCTTATTACAAAGAAATTTTACTTTACCTCATTACTAGTTAAATTAGTAAGGAAAATAATTAGGGACATGTACAATGCTTAAATGATCACCACAGACAAAACCTGTCTTTTTCCAAATTACTTAGGGGAATAGATGGTGTGGTAGGTAAGGTGAACTTTGGTGTAGCCACTGACAAAATGCCGTGCTGGCAGGTGAGAGGCTAAGTCACTTGCAATGTAGAAACTAATTATGCCAAAGTAATTAGGGAGAACAGGAACAAATCCTCAACTCTGCAACTGGAGGGCATCGTACCGAGTCAGCTCCAAGCTGATTTAATAGCCTGCCACCATTGAAAACTGGAGAACAATTAACTCGTGCACTGTGTTCTTGACAGCATGAAGGTGCCTATGTGCCCTCAGGGATTTGAAATAATTTTTACTCTCCATCTGATAAAATACTTCTGAAAAGTAAAGATCAGGGGGAAATAGGCGTCTCTGAGCAAATATTTGGATTTTGGGCTGCAGTTGAGGTTTATGACTGGAAATATTTGCACATCCTCGGGTCTCCTGCGCAGCAAGGGATGTTGCTGGCCAAAATTTGTCTCCTCCTCTCCCATTGCTGTAGACTCCCTGCAAAGCTTTTGATGCAGACTGCAGGGAGAAAATCATGGAGAATCATGGAGAATGCTGCCTGTCAGGTAAGCTGTGCTTTGTCAGATGCATTTCCTATTCTCTAGGAACCTGTAAGTTCCAGACCTGTGCCTCCTCTTCCCATTTGAGTGAATCCTGAAATCCAGCCAGTTTTTGACTGAGGCTTTGGCTCTACTTGCTAGTCACCACTTGCTTTTTCCTGTAGGTTTAGCAGGCATGGTATCTGCCTACATTTCTGTAGGGAACCTGTAGAGAGCAAAACCCAACAATAACAGAGAAGCAGCTTCATTATGGCTGACCCAGAGATTCGCTCAGTTGGTTAAAGCATGGTGCTAATAATGCCAAGGTTCGATCCCTGTATGGGGCATTAATTAAGAGTTGGACTTGATGATCCATGTGGGTCCCTTCCAACTCAGAATATTCTGTGACTGTTTCAAGTGAAAATGGAGATATTACTGAGTATGAATGTACCAGATAGAAATATCCACTGAATTCCTTCCTCAGGGCTATTGTGACTATTTTTTTTTTAAACCCTTCTCATTTTATTCAGCCCTTCAACTGTGCCATGAAGGTTAGGACAAAAGTGCTGTCTATTGTGTCACATACTCTGTTTTATTCCCCCAGCATCGTGCCTTTGGTGGGGCACAGGTGATGTTGTGCCAGTGCCATGAATACTCCTTGGACACTTTACATTTTCTGAAGAATTGTTCCCTTGCCAGTAAAATGGTGGAGCAGAAGTGGCAATGCATCTCACTTCCATTTAAATCCCCTCTCTGAGAGGTATCAGTAGCACTGTGTGTTTGGATTCATGGTCTGTGCTTGGGGGGATGGGGCAGAGCACAGATGGCAGTGAGGTGGAGCACTCCATCAGAGCCTGGATGGGCTGTCTCAGCATGGTCTCTGGTGCATGTCCCCCAGATGGCTTGGTCATCCAAGTCATCTTCTTTCCCAGCTTGTCCTCTACCTCTGGTCCTAAATACAGCTACCTTTCTGCCCATAGGTGCCAAGGAGAAAGCATATGGGCCTGGAATATCAAGGGATGGCAGTAAGAGGCAAGGAGAGTGCTGTGTTGACTGAGGGGCTGTCCTCTGCCATGTCCCCAGGCTGCCACTGACCTCTGCTGCTGCATCGCTTTCCCCGGGCAGCCACAGCAGTGGAAACCACATCAAGTACACCTCTTTGCACCCATGTCCAACAAGATATCCAGGGCCAGCTCTCCTTTTGCTATCTGTGCTATGGCTCTAGAGGTCATTGTTGACTCAGGTTGCCATCATTATTTAAAGGATGGGGAATCGGTGTGGCATAGCCCTGTGCACAGTGCAGACCAGGGTGATGCTTTATGCTGCATAGACCTTATCAAGAAAGTGAAAGAACACATCAGCTTTCTCCAAATATCTTGATTACAGTCTGCCTTTTAAGGGTGCAGAGCTGTAAACAGACGAGAATTGTTTAGCTGGTTATTGTGTATGTTTCTTTACCATGCTATGAAAATTAGCAGCTACAAAATGTGATTATTGTTGTTTGATCATTCTAAAAATTTTGCTGTGGCAGGGGCAGGCCTCTGTATGCATTTGAGCCTGGCTGTTTGTCCACATCCTAATTACGTGTTCTAATTATAAGTAATTACAGGCACAGGCATGAGCTGTTTTTCTGCCATAGATGTTCCAACAAGATTCAGACATATTGTCAACATGTTTTAGCAGTTTAATTGTAGAGCTGGAAAGCAAAGAGTTGTGAGCTTTATTCTTAGTCCTGGCACATCGCTCACATCCCCCTCACCCAGCTGTAGCTGTGTAAAGTTGGGGGGTCCAACCCAAGCTCGTCACTGAGGCTCCCTCAGCAACCGAGGAGGAGAGGCAAAGTACCTCTGCACTGCGGGTTAAGGGGGTCTGGATACTTAGCTTGGGATAGGCACTGAGCTTTTAGGTAGGCAACTCTGGTGGGATTAATGTCCCTTGCACCCACAGGTCTGGAGCAATGCTGTTGTGCCTGACCTGTGCATCACTTCTTACCTGCTTGTGCATACACTTCCTGCTGTATCCCAGCTGAGGTCTGCTCACCAGGTGGTCTCATTGACACTAATGGCATCTTAAGTAGCCCCTGAGGACACTTCCCCCACCACCCAGCACTCTCCACTCTTTCCTGCGGATATTTTTCCAAAATGCAAAAAAGGTATTTCCAAAGAGAGGAAGAGTTTTGAAATTATCCACAACCTGAACGTGCCTTCCTCCAACGTAAAAATGGCATGTCAGAATATTTAATCTGATCAAAAAATGTGGAAAAAATATTTCCTGGTTTTGTCAGTGGCAGTCTGGAGTTGCCTGTGCTCCTACGCTCTGCATTGCTGGTGACTGGTGCACAGCACTGCAATCCCAAAAGGATCTACCTTCTCCCTCAGCTCAAATGAAAACCATTTTATAATTCATTTTCATATATTTTCAAAATACATGTGTGCCACGGTATGGCAGGCATCCTGAATTAACAGCAAGGTGTTCTTTTTGTTTCATTTTGGATTTTGGAGAGCTTAGTGTTGCTTGCTTACTGCTTTGTCACAAGTCATTGTAGCAAACCTGCAGTTACCAAAATCACGGATGGCACAAGCACAGAAACTGCTTTTGTTGTGTTTGTTTGCCAACCCCAAAAAATCCTTGCTAATATTGACAAGATCCCAGCTTCTGTGGTACTGATGAGCTTTTCTACCAACATGCCCTACAAAAGGCTCAAAGACGTATAAATTATGCAGTGTACTACGATCACGTAGCTGAAATAAAAGGCAAGAGTTTCTGAAAACAACCTGCATAAAACTGCACTGTGCCAGTTTCACAATGGTATAGTGAGATTTAGTGGTAATTAATTAATATTTCATACATGGCTTTCCAAACCTTGATGAAGCGTTTCCTTCTGAAATGATGGACTGATGTTCCTTGCACAACACTCTCCCGCCATCCAGAAACACACCAGGCACACCTTGGCGTGAACTCCTCCATTAAAGTTTAGTTTTCCACAGTCTACGGTACTTTATCTTTCTGTCTTGATAAAATCAGTAAATGTTTTGCTGCAGGAGAGAGGGCAACGCAGCTGTATGGAGGTTATGCACTGAATCCAAATGGGAAGGGAGAGATACAGAGTATATATAATGCATTATGTACACAGAAGGTAATCACGTACGTAGTTGTTGTGGGTAAAGAGACAATTCCAGCTCTTACTGAGCAGACATTAAGTGCAGAACACCTGCCTATTGCATCTATAAATAAAATCTCTGCGGTTCCTCCTTTCAGCCTGAGCAGCCCGAGCATGTGTTTTCTGGAGCAGCTGTCTGCTCAGGGAAAAGAGCAGAGAGTCACCCTGCGGTGGTAACTGTTTAATTTACATCGGTAACGACAGCCCTGGTGCAGGCCGTCCTCCTCGCCAACTCCCAGCGTGGTGGCGAGGGAATTCAGCTGCTAGAGCTGAAGGGAGGAGATTCCTTCCTCCTTTTGGATGCTCCCCCGCCGTGCCGAGGAGCGGAGAGGGTGCTGGCGCTGGCTGCAGCCCGCTGCTCCCTGCTATGTGCTCCCGCTCCCCAGAGCAGTTCATCCCAGCTAGGAAGATCTGTTCGCTGGGTCTCTGTCCCAAGGAGACCTCGTAGCCATGTGGTCAGAATCTTTAGCTACCCACCCTGACAGGTAAGGGGAGCCTAAAGGACGTTTTTTTCTTTGTATAAACAGCTCTTTCCTGTTTTGCTTTACAGCTCTGTGTCTCCAAAAACTATGAAACTTCTCATTCCCCCCACCTTGTCAGTGCAGTGCTGGAGAATCACTGTGGCTAATGAGGAGGACATTTGTCTTCCTTGTCTTTCTTTTTTATCAGACACCTCTGGGAGGGCACCAAGGAAATCTCCATTTCTAAAATAGTTTTATTTTTCTGGGACAGTATATAGCTATACCTGTTCCTACACCTATATCTACCTCTACACCTACACCTATACCTCTACCTACACTTATACCTATACTGATACCAAAGTCTATTTTGTCTCTAGGGTTTCTTTCTACAGTCTGTGAGGGAAATAGGAGCTCCACTTTCCAGCCTTGAATACAGTGCCTAAGCACGGCAGCTTACAGAAGGCAGAAATACCCTGGCATGCTTGTGTATGGAACTGACACATTCAGCTGCGATTCTGAGGTCACATTACTGGATCTGCTCTCATACCAGAATGTCTGGAGAGAGTAACTGCTAACAAAAATAAATACACTTGGCATTTGTAATTCTCTATCATTTCTTATCTTTTCTTCCTCTCATTCAAACTGGATGTTATCCAAAAAGGTAAAAAAATCAACCTCATCTGACTCAGATGGCCAGTTATGATCCATCAAGATTATCATTGAGTAGCGGAAATGAGCAAATTTAGAGAAGCTCTAAATATTATTGTTGACTTTTTGGACAGCAAGTTATCAATAACACAGTATTTCACAATAATTGAGATTCATGACTGTGTAATTACTAGGCAAAAAGAGGACTGGAATTTGTGAGGAATGTGAAGATTTAAATAATTTACTTTGCCATGGGTATTAGAAGTGGTTTTCTTCCCATATGTCTACATTGGAAAATACATGAATTGTATTGAACCTGCCCCCTATAAACAAAAAGCACAACAAAACTGATTACAAAATTTGACATTCAGACTGTACATTTTTCCTAAACTGCTAGCTTAATAAATATATACTGATTCTAAAAAATACAAGCCATGGCACACAAAATTGGAGAAGTCATTGGTGCTATGTAAACATACAGATTCATTGAATTCAGATGGTGTTATTCTGTCTTTCAGTGTAACATATACAAATAAATGCTTGATAATTTTAGAAGAACTACCTACCAAATTAATTCAAGTATTATTTTTGTTTTCTTCACAGGGGAAAAATCTGCCTTCAGTGGTATAGACCTTCATTCATTCTTTCTTCAGATCTGTTTTCTGAGGGGTGTTTAATAGCCTATAGGAAAAAAAAATCACATATTTTTCTATGAGAAACAGTGTGTTTCATCAAAATAGAAATTTGCCACAGGAAAAAAGACTTCAATGAAATTGTACCCATGAAAAATGAGAAACAAGGGCTGTTTCTCCTTGTGACTGAGTCAGTGCAATACATCACAGGATGCTCCTAGACCTCTGCTGTGTGGAGAGGCCATGGGAAATACAGTTTGCCTGGGGAAGAGTGCCCATCTGGGAGGACAGGAAGATGAGGGGAGTAAACTCCCAAAAGGCTTTTTGGCAGCTGGATTGGACACAGAGATTAATGTTGACTCAGATCAAAACAAAAAGTTTAACTTCAGGCCAGTGAATAAAAAAGGAAAGCTTTGGTTTTGGAATGCCAAAAAATGCTTAATTTTAACCCAAGAGTTCCAAAATGCCTTAATCATGGGTGTCCAAAATTTCTGCTCCTTCCATTCACACATTCTATTTTTCTGTGTCATTTTTGTAGGAAACAAATCCAAGGTGATAAACATCACCTGCAGCATGGAAATCCTGTGTCTTTATTCTAGTTCCTCTGTTGTTAAATGAGTTTAATAAAAGAAATTGAAGCATTTTCATTTTTTAAAATGGAAGAAATGACAAATATGAAAAGTTAACCGCTCATACTATTTTATTCCTCAAGACAGAGGATATTCTGTTACTCTGGGATGCACAAAATTCACCTTCCCAAGGCTGATAATGCCAATTTGCTGCTGCCTTGTGTCATAGATGAGCTATGGAGCAGTTAAAACTTTACAAGTGAATCAGAAACAGTCTCTTCTTCCTCATTTACCTGCTGATGTCTTGAAGCACAGGTTTCCAGAACCTGCACACCAAGCTTTATACAGTTCACACAGAATAACTGATTATCCTCTCAGACAATACAGAAACATAGAACCATTTAGATTGGAAAAGACCTTCCAGATCATCGAGTCCAACCTTTGACTGATCTCCACGTTGTCAGCTAGATCATAGCACTAAGTGCCATGTCCAGTTGTTGACTGGTGGCTCCACCACCTCCCTGGGCAGCCCATTCCGTTACTTCAAATGCATGTAAGAGGTTGAAGACTCAAGTAATTTTCTTGGACTCTTCAGTTTGAATGGGATATGCTGGATCTAAAAGACATGAAGAGGTCTCCTGAACACTATCCACACAGCTGGGCTGGGCAATGACACTCCATAGCAAGGGAGTAGCCACTTGCTACTCTACAAACAGAATGTTTGAATACTCTACTAATCGAATGTGCCCTAGAGGTAAGACTGTTTGTCAACAGCTGACCCCATTCTAGTTTCAACAAGGGTATTTTAGTCTCCTCTATCCAGATAAGGTGGGTACTCAGCAGTTTTCAAACAGAATCAGTTTAAAAATACCTATGGGAGACTTTGCACATATTGCTTTCATGGGTGTATAAGGCCAGAAAGACTTTCACCTTCTGCATGGTAAAAGATGCTACTTCATCCAGTGCACTGGAAAAAAAAAAAAAACACAAGAAGGATTCCTTGTGTCACCAGAAAGACCAAATAATAGAACAGCCATTATATTATGGGAGATAGAGATTCATCAGCTGATATTAAGTCAGCTACGTCTTCCTATGTGCTATGTGTTCCTACAGACTTCATGGGAAATCTGTAGGACTTTCTTTTATGTCCTTCAGCTACTGTGGTGACAACCACTAAACTCTTCATTTCAGTGTTTCAAGTGATGGAACCATGTCTTTTTATACTTTTTAGATTGTTTTGAGAGTAGTCTGCTGTCCAAAGAAACTTCTAGATCCCATCAGTCCTGGTCTGTGAAGCTGCTTTTTTCATTAGATATCTCAGACTGGTGGAGGGATTTACAGGATATGTCTAACAGGCTAAGGAATCAAACTCAGGATTAAGGGTCACAAAGTGCCTTGCACCATGCTATTTAAGGCAAGTTGTCTCCAGAGCAGACTGGTTGCATTTGTACTGCACAACCTCTGGCCTTCAGATGAGCCTTCAGCTTTGGACTATGGCTGTTATTCCGTATGTTTTATTCCAAAGTGCCCGAGATCCGATGTACTCTGTAAGGTTTGTGCCATAGGCCAGCTGAGCAGTAGTTTCATGGCACAAAGTGTGGCTGTACATGTCCAATGACGTGGTCCCTGTAGATGCAAAGTCTACTGATGGTGTGTCAAGCTAATGCTGATGTACTCTTGTCCACACTCTCTTTTGGACCAGTCCTTGGCATGAGTATCCCCACCTTTCCCAGGCATGGTGGTAGGAGTGAACTAGGAGAAGGGTTTAATGTTTGCTCCTCTTCTGTGTAGGGTAAAGGTGTGCAGTGTAGGCACTGCTGCTGTTCTAGATGCTCACAACCATCTACTGTGATTTTTTTCTTCCAGCGAATTATTTTTGTCAATGCTCATGGACCAACACCAAACTGGGAAAGGTATATGATCAAATACCAGCCTCGACCCCCTTTGCATAGCTGGAAAAGCCAGTGTGTTACAGACCCTGTGTTAAGGTCCATTTTTAAAATGCTTTTTGTGATAACAGCATAAACTTTAGGGCTTTTTTGCTTCTTACCCTGAATACAAGGGTTCTTTTTTTTTTTTTTTAGAGGAGGAAAGGGTTTAAAGACCAAAGTGTATCCACTGCCTGCCCAAGCCATGTATTGAACAAAAGCTCCCTTGAAATCCTCATTGCATTCATTGTGGAAAATTAGATTATTCTCATATCAGTGAGTTTCAGCTGCAGATTTCTATTTAGTTCATTAATTTGCCTTGAAGTTGGATGGAATCAGGAATATATTTCTCACTTTGATTGAGTAATTAGGGTTGATACTTTTTTGCTTTCATGCTACTCCTTTTAAAACTCTTTCAGCTGTGTTTTTGAAAATAAAGTGAGTGAATTTATCATATTTAGACATCAGCAAGCACCACATGGCAGAGACAGCTACTCTGGAATCCTAACGGGCTCTCAAGAATTATCCTCTGTGATTATCTCCACGTCTGAAGGACCATATGTCACAGGCTCTGCAAATGGCATCTGGTTATATCACGGAAAGAGGTTTCTTCTATCTATTTTGCAAGCAGCTCAACTCTAACTTGTGAACAAATGCCCAAATATATTGAAAGGAGCTGGAATAATTTGAACTGTGTTACTGAAACTGATGTATTCTGTGAGCTGGATGCCTGTTTTCTCTAAAGACATTCTAACTCTCTTATTGTTTCATGTTGTGTCAGAAAGGACATGTGATAAATCAAATGAGTAGCTAAGCCAGTATACCAGAAAAATAATTATGAATGACCTTTTTCTCTTCTAGCTACAAATGTTATCCAGAAAGGGTACAACCCTTTCAGCTCCATGATAGACCAGAGTACCTCTAATCTATCAGAGCTGAAATCTTGTAATGGGAAATGACTACCACCTCAGCAAACAGTGCCATAATTACTCAAACAATTGCTATATTGATCTGAAATTTCATAGGTCAAGTGGATGGCCTGTCTTTGAGAGATATGGGATGGTGATGGTTTTTTGCAAGCTCCTTCTTGACTCAGTCTAGGTGTCTCCACAGACCTTCCTGACATGCCTTGTGGCACTGGGGGCTGCATGGTATCCCTCACCAGCTCTGTGCTCTGATCTGCGGCCCTGCCTACATGTGTCATTGTGATCATGCTTCATGGTGATCTAATCACAAAACTCAAGTGATATAAAAATGCCCTCAAACCTTCATTAGGAAATACCTTATTTCACATCCTCACTGATGAAAGCAGCACACTCAACACCTCCTCATTTCCTATCTATGTAGCTTTCCCACAGGCTTCCAGTCATTGTGGCAGAGTTATGCCATTTAGACCGGAGGTTTTGGCCTGCACAGAAACACACACAAAATTTTACAGATGAAAGTGGCCAAAACAGTGGATCTGACTTCAATGGCACTCTGAGATTGAGGCTGGGGAACCCACCCTGATATCAGTTTTCTGTGGTTTTTATTGTCCAAGTAAAATTGTAGATCTGGAGACTTCCAGAAAAAAATATTAGGTGTTTTGGACATTAGGCTCTGCCGCATGCTCTGACTCTAGTAGTTTGACTGCTCTGATATTGCACCACCATCTGGGTTCTTGCTGCTGGGAAAGCAGCAATAGGGCCAGAAGGAGCAGTGGGAAGAATCATCCCTGGGCTTTGGGGCCACATTTCAGCTCCAGCCGTCAAGCTAGGTCCTCCATGAGCTGTGGTACAGCTGCACTCAACCCAATGAACCTCCCCTGCTGATCCCAGCCTTGCCTCCTTGACTTGGTCCCAGAGGTGCCCTGTCCCCAGCCTGGCTCTGCTGGTCACCTCTGGGTGTGGGGGACAGGGCTGCTGGGGGAGGTCCTGCTGTAGGCTGCCCCACTGCCCCGCTGGTGCCCACCCCAGCCTCACCATGCCCTGACAACAGGTATTCTGGGGTAAGTGAAGCCAGACAAGGTTAGGTTGAAATATAGTGAAAGAAAACCCACATGAACTGGGTAAATCCACTGGCTCTTAAGACCTATAGTGTCTGTGTAAGGCAACAGCTATGGGGCTTTTAATTCTCTCCTTAGAGAGATTTCAAAATGGGGAATATTATTGTAGCATTTAAAATGACGTATTCATGGAGATTTACATATTTCCACAGCTCTTTCCTACTAGCAATATACATATATGTGTATATATGTACATTCTCCAAGGTAGAAATGTTTACTTTGCTCATTATTGTGAACACCTCACTGGTATTTTATCTGTCACTGTATCCAGCAAATGCTGCACGCAGCAGTAATTGTTATTTTAATTAATATTAGTCTGTATGATGCCTCTTACATTTAATGTTAGGCTTCTATGACTCACTGGTACCGAAAAGTGACCTACAATTGCATTAACAGCCTGAGTAATGTATGGCCTGTCATCTCTAACACATTTTGATGCATTTTCCTGTGTTTTTCTATTTTGGGGATAATGTCTGGTTTTACAGACAAATGGCCTAATTCTCAGTGCTTTGTCATTTATTTGTATTTCATGCCAATTTTTTGCACAGATCTAAATTAAAGAAAGGAAAAAATATACTGCAGAACCTCAGTGTCTCATAATAAAAGGCTGAATCCAGACCTCATAACTCTTATTTCAATCAGTCACAAAGGGAAACATTCAGACTCATTTAAAAATATTTGTCTTTTTCTCCCTCCTGGTAATTTCCTAATGATTTCTTATTGTCATGAGGAAATTTCTAATATATATATATATATTTGCTCCAGCATACACAGACCCTTTTGTACAACAGGTTGACATCTATCTGTGTTTACTGATAACTGGTTAAGCCCAGCACGTGTCCAGCCTCTGAAGGGAACTTGGCAACTTCTGGCCTTACACTATGATCACCTTTTAGTATAAGGAGCTTAGAGAGTCCATTCAGAAGTTATCTCAGAGGGGCCAGAAAAGAAGATTAAACAGCTTTCAAGCTTCAGGGAAGTGCTTTGTGTGGTGGGCCCAGGCTCAGCCTGTGGGAGATGTATGAAATAAATTATGAGGGTAATTTTTGAATCAAAGTATTCAAGAGCTATGTAGAATGCGAGGAGAACTGTATGCTAATGAAAGTTTCAGTTTAAACAGTTTTATTCATACCTAAGATTTTTCTTTTTGCTCCTTGTCCCCTACTAGCAATTCATTATGGATCTTGGGATTAGCTGTGTGTGGGTGCATTTGCAAGCATGTATATGTGCATGAATGTTTGTGCAAGAGTTGTAATGCCATGATGTGCAGTAAGAAAAAATGGCCCTTGGGTTTGATTTGCCCCTGAGAATCGTGTAGTAATTCTGATACTGTTCATATGCAAAATCACCTTCTCCTTCACTATCATGTTGGCAGCTTCCAGTTTCCAACCCTGATGTGATAAAGTACCTATTGTGGGTGTGCTGGGCTCCTGCCACTAGCATCCTCAGTCCTCAATATCCCTCAGCCAGCTGCTGTGGGGATCTGGTCTGCCTTTTCTCACCTCTGGAGGTCAAAAAATGTATACTTGAATTTGGCTGGGATAAAGGGTAGGATGAATGGATGGACAACAGCCACTGGATATTACTTTCAGACAGCTATTTGTTATGCAGTCATCACTGGATGCTAAAAACCCCAATATGCCTTAAAATAACTGTATTCTCTTTTCAAAGCTGACAGAACAAAAATCTGCAATTACATTTTGTGTTCATGTCACAATATGACAATGAGAGGTGAACACAGTGCTAAAGACTCGGCAACCCATGAGTCCTTCTAGAAAGCCTTTATGGAGAAGAAAATTTAGCTCTACAAGTATGAACTGTGAAAAACGTTTGGAGTATGGCTGGGAATTCTGATGTACATCAGTAATGTATGGGTAACATGGCTGATAAATATAATACATCAGGAATTTAGACACACACACATGCACATGTTCTCAGTTTGCCTCAGGTGGGCACATATACAGTTCCCATTCTGGCATATTTACACAGAAACTTAATTTTTGCTAACTCTGGAAAATGCATGCATATTGTTGAAGTAAGCCTCGCCTAATTAATCTCATTACTTTGGGAAAAATAAAATTTCCAGTTCATATGTAGAATCAAAGGCCTCACATTGCATTACCCATCTCCCCAAGTCTGCATTCATCCAATAATCAATCAACAGGTTCAGCTAGAAGGATGAAAGTAATGCCAGCTGATGAAGATGTTCTGCAGGGGTCATGAGCGTGGGTAACAGACCCCAAGCCATTCAGCCAAGCTCTTCTGTAAGTACAGCCTTTAAAGACAAATTCAAGAGCATGGACAAACTGTACAAGCAGCAGGGATTCCATTGGCATTTGCAGCAACAACAAGGAGATTATCAATAGTACACTCTGTAGGATCATTATTGTTCACTGTCAAGGGTCAAGACATGATTCTGCACGTTGAGGAACTCAACACTAAATCCAGAGCATGTGAGCAGAAACCTTCTGCCTCATTCTGTGCATTGCCAGTCTGTTGCCATCAGAGTAACCTGATGCTTGCAGCTTCTTTGGGAAGGAACAATCTTATGAGGTGTTCATGGGTGGGGCTGAGCCCATTGGTGATTTAGTCTTGTCTGTGTGCTCTTTCTTTTTATCTGAGGAGACTGATGAAAACTTTCAGCTAAGATTCTGTAATGTCAGTAAAACTATCCAGGAACAATTGTTACATGGTAGGCTCCCCACTTTCTAAAGAGCCTTATGTTTAAATAAAGATAGAAAGATAACTTTTTCAGAAGCATCATGGGAAGGAAAAGACAGTGAAACAGCCATTCAAGACTCCACAAAATGGCATGATTGGCCATTTCAGATGCCTAATGAAAAAAAAAAAGGAAAAAGTTGTAATTCAAGTGTTAATAGTGGATGTGTGAATCTGCACTAAGCAGGACTGTTTTTAATGGCTAAATAGGAAATGCCTATTTTTTTACTCACCACCTGCCTGGCATTTAGCATGAATAAATTCAGGCTATGCATCTTTGCCTGTGAATACAACATCACTTTAAGAGGTTTATTTGTGAGTCAAGCCTCTTGTTCTGATGCACTCCCAAGCTCTGCAGTAGAATCATGACTACCATCAAGTTATGGCATTAATCACTGAAAATCTCTTGCTTGGTTATGATGGGTTTCTCTGTTTTTTTCCAATGCACTTTTAATATTTGGATTTCTATGCTGTTTTCATCCCAACCTTTCTCTCTAAGAACTCCCTAAATGACTTCTGAGTGAAACAGACATCTCTGCAGTACATTCCTTTACATTTCTGCCAAAGTAAATCTAGATTAACTGCACAGAATTTGGTGAAGTTGTTAAGTCTTTATGAAGGAATGGAGACTCAAAATACAGGTAGACTGTAGTATATGGTGTATTGATGTATGATCCACTTTCAGATGGTGTAGGAGTATGCTCATCGCTGTGTCACGCTCATGATATGGTTTGAATGTTGCAGCTGAAATGGAATGAATTATAACCCACACACTTGGGCTAGTGGTGCTAGCTAGCTTGCTTGCTATTTTTATTAACCAGTCTTTCCCTGTTTTTCCTCTTCCTAAGGAGAAGATTGATGCTTCTTTGGAAAAAAAAATTATGAACCTAACCCAGTCTTTGTGCATTGAATTATGCATGGAGCCACTGTAATTGCACCTATCAATCAATGCCTGCAGAAAAATGCAAGGCTGGGCGAGTAATGGCTGTGGGTAAACACACATTTAGTCATACAGTGGTTATGGTAACTGAGTGTGCATTTTGTATGCACAGTTGGATGAACGTTGTTATGACAGCTTTCACAGCTGAGTTCATGGCAGTACTGTGCAGCACAAGAACATTGCTTTTCTTCTGGGATTGGACAAAAAGGAAAACTGCTCTTCTGTTTCAGTCTCATACTTCAAGACATATTCTATCTTAGAGATTCACAGACAACCAGAATCTTGAGAAACCACCATTAGTCTGTCCCCTCCCAGATATATTTACACAACTCTTGGCAAATATTTACCCAGTTCTTCAAAATCTCCAGTATGAGAGTGTCTGTAGCCTCCTGAATTACCATTGCAGTGACTTCGGAGCTCTACTGTTAGAACAGTTTTTCCACTATTATCCAGTCCAAATCTTGCACTAATTTGGGCCTAGGTGACTTTCCCTAGGCACTATGATCATATGGAACAGGTGGATCTGCCCTCTTTGCAACAAAGCAAACTGCTAGTTAGTGTGACGATAGTGGTGGGAAGATCTGGAGTCAACAGAATAACACTCCCAACTTTAGAAGAAAACTGTAAGTATTGTTAGCTCAGATGCTGCTTTGTCAGGAGATGGTGGCCCTTTTCAAGCATCTTTAATCTTTCAGAGTTTAAAATTGTCACTCTAGAAATGTAGCAGGCAAAAACATAGATAGACCTTCTTTCTGCAAAGCACGTGACTACAGAACTCCAAGCCTTATCAGAACCTTCCTAGATGCTGGCTTACAGTAATTTTGAAAAACATTTCATATACATTTCATATACTTGTGTCAAGGTATAGACAGAGAGGATTGTTCCTTCACTGTAATAGCCTCCAGCGATTTCAGTTTAGCAATTCCCTTTGTGGGCACCAAGTTTAGATGCCTAATGTGAGATATTCCTGGCTATGTTTAGACTAATAACTGAGATAGGAGAGGGAGGGTTTTCACACACAAACCTTGCTCCATTGAGGTGTGCTAAGGGTGTTTAGTGCCTTTGATTTTTGAATCTAAAGCTTTTTGAAACACGCTCATTAGAAAATTTCAGAAAGATAAGAGGTGCCTCAGTGGTGCTTTCTTTGTGCCTAGTGTGCAAGTGCACTGCTTACAGATGGCACTGTCAGCAGTTTGGAGGCTTGGTTTAGAACAGTGTGGTGTGAGAGGGGATGCACTGGGGTTTGTCTGATGTCAGGGTAGGCTGTAGAAGCCTGACAGGGGTGGTAAAGATTGATGCCAGGATGGAAAGGTGGGCTTAGGCAATACTGCTGTTGGGTGAGAGAGGGCAGACATGCTTTCATTGGCTGCACAACAGCAACCTGGCAGAGTGGGATCAAAATCCCTGTTAATAAATAGTTCTAAGGCTGCAATAAGGGATTGCTGAATGCTTATATAGGATGAGTAAAGGCATACCAAGAATGGCAGAAACAGATGCAAGTCTGTGGGTTAAGAGCCAAGAAGGACAAAATGTAAGACATCTTTCCACAAAATTCCATCATTCATGAAGTGGGATATACAGTTGTTCATGAAGCCTCTTCTCAAGGAGAAAGGTGTTTAAAAATTTATTTCTGCTTGAGGCATTACATTATGCTTTTCATAGCTAGTGTGAATACAAATACCATTTGAAGGACATTTATGGTCATCCTTATTACTGAATACTCTAGGAGGATGGGGTTTGTCTAATTTCACATTCGTGGTCTCCACCCATTCAGAAAAATTTTGCAAGTCCCACTCTTAAGCGATTTGTTGCATGCCTATGTCCAGTTACTCACACTGGTGTTAACAGCAGCCTTCTCCCAGATGTGTTTCTTTAATCATCAGAGTGTGTTTCTTCCCAGAGCAATGAGTTACCACTTCATATATTTGTTGCTACATGGAATATTAATATGGTAATCATGTCTGTCTCCTTAGGGGACTTGTATTTTATGGCAGCAATTCAATACTGTTCACTTTTTGGAGTTAAAAGAAATACAAGAGTTGAAGATTTTAAAAGCTTTTTCTAAAAAACCTAGGCAAAAAGCATACCAGAAATCAGTTCAGAAAAAAAGTAGAACCCATAAAAACCAGAAAGAAAAATATAATTCAAGATCACCAAAAACATAGGCTATTGTTCATGATGACTGTTGTTTTCTTTTTACACACCGAAAAAAAAGTGCCTTCTAAAAGATATAGAATGTTGTGTTTCTCTGATAGGGTCCTGAATAAATTGCACAACCCCAGAGGTTATTGAGATGTGTGCCCAAGGCTGGTGCTGCAGGGTGCAGTGGAGTAACCCTGGCTGAGCTCAGGGGCGGAATTTTGTGAGAAAGAGCTGCAGGAAACTTTGTTGGGGCAGGGATGCCTCCACGAGCTTCATTTCAGCTTCAGCCCTTGCCCCCAGTCCCTGTCCAAGTTTTGCTGCAGCTCTGCCCAGTCCAGGTCTGGTTGCCACCTCTGGAGCAATGGGATGGGGCCATGGGGAGAGGTCTCTGCTCTGACTTGTCCTGCTGCCCCCCAGCCACCCACCTCTGCAGCACTGTGCCCAGACTCTTTCTCCCTATAACTAAGGCACTGCTAGCATGAAAAGGCAGACACAACAGTTGTATTAAAAAAAGCTCAACATTGATTTTATTCCTTTTACACTGTAAAAATAATTGTCAGTCAGAGAACAAGAGAAAAATCACATTTGTAACCATTAGTTTAGCCACTGGCATGGCAGCAGCACTCTGGGTCCCTGGTACTTTTAAGGCTTGATTCTATAAATGCTCACACATCTGCCTATCATGCAAGTAATCCAACTGCATGGATGTAAGAATATGTGTGTGTATGTGCATATATATACATATATACTTATCTTTGCTGGAAGTGGATCTTGTTCCATGGAGAATATACTGCCTAAATGGTCCCAGGCTAATCTATGTCAATATTTTAAGCTCATTTTACTTGATGGCAGATGGAGAAAAACAGCTTATAACATTAATTTTCTTATTGGATCTCATCTGAGAAAATCCCCAGTTACTTTCATCTCACATGAACCATTATTCTTTTGTAGATACATGCCTAATAAGTTTAAATTTTGAAAATGAATATTTACACTTACTAATAGCAAGGGAGAGTTAAAATCAAACATGTTGTACGGTCTTCTGGGGAAGCCAGCAGTAAAGCACTGCTTTCAATAATCAATAAGTCAACCAAGCAAGTCTCTAGACTGTTGTTACAAGGGAATCTGTCATCATGCAAAGCGAAGATTTGTCTGAGAAACTGCTAAGTAAATGCTTCTGCCACTTAGTAGTGGTTTGGTAGTTTGTATTTGGTACAGATTAAATTGCAGGCATGCACACATTTGTTTTGTATTTCAAATAGAGATAGTGTCTGGACCAAACCACCCATATCTAGTCCTCACTGACTTGAGTCAGTTTAAGGATGGGAAGATAGGCTCTATATTCCCTGTCTCAAACTCTTCCTGTACTGCTCCCTCTCCCTTTTCTTTGTGTCTTCTGCATTTTGTATCTCTCAACGTTAAAATACTAGGATAAATTTACTTGACATTTTTACAGACTATCAAACAAACAAATGGACTTATACCTCACTGATCTGTATCCACCTGTGACAACTAATACCCCCCAAAAGGGACTTCACTCCCCAGTAAATGTCCAAATGCAAGGCAAGAACTCGAGTATCTATTTTCAACAGTATCATAATATTCTTACTAAGTATATCTGAAAACACCAGAAAATAATAGAAGTCTCAATATAATATTAAACTGAGCTTCATTTCTACAAACAAAATGCATTCTGTGCTGCACTGTTTTAGCTTTTATGACTGTTCTTGCTCATTTCCTAGTTTTGTTTGAGAATGAGCTTAAAGTTTGGGACCTGAAATCCTTGATACCCAGGTAACTGCCCCAAAGGGTCATGTTCGGAGACTCAAACATGCACATTATCGTTCCCTCCAATACCTCTCCATTGGCATTTATGTTCCTTTCTACTGCTGCTGAGATTTGCTTCTGTCTCGGAGGGAATATGAATGACTCATTGTTTATCTATAAAAAAATCCTTTTCCATTCTGTATATCATGTCTCTCTTTTTGGACATCCTTCCCAGCAAATGTGGCAGGTGCTGTGGTGAGAGAATGGGGATGCAGACAGGCTGCTAACGTGACAAAGCTGCTTTCAGTTCTTGGACACATCTGCAAAATGGTCAGATGAACAGAGTGGACCTCAGTGGCAAACACAATGTCTAGGAGGGAAACTGTATGTTTTATGCAGCTGGGTTGGACCTGTGAATAGTTCAAAACAGAGCTGCTTGTAGTTGTGAGAAATACTGTACGTAGGGCAGTATTAAAAGCACATCGAGGAACAAAAGCAACAGATTTAAAGATGTAGGCAGTCTCCCTCCTCCCAGGAGATAGAGACGATCCAAGCTGGGGCAGCAGCAACCCCATCCCTACCAGAGCCTGTTGACAGGTAGCAGTGTAATGTCTCTTGTGATGGTGCTGGCCTGAAATGTTTTTGCTTGATCCTGGAGCCTATCTTTTTCCCACCCCTCATCTAGCCTTACCTGATGGCTTTGTAGTGTTGGCATTTATCAGTGTCTACTTGTTCTGCCCTTCTGTTCTGCTTTATCTAATCTGTGTACAGGAGATACAGGTCCTCCTACTCATGACCTTTGCCTTTCCCTTGTTTTATACCCATTAACAGCTAACTACCCTCATCAGAAAAGGCTAATTCCTTTACATTGGGAAGGCCAAAGCTCCATGAAATCAAAGGTGAAACTCCCATTGACTTCAGCTGGAGCAAAAGTGGCTCAGTTTAATCAAAGAACTCGAGGAAAAAAACAAAACAAAAGGCACAGACAGTAAGTTCAGCCTACAACAAACTCCAAAATGATCAAAAGCTTACAAGGATCTCAAACCTTCCTAGATAGTCACGCAACATCTAAGAGGACATGGCTACCGTCAGGACTGAAGCCCATTACAGCCACTACCCACCTCAATAAATGCTGTTCTCCTAATTTTAATGCTTCCTTCAAACCCGGAGTGTGTGAGCACTGGGTAGTTACCCACTGGTTGTGATACGATTTCGTATTCAGTGACCAGTATTCATGGATTCAGTTGCTGTACAGATTTCCTATTTCCTTTTAAAGTCATAATTTCTAAACTATGTCACTTTTCATTAAGATGACAAATGCTGGCATTTTGTGGGATGTGGTATTGATCACATCAAGCTCTACTACGATGACTGGCAGCAGAAGAACAACGCGGGAGCTGACCATGCCTGGCTGGATCAGACAGCTTGCCTAGGGTTTGTTTTCATCCTGCAGTATAGTTCTGACTGAGTGTGAATAAAATCACTGAAAAGGTAACACGCTGATTTGCTGAATTATCTATCAAGTGAACAGTTCAAAGCAGAGATAGGGCCATCCAACAGAAGTAAGAAGCTCTGACTGGCAGTGGTAATTCTCTACCAGTGAGAGTTTTATTGCCTACTGCTGCACGAGGGGGTTCAGGAACTGAGCAGTTTCCGCTGGATGAATGAAAGAGTTTGAGAATCTTTTAGCAGGAAACATCACATTTTGCAGTCCCAACTTTTTTCTTGTGGACTTTATTTTTTAATTCCTCATAGTTCTTTTAAACATCCTGTATTAGCAGGCCCTGATGAGGAATCCAAATAGCCAGTAATCCTCTGGTATATCCTTCTTGCAAAAACTCTGTGTTAAGAGTATCCTATATTATGGAGGAAATATCACCTTCCATGCCTTAAGATATTTAACATCACAAAACACAAGTAACTAAACTGCCTTCTGTTCAGAACTGCTAAAATGGTCAAGGAAGAGAAACAGTTCTGGTGCTTCATATGAAACCAGTAGCCAATTTGTTTCCTTGCCTAACTGTTCTTTATCCAGCTTATATATATACTCAATGTATATATGTCCATATATGTGTTCAAGCTGTAGAGGAAATTTCAGATTATAAGTCCTTTTAGGGGATATATGTCACCTTCTGGATTGAACTTCTAAATGGTATTTTTTATATATATATGGCCAGTCTTCGCGAGCGAAGATTTGGGAAAGGTCATTAACCCTTCAAGCCTGTGCAGTGGATTTTTTAGGTGAGACACAGTGTGCACTGAACTGAGCCCACCCTTTAATCCTGAGGTTCATCTGCCGGGGCCGAGCAAGCTTGGACAGTGGCAGTGAGGTCCTCAGAACGTAGGTTTGTTTAGAGTGACCTTCTCTTAGATGGATTGCCTTACAGGGCTGACGAGCTCCATCTGCCCAGGGGGCTGGGAATCGAACCCGGGTCGCAGCGGTGAGAGTCCTGCACCCTAACCACTAGACCAGCAGGGGACCCCCTAGGTATTTTTTATACCATTGAAAATAAATGGTCTTTGTCCTCATCTAATGAGAGTGACCTCCTATACAAAGCTCTTTGAGATCTATTTAAGACTGCCAATAAGAAAGTGATATTGATTCTTATTTATTAACTTTGTGTATTTCTGGCAGTTACATATTTTAGTCCTTTTAGATTGAATGATTAGGCCTCTTAATATCATGGAATCATAAAATGGTTTGGGTTGGAAGGGACCTTAAAGATCACCTAGTTCCAATCTCCCTGCCATGGGCAGGGACATCTTCCCCTAGACCAGGTTGCTCAGAGCCCCATCCAACCTGGCCTTGAACAATCCCAGGGATAGGGCATCCCACAGCTTCTCTGGGCAACCTGTTCCAGTGTCTCACTATCCTCACAAAAGAATTTCTTCCTAATATCTAACATAAACCTGCCTTCTTTCATCTTTCCTCAGCCCTTCCCCCTTGTCACTAAAAATCCTTGTAAAAAGTTCCTCTCCAGCTTTCTTGTAGGCCCTCTTTACACACTGGAAGGCAGCTATAAGGTCTCCCCAGAGCCTTCTCTTCTCCAGGATGAACAGCCCCAACTCTCTCAGCCTGTCCTCATGGTAGAGGTGCTCCAGCCCTCTGATCATCTTCATGGCCTCCTCTGAACTCGCTCCAGCTGGTCCATGTCCTTCTTATGTCGGTGACCCCAAAGCTGGATGCAGCACTCCAGGTGGGGTCTCTGGAGAGCGGAGTTGAGGGGGAGAATCCCTCCTGTGACCTGCTGGCCACACTGCTTTTGATGCAGCCCAGGACACAGTTGGCTATCTGGGCTGCAAGAGCACATTTCCAGGTCTTGTTGAGCTTCTCATCAACCAGCAACCCCAAGTGCTTCTCCCCAGGGGTGCTCTCAATTCATTCTCTGCCCAGCCTGTGCTTGTGTTTGGGATTGCTCCCACCCACGTGAAGGACCTTGCACTTGGTCTTGTTGACCTTCATGAGGTTTGCATGGGACCCACTCTAAAGCCTGTCAGGGTTCCTCTGGATGGCATCCCTTTCCTACAGCATGTCAGCTATAACACACAGCTTGACATTGTCATAAAACTTGCCGAGGATGCACTCAATCCCGCTGTCCATGTTGCCAACAAAGATGTTAAACAGTGCTGATTCCAATACCGACTTCTGAGGAACACCAGTTGTCACGAGCCTGCACTATGTGAGTGTGACCATTCAGTCAATTCCTTATTCACCAAGTGGTCAATCTGTGAAATACATATCTCTCCAGTTTAGAAAAAAGGGTGGTTTTTTTTACAATTTCAAATACTTTGCACAACATGTTGCTATAGGACTTGTTTTTCAAACATGTCTTAATTTTATCTCTTGTGATTTTTTTATTTTCTCCCTTTTTTTTTTACTTTATTTTTCTTTTAAAGCATGCAGAGCTCTGAGATTTAAAGAGGTCTTCTGTAGAATAATTATCTTGCCTAGAAGGAGATCAATACAGAATTTGAGAATGAAAATTTAAGGAAAATAAAATGTGAAGGCCACATAAAAATTCCCACCTCTGAAACTTTGACTCTTCCTTTACCGAACATTAAGCTAATCCTTGTCAACTAATGATTTACTTCTCTGTAATTTCCACTCTGTTGTTACAGGTTAAAATAGTATCAGGAGAGCATGTGGAGGTAAATGCTAATTTTTTAAGTGTCATAAACTACATCTAAGAAAGGATGAAGAGAGCAGTTGTTCTCTGTGAGAGACCCCGTATGCTGTGTATGGTGCTGTCCCAGAATAGCCAATAACTTTGGCTTGTTATCCTTTCTTGAAGTTCTGATGGCTGAGGCATGTGGCACACTGGGGGGCCCAGAACCCTGGCACTGTTGCTAGTCAGAAAGGCAATCACAGTGGGTGGTAGAGGGGAATCTGCACAGTTCTGCTCTTGGTTGCAGCTGGAAACACTCTGAAATGCAAAGAGAACTAGTTAAACAAACCAATTACAGAACAAAAAGTCGTACTGCCCCCCCCCCCAGTTCCTAAGCTGCGGTAACAGTCATTCTGTGTTACTCTGTGTTATTCAAAGATGAAAAAAGAGGGAGAAAGGGGAGGGAAATTTGCTTTTGAGATATGTATTTATTGAAAATTTTCAAAACAGCAAGACTTCTTTTCAAACTCTGAAATGGAAAAACTTTGTAAATATTTCATGGATCCGAGTCTGTCTTTAGCTAATTACTTGTTTAGAAAACAAATCTGTGAACTCAGCCACTGGGGATACCCATATGAAAGTATGGCCCTACTGTCTTTTGTGTTGCACACCAGTGAACAGGCATCGTATGGCCTGTGATTTCAGTTACAATTCCTTCTTGGAGAAGTGATGGCCCATGATTAATTTCAGGATGATTCTGGAGACTTGGCTACCGGGCTGCAGTGAGACTGCTATGCAAATACAACATTTTTCCATTGAAATAGGTCAGTTCTCCAACATGATCAGCAGCCTGCCTAATTCCCAGACATTAAGCTAATTGGATTGTCCAGATACAAGATACAACAATCTTTTGTATTCTTAGAAATAACTGTGGAATTATAACTTTCCCATAGGTTTAGCAATACTCTCCACCCTCTCTCTCCATTAAAAGAATTCAATCCTATTTCAGAAGATAACCTTGAGAGAATGAGGAAGGTATAGGCTTTGCTTCTCTCTTAATAAAAGTCTGATATGAAGGTTTAATTAAGAGAGAGAAAATAACTAGGAATGAACACAGGATTTACAGCGAAACAGACCTCATATAAGTGAAGTAAGAATCACAAATGTGATTCAAAAGGTCCCCCTGCCGAGACAGAGCAGAGATTCTCACTGAAGCTTGAGATAAGATCTGTCATAGCTGTTTTCCATTTTCCATCTGTGATGCCAATTCTTATCCTCCCTTTTCCCTTCCTCTGTCTTGGCTTACAAAGCTAAGAAGAATTTTTTTCCAGCTTCTTTCTTTTTTGAGCTTGGTGCCCCTTCTCTCACAGCGTTTTGGGACTAAGGTTTTGCTGTTGGGTATTTTTCTGCAGGAGTTTTAAACACCTGACATTCCCACTAATCCATCTCATAGGCCTTTCACTGCATTAGAGTAAGTGAAGGAGAAGCTGCTACACCTGCAGTTACCCTTCTGTGTTCTGCTAGGGACACAATATTTTTTTCATACTGTCCTATCAAAGTAGAAAGTAATGGCTTGTAAAAAATAGAGAAACTTAAGTTGCCTGATCTGATAATACCTGTCTTCTCTAACTTCAGAGTGTGCTTGTTTCTTTATGCATTCATGTATTAAATCTCTCCCACCATGATAAGTTTAAGTGTACAAATATCTGAAAAAAAATATTTTAATAAGTATCTTGCACTCAAGGGATTTCAGAGCTTAGAAAGTGAAATCCAGCTATCTTGTTAATTCACAGATGCATCCTTCGCTTGAGCTTCTCAGGTTTTGGTGGTAGGGCTTACTGAAGGAGTCCTAGGAAAGATTTGTCTAACTTCATGTGGCAGATGTGACATTGAAAACACGCTACATTTCATGGAGATGGTCTTGAAGGTATGTGTATATAATTGTATGTTTAGTCAACAATTAGTCCTTCTTTCCAGAATTTTAGATTTAGGCTTATGAAATCTCCTGGTGTTAGGATACCTTGACACTCTGAGTCTAACAGCGTTATACACATCTTTGTCTGTACTGCACTGAGATAATGAGAAGCTATTATTGGGATTCCTACATGATACTACAATGACACAAATGTATTATTTGGGTTCCTAGATGATGCTACAATAGATATGAATGCTAAAACATGTTTTAAATTTATCTGTGGCTAACAGACTATTTTTAAAATGTGGTTGGCCTCTGAAGGGGATGTTTTTCCCAAGCTAGATTTATTTGTTCTATGAAAGAAGTTTTAAAAGCCAGTGAAATATTCCCAGGATAATTCACACGCAGCTGACTGAATAATTCATCATGAATAATGTATTTAGATTTTGCCTCTCTCTTCATAAGGAGATTAGGATATTCTCAGATACATTCATTATTCAAACTAATACTGAGTTTTCTCATCCCCCCCATTCAAGGGTTTGATTCTGTCACTTTTACTCAAGTTGAGTAGCATTTTCTGTGGGGAATCACACTGATTTTAATGGCAGCTCCTGCACAGCATGGTACAGGGGAGAGCATCTGGACGCAAGTGAAAGGTTACAAGCACTTGTGAATATTTGATAGTTGTACTTTGAAGCTCCTCCTGTATGGGATTGCTATGCAAATCCTAGGAGATACTTTTGTTAGCTCTTGTAACTAACCATTGAAACCCCAATTTATTAAACATGCAATTCCAATTTTGATTGCAGCTGAGAGGCAAGCTAACATCTTGCTTTCCATAAGCAATGGAGCTTAACTTTGAATACTTTGCTGTTTACAGCAAGTGAACAAAAAAGATCAAGAGTGAAGGTTAAAAGAAATGTGCTCAAGTGGGCAGTCATTCAGAATATCTCTTGTTATCAGTGTTGCTTCTGGAAACGGCCCATAGGCACTTTTTCAGCATTGAAAAAAAAATGCATTAATCACCTCTGTGCCTTCCTGTTACCTGTGACTACAGTCCCTTTGGGCAAGTATTGTTAATATAGACCTGGCCTTCAACTGGGCAGATGAGGCTTCCTTCTCAATTTCCAGCAGCAGTGGCTAAAGGAAGAACTAGAAGTATAGATTGGGATACACCTTCACTGCAGCACACCTTCACGGATGCTACTACTGCCATCCCGCTTTGCTGAAGAAACTTCAGCCTGGTGGCTCTTTAGGCTGGTGTTTCCCACCTCCTGGCTGTGTTCCCAGGTTAGAGTTCTCATGTCCTCCCACCCAGATAATGCTTGAAAAGCCCTCTCAGCAACCATGTTTTGGTTGACAGTTTTGTGTTTGATAGCTACCTGTGGTGGACTAGGATGAATATTTAGTCTTTATGAAAGAAAATATAACTTGTTCCTAAAAATCATACTATTTCTTCCAGTGACTGGGTCAAAAAATCTCTCTTTGAACACTCTGCCAAGATTTCTCCTTCTTCTTGGGTCAAAACCAAAAGCTATCTCAGAGGGGAAGACTTTGGACTAAATATAGTCTGTATTCTTACATAAAAATGCAAGATGTTTTATGTAAGAAGGTTATCCAATATTTTATACACCTACATTTTCTCTATGTGGGGAAAATGAAAAGTTCTGCCAATGTGAAGTATAAAACCTATGATAAAACCTTTGGAGCAAAGTGCTGTGCCTCCAACATGAAGATTGCAGTCTTCTGTATGATGGAGAAAGGGAACCTTATCAATAAATGTATTTGCAACAGATATGTTTGCAGTGTCTGCACCAGAAAGTGGTTGCCTGGTTCTATTAAAGTTCAAGCCAGACTGGAGTTGGCAGGTTTAAAGTACTTTGAACCTGGTCCAACACTAATTTGATGGACAGGGTTGGAATAAGGCAGTTTAGTCTGTGACAGTAAAACAAATACAAACAGTCTCCTGGCTCTCTGATGCTGTTTACAAGAGCATTAAAATGATTTCCCACTAATGATACACAGTTGTAGGGATTGCAGCACTATATCATGAGGGTAATGCTCCTGCTACCGAGGTGTGGATCTAGAGAGATCCAAAACAAAATGCCAGCAGAGCAACTGGTCTATATACAATGCCAGAAATGACATTCTAGTAAAATAGAGTCAAAGTGTTGCTGCTGCACTTCTTAAAGGAGAGAAAATAAATACAGGAAGCAATTCACGTTGGCTTTGCCTGATGCTCTAGTGATGTATTTGTTATTATATACCTGGTATACATAGACCTGGTTTTAAATCTCCTCTTTGCATGGCTTAAGTATCTTATTCCATATCAGGTTCCTCGCTTCTTGTGTTAATTCATGTCATGCCTTCTATATAAAAGACCTCTTAGAAGGCACATTTATGTTCAGAAGGACATTATAGAGCACTTGCAGATTTGCTAATTTAGCCTTGATACTATGATGTATTTTTAAAAAAAGTTTGAAGCTTGCTTTCTTGTAACCACCACATTTTTCCTTAAATGAAAGGCAATAAAACAGTGTTCAGGAAGTATTTATGCATACATACATTTTGTATAAATGTTGCCTCGGAAAGCAGAGAATTTTATATTTACCCTTTGGGCTTTTTCTCTGCTATAATGCAGGTTCTTGTGTGACAGCAGTGTCCCTTCTCCTTTCCTTCTGCATTCAGTGGGAATGCAGAAGCCCTGGGTTTCTTTTTGTTCAGGACAGAAGTTGTGTTAACCTTGCAAATGCAGTGAATGTCAAATCGGTAAACTGCTGACTTGCCTAGCATTTGTCTTTTCAGCCTATTTATGCCATAGCTGTATGTTAAAGAGCACCATAAACCACTTATAATTTGACCCATTCTGTGCAAACGAAGCAAAATCTGCAGATAACACAAACCGTAATTCCAGATGTCAGTAGGTTGCAGATCACTTGCTTAGTATTTTTAATGAAAGATGAACACTAAACACTCTTTTATCTCATTAATGATCTACTTATTATTCATATTAACAGAACTGGGACCTGCAAACTCATAAATATCAGTAGATGTTGTGATACTGGCCTTGCTGTGAGTGCTTTATGGGTTATAAATTACTTTAAATTATCATTAGACACGGGTTTCAGTGGAGCTGCACTGAAAAACCCTCCATCCTTCCTAGTTTTTAAAGGCATCACAAGACTATAATGATGCTAAAAACTGGAATTGATGGAATTGAAAACTGTAAAACTGGAATTGATGTGTAACTTGGAGGTTCACATTTTGTGATGTTTCCCTCTTGTGTCTTGTGCAAGAATTCTCTGGTTATCTTCTTTCAATTTTTAATGTGATTTCAGGGGTTTACTTTTCCCTGAACACTGAATTTTTGAGAATCTTTGCAAAGATTCTCAAAACCATGGTTGCTATGGAGGCTGTGGAGAGGAGGTATGGAACGGGGGAGACATTTAAATTGCTGTTACTAGAGCTCATTTTTGTACCTGATCCATTCACTTCCCAAAAAATCTGATTTGATCACTGATGTCCCTGTGATGAACCAGCAAGGCAAGGATTAAACTATCACATAATTAAAAATCATTATAAAGTTAAGACATTCTTAGGGTTTAGAAGATGAAATGTTTGATCAGGCAGGAATAGGAGATTTCAGAATTTAAGATTCCCTTTGTCTTTTCCTTCAGTGCTTTTGGGTTTGTATTGAGTGTTCTGAATGTAACTTTACTTAGGTTCATCACTGTGTGGGGGGGAAATGTTAACAGGCATGATTCGTCATACAGCCAGTGGAGTTTCAGGAAATTTGGCAACCAAGAAATCAGGGAAAAAAGAGTAAGGTTTTAACTGAATTTTTCTGTGCTAACCTAAAGCTTATTTACAGCGACATCACCCATCAAGAGACTGCTCCCCCCACTGCTCTTCTGTTAGGCAGACTGCCCCGTGCCAGCACTGGTGGCTTCACAGGGCTTTTCATGCTGTTCTAATCACTGTCCCCTGTGCACAAGAGGAGGCAGCCAACAGCCCATGACGACACCTGCTTTTTTGAGGCCAGCAGCAGAAATGAGAATTAACTCTGCAACAACTTGGATTTTGTTGCTTCAAAATGCCAACTTCAGATGCATTAATTAAATTTCCACTTGGAGAAAAAAAAAAGTCTGCTATTACCTAGGAGTGTTATTTTGGGTTCTGTGCTTTCTCATTGCTTGTAATTGTCAGGATTAAGAACGGTTCCCGGATTCCATCTCTTTTATCTAGTTCAGTTTGTTCCCCGGATTTACACTGCACTAGGTTGCTGCAGCTTGTATTCATTTGCCTTGCTCTGTTCCCTCACCATACGTTAACCAATCACCAGGATTAATGCATTCCTGAAAGGTAAGGAGCAGAAGCCTGTCTCCTTGACAGCAGGGGACAAACTCATAATAAATACATAAAAATAAACATAAATAGTTACAGCCAGCAGCAGATTGTGTTGGCAGTAAAAAAGAGTTTGCTTGATGCTTTATGGAAATGAAAGCTCTATCTTCTGCCTTCACTGCCATCATTATGAGAGCCCTTTTAATCTGCTCTCTGAACATGATTATCATTTCTATAAACATAAAATATGCTGCTTTAACTCTAAGTTCCCTCCCCTAGATTAATGTCATTGAAAGTAATAGCAATTAAAATAAGAGGTTGTTCAGGCAGTCACTGCAAGTGCAGATTCAGATAACAATAGAGCATAAGTTCAGCAGCTGGTATGACATAGGCAGGAATACCATTTCCAACAGCCTTTTTCCACATCAGTTGCTCTTCCCCTGGCACCTGGCTGGTGATGGAAGTTACATCATGTGTGGCCATCCAGGGTAGAAAATTATTTTGAATAGGTCTTACAGGCCCTTTTATCCTATGGGACTTGACAGAGGTGACTGATCTGAAACTGGCAGAGGCTCAGTGCAGCAATATAACATGGTACATGAATTACTGCAGTATGGATTAAATGCTATATACAGATATAAAATGACTGACTGACTGACTGTAATTGTTCAGCTAGGAATAAAGTAAGTAGAATGCTGTGTGGTAAGTTTCATCTCACTGTCTTAAATTATACATCCATATAGCACAGAAGCAAACCCACATAATGGTAATATTGTCAAATGGACTATCAACCTCTGGGAACTTGCCAAACCTGGTCACGGTAATGTCCAGCTGTCTTCTGCACTAGATAAAATAATTTTCTGATCCCAGGTAAGCTCCTGAGGGACTAGTGGGAGCTTTTGACTTCTGTGAAGCAGAACATTTGGAAACTGTGAATGAAAGTTTCATGCTTGTAGACATTGCAACTATCCTTGCTCTTAGTTTGTAAATGTCAGCTCCAGCCCTCAGCTTCCCCACAAGCTCTTCATGCTTCTCTGACAGCAAGGAATGAGAGCACTGCTGGTGTAGCTGGCTGCCTCCCAGTTTCTGCACCATGGCAAAGTGGAATCCTGCTGACATGGGTCTGCAGGAGCAATTCTCTATCCCCCCATGAAAGCTAGGTAGTGTGACAAACATGTTGGAGAGGAAGGGGCTTCACTGGAATAAATTAGCTGTCAATGCCTTCTAGGCCAGCTTCTTAACATGATAAGAAACTGAACAGCTTCTAGGCCCTGACCACTTCTGGAATAAAAGCAGCTCAGGGTTGGCCTGTGACTTCTTTCTTCAGAAGATGAAGGTTAAGACAATGTCATAAAGTGTAGAAGGGGAAGGAAACATATTCTCATCCTACCTTCTCCTTCTCCTGTTTCAGGGTGCCACGTTTTTGATCACGTTTTTTGTTGTTGTTTCTCACCTCCCCACCCCAAAATCGGTGGAGTTGCAACAATGAAATCTTGAGGCAGGGACACAAGCAGAAATTTGCCTGTCTTTGCTAAAGCCACTGGGAGCATGAACAAGCTAGTGCAGGAGCAAACCTCCCGAGGTGGGCTGTAATAACTTTCTGCAGAGAGCAAGAAGGACTTGGTAACTACCTGGTCCTTTCTTTGCTCCAGGAATAGTGCAACTACATGCTGTCCTTTCCCTTGGGCAGATGGCGATTTGGATGATAATCTTGCAGTGAGTCCCTCCTGCTCAGCTTGTTCATGCTGTAACTGGAAAGTATTTTCCGTGTGCTTGTGCTGCACTGACTTCCAAAGCTATGGGAAGAAGGGCTGTATCGAGATCAAATTTAATATAAAAACTTAAAAATAGCACTGGGAAGATAAACCTGGAATAGCTCCCTCCGTCTACCGCGTACTCTGCTTAGCACTTCCTTTCACCCCGCAGCCCAGCCCATCACTCCCATGTGGTGTTACCGTCGCCATAGCATATGTTAGTTACTGGATCAGTGCCATTGGTAGCGCATAGTTTTTGCATATAACCCTTCGATAAAATTCTACATGGTTTCTTTGCTGTGACTCAGTAAGTTGAATCCTTCTTGTATGAGAAAGATGAAAGAGTTCAGGAGACAAATGACTAACATATCTACACCTTGTGATGTTCTGCAAGTACCTTGATTAAAAATACTTCAGATTGGTGCTGTTGCTGTATGTGAGCCACAGGGCAGGCAAAAATCTTTATCACTGGTAGATTTTATAAGGTCACCTGTCATCTGAACACCAGCCACAAAAAATTAGCATATTAAAAAACTACCATTAATTCATTTCATACACCTTTTAATCTTCATTTGACTCCTGATTTATACCATGAGTTCATGCAAGGTTACAAACGGGGACCTTAAAAATGCACCATTTCTCTGGCATTTCACATACACAAGTTTCATGAACTTTACAATAGTGATGGTCAAAAAGTGTTCGGAAAAAATCCTCGAAGTTCCTCGTGTTCTTTGTATTCTTCAGAATAAAGCTATGGCAGGTATTTCTACAAATGTACGGCACCCATTGCAATTTCACTGAACTGAGAGAAAAAACTGAGGGTTTTCTTTTCCCCTGTGCATTTTTTTAAAGCCCATGAAGAAACAAGTGAGAGAAGAGAGGCAATCTTATATTCGGAAAGATAATTGCCACAACAGTATATAAAACTCCTTTTCTTTAGCTCATAACTTGAATGCTTGAAGAGGATGGGTTGTAACTGCCCCCAAGCTCATCGAAAGACACTTCACTTTCTCAGGGGTACTTATTAAACTGAAGATTCATCTCACACTGTATGTGAGAAAGGTGAAATAATTATGCAAAAAAGTGAGGGAAAAGGAATTACTGCTAAGTTATCGGTGCACATGTGACACACAGCATGAGTCTTTCTCATTCACAAGAGAGCTTTTAGTCCTGCTGAAACAAGGGAAAGATATAGGAGTTTGCCTTGCAGGTCAGTGTGCAGGGGGTCTGAAGATCTGATAGGCTCTGAAAACTACTATCTGTGGCATATCTTGACACAGAAACTCTGGAACGAGTATGCAGCACATGTATTGAGGTGCCTCTTCTTCAGCTGATGCCTTTGATGTTTTATGACAATTTTTAATGCTGATGCGGCAAAACAACCTCAGAATGTGCAAAACCATAGCAACTGCTGCAGATTATATCTGGAGATGAAATACCCTTATCTCTTCTAATTTTACTGCATTTCTTCCATTCCAAGACAACGACAGCAGTCTCTCTTACAAGCAGGTTTTTTTTTATGGGATAGGATTGGAATTTCAGAAGAGACTCCAGCCTAGCAATGTGGAAGAGAGGGCACACATGCTGAAACCTGATGTGATTTTGCTGGGATAAAGGAGTGCTGCTCAGTGTCTGGTGATTTTTTATTGGATTAAAAGATTTGTGGGGCAGAAACCACTATTGCCAAGACTCTGCTGGGTGCTCCTCAGTACTGTTGGCAGAAGGATATGAGATTGTGATGCCTAATTCTGGGCCACCAGAGCCAGGACCATGGCCTATGCAGGGACTACACTGGTTTGTCTGTCTCAAAAAAAAGTTGGAGCCAGGTCTTAGGGGTTTTTCTGATGAACATTCTCTTGGAAACTGGTATGTTTCCGTGGAGAGTTTCAGTTTAGCAGATATGGCCTTTCTGAGGGAGAAGAATATCTGCTCTGATGTTTCCCAACTGCTTTAGTTGTAAGTGCTGCATATGATGGTTTGTAAATCATTACTGTCAGGACTCAGTACATTAACTTGAATAAAATAATAGACATTTCTTGCTTATTAACACCTTCAAAATATACAATCATGCCTCATTTTTGCTTTTTGCAACAGGAAATATTCAAACTTTTCCTTGGGTAAAAAGTGTTAATTTCAAGTGTTTAAAAGAAAATTAATAACAATGAATATATGATCAGAAATTGTCAAATCAGTTTTTACTTCCATTATAAGACACTATTTTAGTTTACAGGTTGAGTCCTATGGGATTTTGGAAATAAAGCAGTACCACGAGGATCCAAACGGAGAGATGCATCCATTCTGCTGCAAAAAAAGCTGCAAAGGAGAAGACTTCAGTCAAAGAGAGCCAGGACTAGCACACAGGGATCAGCTCCGAGGTGAGCGGGCGCTGGCAAGCCTGGCTAGCTGCAGTTACTTTAATACAGAGCCTCCGTCAAATTCCTGGAATTGATTAGTTGTTAACTCCAAGGAAAACAGTTGTGCAGCAAAAGGGAAGAGAGGCAATTTTTGAGTGGTGTAATTTCTCCTGTGATCTTCCCTCGTGTTATGGATAGAACTGCTGCTGAACTAGTCAACACAATGACATCGCTCTCTCCCCTCAGAAAGCCTTTATAACCAGAGGAAATCCGCCCATGATTTCTCCACCTGCTTCCCAGAGTCCGGCATAACAAGGCCAGGACACAGCAGTCTCTCTGGGCTCGCCGGGACTGGCAGTTCCTGCCCAAATCACAATTACTCTTTTTGAAACAGGCCCCAGCTTCATAGATGAGAGGGGTTTGTTGTGCCCAAAACTGGGAGAAGCCTGCCCAAAGACACCCTTCCCGCCGCCAATCCCCCGCAGAAAAAGCTACTTGTTAATTTTCCGCCGCCCCCGCCGCGCTGGCAGCGCCGCCGCCCCCGCGCACCCCTCGCCCGCCTCCTCCCGCTCCGCCGGGGATGGCCGCGGATGAGGAGACACCTGGGTTTCCCTGGCAACAGGTGCCGCGGCGGCCGGGAGAGCCGGGAGAGCCGGGGTTTCCCCGCTCGGCTCCGCGCCGCCGGCGGCCCCGGGAGCGCCTCGCGGGCCGGGCCGGGCCGGGGCTGCCCCTCGGGAAAGGGGCGGCAGGGCCGGCCCGGCCCTGCGGCCCCCGGCGGGACCAGCCGGGGGTCCGGGCGAGAGCGGCCCCGCCCGCGGCGGGAAGGTAAGGGCGTCCTGCCGGTGGCGGGGTCGGGGAGATGGAGGGGAGCTGAGGCAGCCCTCGGGGTCAGGCACAGGGGCTCCTCCCTGATCACCTCCCGTGGTTCGAGGGCTCGCGGGGAGGGTGCAGCTCAGCCCAGAGATGAGCCCTGTTCCCCTGGGGCCGGGGCTCGCAGCTTCCTCCTCACTGGCCCCCGCCTCGGTCACCCTGCTTTGCCCACGTGGGGTATCTCCCAGCCTCTGCCATCCCGCTTGGCTTCGCCGACGGCCTCCTCGTGCCTGGGTGGCTTCTCCCATCCCCGCTGCTTCCCACCGCGCCCCAGACAGTTTTCCCATCCCCGCTGCTTCCTACCGCGCCCCAGACACTTTTCCCATCCCCGCTGTTTCCCACCGCGCCCCAGACACCCGCCCCTGCATGTGCCCTCGGAGCTGGTTTGCTCTTGCGTGGGCCTGGGCCCACTGAGGTGGCATCTCCTCTCTCATCTGCTTCAGCCAGGCAAAGCTTGCCCACTTCCCTCTTTATTTGTCCTTGTTTACATTTGTCCTGAGCGAAGGTTGGCAGGTCACCAACCTCGCTAATGCCTTTCCCCCTCATCGTCGACAGAGCAGCGGCGGTGCCTGGTCCGTGTGCTCCATCATAGCGCCCGCCAGGCTTTCTGCTGCTGTCCAGCGCTGTAGGGGTGGATGCCTGCCGGTTAATCCCGGCTTCTTCTGCAGGGCACGGACGCATCAGGTTGGGCACGGGTTTGCTCTAATGAGGCTTTGTGGCTCCTGGACCAGAGCTGGCTCCTGCGTGGGCGGTGAGCTCATGTCTGTCTGTGTGCGCCCTCGTAGTCAGACGTGCCCGCGGTCCAAAGCTCTGTTCCCTTGGCGGGTTGCGGGTCCCCTACCAGAGGGGCATCCCCCGATATTCGTTGCTGGGTGAGATCAGACAGAGATGGACGGTACTATAAGTCTTGCCATTTTGTGGCCAAGTACCTCCTTTCCTAGTGCTTTATTTTCTTTCCTTGAATCCCAAAGCTAAAGCATAGGGAAGGGCAAAAAGAACAATGAATGTCCTGGTACATATTCTTGAAAAAAAAAAAAACAACCAAATCCTTTACAAGAAATCCTTAATCCAAGAAGCATTAAAAAAATCTTGAAGAAAAGTTCTTAAAAAAATTATCCTCGCTTAAAATTTGCCTATTTGTTTTGTAACAGTAATGCTTCAGTGGTGCTTGCTGGTGAAGTTAAATGTCGAATAGTCTTCCCATAAAATTTATCAAGAAAATGGAGCTGGTTGGTGACTTCAGGCACTAATACAACAACAGCATCACAGATAACAATAGAAAGTGACCTTGAATGTCAATTAAGAGAAGGCTCTATCCATAATTTTTTATTGCACACAAGATCTCTGGACTCTTCTCTGTGTCTCCTTTGTGTTGTGTTTGCAGAAAAAAAAATACAAAGCTCCCCTAATGTTATGAAAACAAAAAGTTGTTTATAATTCCGTGGCCTGTGTGATATTTTCTGATAATGTAAAAACTCAACTGAAAAAGGAAATAATATGTTGCCTTGCATTGTTCCTCCAAATGACTTAGAGGGAGATAACTTGATAAAAACATTTCTATCACACCCTCTGGTTAGTTAAGTGTAGCTGTTATGTTTCCAAAAATAGATGGTCCCTGAGTGTGCCTGAAGTCTGCAATATGGAGGTCAGTTCTGTGTCATACATAGCCTTTTCTGCCACAGCTATTCTGCCTTAAAGTTGTCATGGACTTCTCCTCTGTCTATTTCTTTAATTCACTCATAATTTTCTATTGTTCTATAAAGTAGACACATGCTTGTAATCAGAGAGACACAAGCCTGTAATCAGAAAGTAGCCAACAATAGTTGTTTGATGCCATAAAAATAAAAAATGTTCAGCAGTTTGAAATAAGGGAAATTATCACTTTTTAATGGCTCCTGGCAAAACTCCATAACTAACTTTCTTAAGAAATGTATCTACTAAATAGTGAATAATGAACCAATACCTCTATAAACTCTGCACTGAATTGCTTCTTTGTCTTATTTTTCAATGAGTTATAATGTTTTGGCTTTCTAGCATTATTGACATTAAATCAGCTTGCTGACTGTGGGCATGTCTTTACGAAGAGAGTAGCCAGGAATTGCACAAAGCCCAGGAGGAATGTGCTGCGATGGGGGTTGGGAGATCAGGGCCATTCCAGAAGTAACAGGATGCTTTTCCTTGTACTTAGCCTCAGGCATAGACATGGTTTACTCCTTCCCTCGGTCAAAACAAGGAACTTCAGAGGCTTAAGCATCCACTCGGATGGCTGCTAATGAGACTGTTCTGTCTCTTCATACATTTCAAAATCTACATGCCATATTTCAGTCTCAGGCCTTCTGGGCGTTTGTGTCTAATTAGGCTGGAGGGCCTCCAGTTCAAGATTACCTGTGCTGCTTGGTGCTCAATTCTTTTATATGACTTTGGCAATAAAGCAGATTACTGTGGGTTTATGTGCAAGCAAATTAGGGACAGATGTAAGCATTCTTATAAGCCCTGTTCCTGCTTTCTTAGCACGAACTGAATTCTACCATCATCTGGTTCTTTCTACATAAAACGTGTAGTGTGCTGATTGTAGCATATTTATAACTGGGGGTACTCTGTAAGATGTGAGGCTTTTAAATACTTCATCTTCTCTTGCCATTTTTTTTTCCAAATGAGAAACAATACTGCTGCAAGAAAAGCTTCCAGATAGAAATAATGAAAAAGAGAAAAGGACTCTGAGCACAGCTATACATAGCACAGCAACAAATGGTTTAAGTTTGTTTTCATAACAACCTAGAGTGCAGTGGAGGAAACAATGCATAGTACATGAAATGGTGTTTAAAACTATGAAGTAATATGGCATTGTTTAGGACTGCTATTTTCTACTGCTTTAATTAAAAAAAAAAATCCCTGTGCATTATAAGAGGAATATGGAAAGACTGCTCTGGCTGTCTCCTTGTCATCATGGAATAAATAAACCATACGGTAAAATCATAGAACCATAGAATGGTTTTGGTTGGAAAGGACTTTAAAGGTCACCCAGTTCTGACCCCTTGCCATAGTCAGGGACACCTTTCACTGGAACAGGTTTCTTCAGACCCCATCCAACCTGGCCTTGAATGCTACTGGAGACGGGGCATCTACAGCTTCCCTGGGCAACCTGTTCCAGTGCCTGACCACCCTCACAGTAAAGACTTCCTTCCTAATGTCTAACCTTCACTTTTGGAGCTTAAAGCCATTTCCCCTTGTCCTATCACTACATGGCCTTGTAAAAAGTCCCTCTCCAGCTTTCTTGTAGCCCCTTTAGGTACTGGAACCTCATCTCTCTCTGCCTCTCTTCATAGGAGAGGTGTTCCGGTCCTGTGATCATCTTGGTGGCCCTCCTCTGGACTCGCTCCAACAGGTCCTCATCCTTCCTATGTTGGGGACCCCAGAGGAGCACTTGAGGTGAGATCTCATGAGAGTGGAGAGGGAGAATCACTTCCCTTGACCTGCTGCCTACTTTTCTTTTAATCTTAATTCTCCAGATTGTTGTCCTCTTTAGAAGTGCTAGATCCAATTTTAGGATGTTATCCCTTGTTTTGTTAAGCCAAAGCTTGAAGTGAAATTCCAATTCCAGTGAACTAAATGACAAAATTTACTGAACAATTGTTTCATCTTAGATGTCAGTAGAGCTGGATATTTATTCAAAGGTAGTTGCCACCTTAAATGAACCTTAACAACATTTAGAAATATGTGTTAAAGTGCACTCCAAAAATCATCAGATTTCTTCACAGTTATAATTTTGGAATCAGGAATATTGTGTTTGAAAACAAACACATTAAGTCCTCATTAGGAGGACTTAAGAATAAAATAATAGTATCCTGATATCCAAACTCTTGCATAATATATATCTTAGGGATTTTGCCTCAGGTCCCCTTGTGACACCTCTATGGAGATGTTCTGATGCTGAGATGGTGAGGGACAGACCACCATGAAAAGGGAGTGGCATCTGCCTTTCAGGCTCCCAGATTTTTGCTTGTGATTCTGCCGTTTGATAAAGTAAATTTTTGTTTCTTTGAAGAAAAAGGATTAAAGATGAAACACTGATACCTAATTCTTGGATTTAAATTATATGACATTAGTGAAGCAGTTCTACATTTTAGAATGCTCCGTAAAACCCCAACACTTTGTGTTTGCAGGACTTGGAGCCATGGTGAACTCATTATTCCTAACATTGCATATATTGTGAAAAAGAAAAAAGGCTGCCTGAATATCAAATACTGACTAACGTGTTCATCCAACAGAAATACTGAGCAACTGCCCCTTTATAAGCAACTTTTATATTAAAGGACTTTCTGTCCTTTATGAAATGTTGAGACAACTGGGACAATCACATCTGAAATGTCTCTGCTTTCGTCTCTGGAATACAGAGGAGTGAGCAGGGAGGAAGCATTGCCTGGTGACAAGAGCAGCCAGAGAGCTGTGGTCCTGAATGCTTGTAAGTGCACGTAGTGGAATGTGTCCTGTTGAAGGTGCTATGCCCTGTTCCCTGCCTCTCCAAACCATGGTGAGAAACAGCCTGGCAATGCCCTTGGAGTCTGTCCCTGGGCTTTGTGTTGGGAGCCTCTATCTATTTAGGAGTACAGTAGTGCACTTTTATGTATCGTGTGGTCATTCATTTTCATAGAAACTGAAGTGACTGCTCAAAAATAAAATGTTCCTCCAGAAGAAGCTGAGCTACTTTTCAGGGGGAAAGTAACACTTTAACCCCCCTTTTTTATCCCATAACATTCCAGAGATCAACAAAAATCTGCAAGTGCTAACCTTGAAAAGGAAACATGTTTGGCCCTGAAGGAGGAAATGCAAGTGATCTTCTGTTAGAGAGCAATCTTAGGAGATCTCAGAAACCAAAAACCTGAGTTCAGTTGGTCTTCACCAAGATAGTTTTCTGGTGAAGTGTTTCAGAATTACTTTGTATATCAGATATGTGTTCCAAATGTAAAGGAGAGGCTGAATGCCTTAATAAGTTAGGAAGGCAGTAGCCTCATTTATCAAAAAGATAAGAGGAACCCAGATGACAGAATTATCAATATTTTACAGGGAAAAAAAATATGGTAGGATGGAGAACTGTACTGCAGTTGGTTAGTGGCTTTGCCTTTTTGTTTTAGAACACTGACCTTAACTCTGAAAAAGCATTTGTGGAAGAAATATTCTTAGAGACCCAGTCTGGACTTCATGTGCTGGTGCAAATGAAATGCAAATGGCATTTTAGGATTATTTTGGGGGGGTTGTATAAAATTGGAGTAGAGCTCTGTGGCTTAGATCATTCTACTTTTTTTCAGCAGTTTCTGAAGTCATTGTAGCTGCAGCTTGGCTGTCATGTTCTTCCTTTAATTGGAAACTGGCCAAGGGGATGGTTGGCAGGCCTGTTTTTTGGAAACCTGGACATTATCTTGCTGCTTTGGGGCCTCTGCAGTATTAATAAACAATGAATAAACTTCCTGGCATTTCTTTAACAACATTATGGTTAAAGAACAATCTGTTGAAGCCTTCAGAGAATAGCTATTGCAGAAGAACAGAAAACACAGTCCACTGACATATAGCAAATGAATCTTTTTCTTTGGTAAAGTAAAAAGGCTTTTTTGGATCTTTGCACAGCAGAAAGAATAGTCCTGGGACATAGTATAAATAATAAACTACCACTAAGAAATATGGCTCTTCCACTGTAGAGCCTTACACATACTGGTTAAGAATCTCTTTTCCTCGCTTGGTCTGCGTATGATATTCATTGAATTTTGGATCCTGATCTTGAATTTATGTTTTGAGATCTTGTCTTGAAAATGCCACTCAAGTTACCATCCAGTGTGTATTTCAGTTTGCCAGAGCTGAGAGAATATCCCTAGATTTAGTTGGGATGTACTTAACTTTCCCTGGACCGGGGGCTGCAGGTAAAATTGCTCTTCTGTGTAACAGGGGACCATTATAAACATGTTCTGTGGAAACCCACCGTGTGGGGGTGCTGCAGGGTGAGCCAGGAGTGCCTCTGGTCTGTGCTGCTACTGCTTGAGGAGCTGAGTGGTGTGGCCTGTAAGAAGCCCCCATCTGTGCCATGAGCCTTTGAGCACCTTCTCACAGGTGATTTTTTTTTTTCCCACAGCAGAGAATGGAACTCTAGGGGATGGATGTAGGGATTTTCCTTGGCAGTGTAGTTGTGTATTGAGTGCCCTGGTAGCTGTAGTCAGCAATACTGTAGCTTTTCCTCTCCTATGACACATCCCTCTGTGGCGTGAAGATCACTAATGAGGAGCTAATTAGGCATAAGTGATCATGATTTTATTCTGTTTTCCTCTAATAAATATATTCAAGTCCTTATTCTCACTGGTTTATGAAAATGACCAATTTCATAGTGCTGAAAACAAGTTTCAAGACAAAAAAAATGGTAAAACATTTTTTTTTCCTGTGCAAGAATTTTAAACTTGACGAACGAAAAGACAAAGAAAACCCAACAAAGAAAATTATTGCTATGGAAATCCCAAAGTGAGAAGGTAGGGGTGTGAATGTTCTATAAAATAAAAGTTAAGTACTTCGTGAAATTGATAAAGGCACACAAAAGTCTCAGTGGTAAATAGAATTATGGATGAAATAGCTTATTCTTTTCTTTTTTTTTTAATTTTAAATAAGCAGAGTAAGAACAAAATGAGTCCGAACAAAAGAGCGGGCTGTTGTTGGGTGAAAAATGTCCATTAGAATTAAAGTATTAGTTGAATTACTTCTCTTCTTCACGTGTCAGTAAAGGACAGTTAAGTACTGAGACTGTACCTGGGCTGATGGTGATGATGAAGTGTGTAACACCCTTCTCCACCTTTGCTGTGCTGCTCTGTGAGCTGCTGTTGTGCTGCTGTGTCAACTCTTACTATTAGGCTTATTTAAACAGCTGGACCTGACAACTAATACCCAGAAGTTTTTACAGAATTCACTGGAGAGTTCTGTGGGTTGTGAAGCTTGAAATTTTCAATATACTTTGAAACACTAAGAAATTACAGCAAACTTGGGAATTTGTCACCAATGCTTTCAAAAGGAATCTTCTGGATAATTGGAAGCCTATCAATTTGGCTCTGGTCCTGGAAAATGTGAAAGAAATTCTCCTATTACATTTAAGCTTCCTATCATTCTTTAAAACTAGTCAGCCATGATTTTTGGAAAATAGATTTTATCAACCTGACTCTTTATTCCTTTCTTTATTCTCTTTTTTGAGAGATAACAAATACAGTTTGATCAATGCCATTGTGTTGAAGTAATATATAATACACTTCTGTGAGGCATGATTTTTTGATCAAGAGACTAGACTGAAATGAAATCAATTTGATGCTTCTTAAATGGACTAAAAGCTGGCAGACAGGCTATGAAACATGATTGTAAATGGGGAATCCTCACTGAGTATGTGCCTTTCTGTTGGATCCTATAAGAACAGGTTATTAGCAGTGACTATTTAGCACTTTATTGATGACCTAGATGGTGAAATATCAGTTTTCCACAGGGCTGTGGTGCATTTAAGAGGATAGCTATCTGGTGCAGAGTGATCTGTCAGTGTTAGTAAAGTGGGTGCAAGCTGTAGTGTACCACGAGTGGGGTTTTAGTGAACTACTGTGGTTCTTGGACGAGTAATGGCAGTACTGAGTAAAGGCAGAGAAATATTTTGTACACGTACTTTGTATTGATTTTAAGGAGAAAAGTGGCTAGATAATGTCATAACAATAAAGGACTTGGAAGAATGGAATGCCAAGGTCACTATCTGCTGGATTTACCAGAGAGAGGTGGCCCAGTATCGTGTGCTCTGTTTAAGTACCAGTTGTGGTTCTTGGTATGGGAAGGCATTGTTCAGTGTAGCCAACGTGGGCATAACAAAATGCACTGTCTGGAAAGCAAGGTTTACCTTTGGAAAAGTGAGATAAACTTACCATTACAATAATAATAACAGTACCAACATTTTGTAAAAATAAATGCTAGTTAAAAAGGGATGTGATTATGGGAAGACTTGTGTTTTTCAGATCTGAAATCTTAGAGAACATCTACCATGTAAGGAAATACTATCCTAAATTCAGGGGGTTTTGTGCAACTTATGGCCATTTCCAAGAGGACCATGGCTCACTCTCTCCATGCATTTATTTGTTTAGAGAACTTTGAAGCTTTATTCAGGCCTCTGGATGTGGATGAAACTTAATGTAGTCTTTTGCTCTACTCAGATTTTATATTAAAGAATTGGCTTTATGTTAAAGTTTTTACTGTCAGGAACGAAAGCAGGGAAAGTCACGTGTATACTTCAGAACATAAGAGATGCCTGCACTCCTTTCTCCTGTTGCTTTCTTACCTTGTTACTTGAGACTTCCTAACTTGCCAGGACAAAGAGACCAGGAATTTAATGTACCTGTTCCTTCTGTTCTTTGATAGAGCTGGTTTTGATCTATGACGAGAGCAGTTGGAGGTAGTGCTCAGCTCAGGCAAGGTTTCTGAATTGGCTAAATGCAGTGAAGGGCTAAGATGAAATTTTTATATTGGGCTAGGTGAAATTTTTTCACTGCTCTTGACAGAGGTTGTACCAAAACTCTGGTGTAGAGTTTTCACATGACTGTGTTTATATTACTTCCATTTGAAAGAATTTTATGTCTCTCTGCAGACCTGTGATTGGTTAAGATTATACTGGAATTTCTTAATGTTGAAATGGTGTGTGACAGAAAGCAAAAGCAACTTTAGTTGTTTTACAGTATTACAGTATCTACAGTATTACAGCTTAGACATCATGGTCTGCCCAAGAGATCTCAGATGTACAGAAACAGGTTCTGCTCCACACTCTTGGGAATCAAAAAAATTTAGAAGTTTGATCTTTAGAAAGTCCATTTCATTGAAGTACAGCCCTGAGTATCTGTCCAGTCTTTGCTTGTGCTATTTACTATTGACAGGACTCCGAAAGTAATGCATGAAAAAGTTCTGTATCTGGAACAGTTAATGTTCATCTGCATATTTTTAACCTTTATGCTAAAGTAATGAAAAACTGTATTCAGTTGAATCCAGGTATTTCATATAAAATTAGTAAATTTAGTAATTATACATACCATTTCTCTATCACTTTCGCCCGCTGGAACAATTTATCCTTCCATCCTACTAAAATTGAAAATAATGAAGCTGCCTTGCTTTGAGGAGGACTTTGAAATTACATGCCCGGATCACCTAGAAACAGAGCCAGGGATAGTATCTGTGAGTCTCAAACTGCTCTTTTATCCACTGGACCGTGCTGATGACACCATTAAATACAAAATTTGATAAGTACCCAAGTGCAAATGCATAACCAAATTTCAGGTCTTGCTGTAGGAATATACTAAGAATGTTTTTAAAAACTGTGATGATAAATTATTTTTCAAATAGATTTTTTATTATTATTTATAAAAACATAAACAGAAAATTTGACTCTCCCTGCTTTTCTCAAGAAGAAATTTACATTTTTTTCCTGTGACCATGAAAATACTTCTTTCCTCCCCATTCCAGTTACTGCATTGAAAGCCTACCCTTTGTTTAAGTTCAATTCCTATCTTCAGTTTACAACATGCACAGTCTATATTCTCCAGCAGTTGCAACAACACTTACATGTTGGAACTGTTTGTAACATCAGTGGAACTATCTCTTCCTCCTTTTTGAAGTTATGCCTTAAAATGATCCTTTCTTCCCAATTTTTGCCACAAATTCAATTTCTTATAAGAGCTGGTAATTTCCCAGCAAGCTTAAAAAGAACATCCAGTTGCTTTCTTTTGCCCCTCACTCCCTAGTTTGTGTTGAGCTGTGCCCTCCTGATTTACAGCTGGATTAAAGGTGCCTCTGATAAAGACCTCTCTTTCTCCTCTGGGATTTAGTGTAATGTTCTATCAGTCCTCTCTCTAGGTCTTTTAGTGTTACAGTCTACAAATTACCACCCTCATCTCTTTTCGTGTTGCTCTATCTTGCCAAAAGAATAAACGTGGCTGTGGCTGTCTCGTGTGTAGCCGGGACTATCGGTTTCCTCCCTGAGAAGATGAGTGTGCTCCTGCTGTGTTCGTGCCTGTATTCCAACAAACACTGCAAACGCACCTGAGAGAACTTCTGTTCACCTCTCTGGTATCTCTGTTCAGAACATTTTGATTATTAAAGCACCTGTATGAAAGATGCTGACTGCTGAATGACCACCTTGATGGAGAAGAAATACATACCACTGTCATAGGCATACATGCCAAGAGAGAAATACTAATTAGGAGATTTCTGGCTGGAGTCTAGCAGCCAGCCTTAGGTGCATGAGTAATTTGTATGACCAGTAGCTATTTATGGATGGTTCCTAAACACAAGCTCTGAAAGGATTAGCAAGATGTACAGTATGTGATACTTTGCCCTTTCCACAAACACCAGGGTTACAGCCCCAAAGAACTGCAATGAGGTCATAAAAATATTTTTTTTTTTCCAAGCTTTAAAGATCAGCAGTATTTGTCATGGAGCAAAATGGCATGGAAGTTGAACTTCTGTTCCCACAATTGTATTTGAGAAGTACTCATGAATCTTGACAGACTTATGAGTGATTGTAAACAGCTGAAGGAAAACAATAGGGCTGCGCTGGCCATGGGACATGGGTGGGCCCCACCGTCAGTGTATCTGTGCTGATGAAGTCTTGTGTGGCAGGTAGAATATGTCAGAGAGCTCGGGCAATCACAGTGCAGCATGTTTGAGCTTCAGTTCCAGCTGCTCCTCAGCTGCTCAAATGCTTTATCTGAAGAAATGTATTAAATAAAGTGCATTGTGTGTGGTTTTTTTGAAGAGGCTGAACTGTGTCTTCTCATGATGCCAGTTCACATCTAAGAACATTCTCGCTGTCGTAGCTTTAACCTCAACCCACTCTCTTAGTTCAGGGAAGCACATGTTGCCAGCTCAGGAGTGGCTCACAGAGGTGTAAATACAGATGTTTTTATGTGTATATGCATTCATATATGTATGTTTATAGCTCAGTGTTGTATTAAAATGAATATAATTAACTGAGGAAAAGATAATTCCTGGAGAAGTTGTCTAGGACTAAAGGTCTTCCATGGCCTAGAGCAGAAAAGCTTACAAAAGGATGAATTTTCTTGATGCCAAGACCTTATTTCATAAAATATGAAGAGAAGATACAGAATTGGAGAAGCAAGATATAAAAAACCGAAGTGGTGAGATTGTTGACAGTGGTATTTGAGGATAGACTGATGAAGGGAAGAAATAATCTATTGGCCACTTACAAATTGCAGAGGGAAAGAAATAGCAATCCTGATATGACAAAGACACTTCTGTCTGTAACTAACCAAAAATCTACTGCTGTTTTGTGATTCCAAGTAACTGAATCAAAATCAGTAAAACATTTTGCTTCTTTTAAATGCAATTGCCTGTGGGTAGAAAATGTTTCCTGATGTCTCCTAAATTCTTTAAGTGGTGTTTCTGTGAGTATATGAAGATGTATTCTGCACAAAGGAATACTGTAGTTTGGAATATGTGTTCTGGAATCACGTTGTCTGACAAATTTCTTTTTAAGACATGAGAAGCTAAATAGTTACATTGAAAAGGCTTTAAATTTAAAGTTTATTATGTTATTAAATTACATATGTATAATTTTTAAGGAAATAGTATGTTGATCTGTAGATAATTGAGAAGATATTAGTTCCGTAAAAAGACCTCATTTCTGGAAATTTATTAGTTAGGGCTAAAAAGCTGTTTATATACAAAATCTTTCATATCCCACATATATTAAATGCAGTGTTCTCTGTCTATAAAGATCTTTTGCGGCTTACTGTTTGATCTGAACACCATGTAATAAAAAATTCTGCTGAGATGAAATTCTGTGTAATTGAAAGCCCAAATGAAGAAGATGCCTAGTAGGGAAGGAATAAAATGCACAAACTATAAGTAAATAGACATGCTGAAAATAGCATGTGAGGTGTTTTTCATTTCTACAAACTGGAATGCTAATTTCAAAGAAGAAACTACAAAAAATGAAAAGAAATTACAACCACTGTCACACTCAAAATATCTATGTGAAAAAAGACAGGTGAAAGAAAAGATGAGATCACAAAAGAGGTACTTTTGCAAGAAAAAAACCGGCTCTTACCAGATTACAAGTAAAATCCAAATGTGGTGAAGAGTTTACTGGCCTTTAGAAATTAGGTACTTTAAACAGTGAAGGGAATTTCATAGTCCAACAGTACTGGATAGGTGGGAAAGATTGTATCCTTTTTATTGCATTTTAATTTCTTTTTCAGTCAAGGTATGTAATTTTCAGGAAAAGAGGTGTAAGCTGATTATCTGGTAATACAGACATCCCATTTTGATGTTTAATTTGCAAGTGTTCATGAGCTAGAACATTTCACTAAGCAGCTGATAGTGTGAGGAAGAGTTAAAGCTGTGGGTTCAGCCTCCTGCTGTGCAGGCAGTGTGTTGGTAGAAGCAGCTGCTGAAGAGTAAGACAGATCTGGAAGTTGGGCTCCTGCTACATCAGCTTGGAATGAAATCAATACGTGGATAAGACGGGGTTGTCGTTGTCCCTGTTCTTCAAGGAGATACATGCATGGCAAGGATTTGATGAGTGGAATTGTTAAACTATATCTGAGCAGTGCTACACAGGGACATAAGACTTTATATCCCCAAGTCTCCAGAGGGAACTACAAGACAACAGGATTAACTGTCAGAGTGGATTCGCTCTGTAGACAGAAACTCTTTTCTACATGATTGGAATAGATAATTGATGGAAGATCAGATCCTGTAGACTTCTGGAACAGAGTAGTTTTTCACTTTTTCTCATTACAGTCTTTGTCACGAAAACATATACTTTATGCCATTTTCTAGTCTCCTTACAGTCATTACGCTGGGAGTGTTATCACTTTTAATTTTTCCAATTTTTATATTCCTAAGGCCTGATATAATTATTTTCTCATAATAAATTTTCTGTTTCAGTGTCTTTATAAAGAAATTAACATTGGTGGAGTTTGGTAAGAAATCATATTTTTTCCTGACAAGCTAAAGATGGTATTGTTTAAAGAAATAATTATCTTAGGATACCATTTCCATTAAGACCTATTTTTAGGAGCTGGTTAAATGTAAGAAAAAGTAGTGATCAGGACTTTCCATAGACACTGAGAAGGGAAGGAGCTGTATTTCTCTAGTCTGACTTTGAGCATGAAAGAGATCCAGGGATTCTTGCATCTGACTCTCTGTATTGCTAGAAAGTCATCTAGCTTTGATCTGCCAGTGGCAAATGATGGAGGATCTAATACAAGCTTTTGGAGAGCAATCCAATGACTACTTAACTGGGTGAAACCCAATGAAATTCAAAATAACTGGAATAACTTTCTATTTACAGTATGAATTGTCTGTAACAGGCATGCAACCTTAAAAAAAATCTTAAAAGTTTAAAATCTTTAGAAAGAAATAGTAGGTTTGAAGAAGAATTAATAGACAGATGTCCTTTGGTTTCTGCTGCACTGGATTTCTCATTTCATAAACTCTCATTGTCCAAACATATGCCTTATTTCTAGACTGGAACTATCTAGTTTTAATTTCTAGATTCTGCATTTTTTACAATCGTTTTGTCTTTTATATTATTTATTCAACTTCAAAATAATGAGCAGGGATGCCTATCCCATGTATGCATGGTTTGTAGGAGGCACAGATTTGTTTGAGTTAGGTCATTCAGCACCTTCAGTTCCCACCCCAGTCAGGGTCAGAGGGATTAAAACCCACACAGAATTCTAAATTGTCTCTAGTTGCTAAAGAATATTAATTGGATGAAGCTGTACACCAAAGATCAGCAACACTTCTGTCTCTTCTGTACTTCAGGTACCCGATGATAGCAAATGCCCTTGAAACAAAGTTAGACTGAGAAATACAGCAGTGGGTGTTGTATGTTGGTACATGTGTGCTCCTGGAGCTTACTGGTATCCCATTAATTGGATGTTGCTGAGTTATATAATGTCCATATATAATCTCCCATTCTTATAACATTTTCTGGACACCTATGGTGATGTTACTGTTTGACATTGGCCTGTAACAAGCTGGCTTGTGCTTTCAATTTCATGTCCATTAAAAACAAGCCTTAAAATGGGCTGCCCCCTTTTGGGGACAATCAGACTTTGTTTCAGTTGTTTCAAAAAGCAATCACAAGGAGAATTACCAATAAACTAGAGAATTCTGAGCAGAGCAAACCGCTGCAGTGCAGAACATAATTCATAGAAAGCATTTGACAATAGCATTTTTGATGATTCATTCTCCTGACTCAGATGGCAGAGAGAACTAGGCATGGGAACAGTGTATCTTTGCAATAAAAGAATGAGAAATTACAGGGTCACACTTGTTGTGATGACCCTGGAAATGATAGCAGGTTATTCTGGTGGCCATTCTGGGCCAGGTTGTGATGGGTCAGGGAGAGAGAGCACAGTCAGTAAATTTATGAATACAATATAGATTATTGAAGGATGTGGGGAAAATGTCTAGCCAAGTATAGCTGATGACTTTTCCTATAAGTTTGTCTGGTAAAGATAATTTCATGTGCTGTAGGGTATGCAATATTGTGTGACATCCTAATTTTTTCATAAATTGTTCTCTGAGATGGGGCAGTTCTGCATGAGATTGTTTTCATAGTGTTGTGTCTTGTATTTGCATTACCCTGTGACTAACTAGCGGTGAGGTCTGCCTGAAGCTTTATGCACTGCTGAGCTGCAATAAAATCTCTCCGCCCCTTGAGCGCTCCAGTATCTGACATTGTGCTTGTTTTAATGGGATTATTTTTTCTTGTACAGGGACTCCAAATTGGGCCTCCCTTGTCTGGCAGCATCTGTCCAGCTTGTTGGATTTCAGTAGGCTGGTGATGCCTGCATCTTTGTCGTGTTTAGCTGAGGGCAGCCTGCCCGTTTAAAAGCATGGGGACAAAAGTGACAGTGTTCTGACACTCTTGTTTTTCAAGAAATCCAGCCTAAAATGAAGAACACTAAATTAGTGTAGCTCTTGGTAACTGGATTAAAGCTAACTACGTTCAAAGGAATTGCTATGCAGTGCAGTCTTCCCAGGAAGGATCTTATTTTGGAATTTTTTTTACCTGAATTGAGGTGGGAACAAAAACCATGTGCCTTGTGCCTGCATTTGCAAATCTCACATCCTGTGTGATCCAGCTAGATGTGCCTGACAGCCCCCTGCACACCACAGGTACATCTCTATTGACACGCTGAGTTGGAGACTGTAAGTATTCCAGAAACAGAAGGATCCCTTTTCTGGGGCAGCCGTGGCCCCATTTTTAGTCCAGTCAGAAACCTTTTTGCTGTCTGCTGCTGAGGAGACCTTCAGTAAGAGGATGACAAGGTGTGGGATGCACAAGTGTCTGTGGTAGCTGTGCTCAGGGCCTGTGCAAGAAATGTTCAGAGGTGCTGTGTGAGACATTTTCCACTGAGCCTCAGCTTTCCCACACTCCTGATCCTGCCGAAAGTGTGTGGTGGTTCCTGTGTGTGCCTGGCCTGCTGATTGGGGCCACCTGTAGCTTGACTGCAATGTGGGCGCACACAAACTCTGGCCAAGCGACCTGGTGACACGATGGCAGGTGTCCAGCCCTGCCACTGGAAGGAGGTGGGAGCTTGCTTGGCCTGGGACAACCAGCACCAGTGCAGTGAACAGACCCTTCAGGTGGAGTGCAAGGTACGGATGCTTTTTTCTGACTATTGCCACTTTGAGCTGGTCTTCAGAGGATGGTTGAGGTTTATTTTCGACCGATGAAGCATAGGAAGGTCCTTGAAACCTAGGGAGAGTGAAGGGAGATGGGCTGATACAGATTCCTTCCTATCTTTAATTTTGTTGTTTCAACTGCTGCCTCTGAGCATTTGTGCATACTAACTTCACAAATGCCTGGCAGTCTGTAAACTTTACATCGTCTTTCCTTCAAAGTTGGCTTAACCTGGCTGGGGAGTCTTCCGCAAGGCTATATGAGTCACAAAAAGTAGCAATATGCTAAGTTAAATACAGTAAATGATTTATCTCCTCTCCCTCTGGTTTGTGTTTTGAAATGTACGCTGCGCGGTTTGATAGCTTCCTACCACTGCTGCCAGGCCACCTGTCCCGCACCACGGCCAAGTCTTTGTCTCCAAAAATACCACTGCAGCTCAGACAAACAGCTTGGCAGCCATGCCAGGGAAGACCGTTAAAATGACAATCTCGTATCGCCACAGTGGGAGAGAAAGATACATTACATGTCTGACCCAACACTTCAGAACTGCAGAGCCATGTCTAAAATGCATGTAGTGAGCTGATCAGCCTCTGGAAACAGGCATTGTGTGGCGTCACAATAGTTAACATAGTACTACTGCTGTCTGTGATATAGTTGGATTTTTTTTTTAATCAGTCACTCAAGTTGTTAGCACTGGTGAATTAGGCCTTTATCCCTTGCCACAAGTGCTGGAGCGAGTCCAGAGAAGGGCAACAAAGCTGGTGAAGGGGCTGGAGCACATGTCCTCTGAGGTGCAGCTGAGAGAGCTGGGGTTGTTTCGCTTTCAGAAAAGGAGGCTGAGGGGGGACCTCCTCGCTCTCTACAACTACCTTAAAGGAGGTTGTAGCCAGGTCGGGGTTGGAGTCTTCTCCCAGGTAACAGGTGACAGGACGAGAGGAAGTGGCTTCAAGTTGCATCAGGGGAGGTTTAGATTAGATGTTAGGAATAGCTTTTTCATGGACAGGGTTGTAAAAGATTGTAAAATGGAGCCCAGGGAAGTGGTGGAGTCACCATCCTTGGAAGTGTTCAAGTAATGTGGATATGGCACTTGAGGACATGGTTTAATGGTGAAAATTGTGGTGCTGCTGAGTTGACAGTTGGACTTGACCTTAAAGTTCTTTTCCAACCATAACAATTCTATGATTCTATGAAACCTAGTGCTTTTTCTCTGCTTACTCTTTCTTTTTTGCCTGTTAGTGAAGGTTTTGTAAGTATGTAATGTCATGTGCTGGCTGCAGACAGTCACTTGAGTTTTCAAAGAAGTAGATTAAATGTAAACAGACAGTGAAGTGGGTGACCCACTGAGATTTAGGTCTCCAGAAGCATTAGGGTTGCCTCTATGCTTATGTTGCTGTTCATGTGGTTTGTATAGACTTGGCCCATATGTTTCCATACCCAAGCTAGCTAGCAGCAGCCCAGGAGACAGCAGGGAACCTAGTGCTGGCAGCACCCTCCCTGGATAGGACTGTTAGTGCTGAGCTCTCCAGTGCCATGGTAGTGGTGACCCACCTGCTGGCCCATGGGAGCTGGAATCGCAGTCACTGGGACTGTGGACACTTCTCTTGTGTTGAACGTCAAAGAGGGAGCAAGAGAATGGAGTTGCAGTCACTTGGGATTTATCTGTGCTATAGTTGGGTGTAGCTGAACTTTTTCCACAGAGCTGCAGGGTGAAAAATCCCAAGTGGGATGCAGCTCCTGCAAGGCATCCTTGTCCCTGGCAGCAGCAGCTTCTGGTGTGCAGTGGAGGGACTTCAGGGATGACATCTCCTCGCTGATGGGCTCTGCAGAAGGCACTATTTTGCACACCTCCATGATGGGCTGTCCAATATCCCCTGGGTCAAGGCCAGTATTGATTGTGAGAGAGTTGTGGCAAAGACACCTTGTAAGTGCACAGCATTCAAGGGGACAATGTGAGGGAGGCAAAAACCTCAAGTGTCTGCCTACGTGCAGATAGAATAAGGAAACATGCCTGTTAAAACAAAAGGTCTGGGTTGCTTGTTTGGTTTTAAGAAACTTTGCATCCTCCCATTGAAAGAAGCCCTTGGGGTGAAAGGAGTGCAGTTGTGAGCTTAATATTGTTGGCATCTGTTTCTACCAAGGTTACATAATTGCTGTTTTCCTGGGAAATGAAATCATGGAAATAAAAAACTAAATTCACCAGAGCATAAGCAGGCACAACTTTGATTTCAGGCACCTGTCTGTGCCAGTATTTAATTTGGCACGGGAAACATAGCATCAAAACGAATATGAAGCAAGTAGCACAGAAATAATGGCGCTACTGGCATTCAGACAGGGAGATGTGAGAACAAATACATCCCTCCCCATCATGGGAAACCTCACAGTACATAGTGTGTATGGGGGATGAGGCCAATGACAGGAGCAGGCAAGGAGAGTCCTGTGCAGCAGGAATGGTGGGGCAGTTGGAAAATACACTTACAGAATTCCAATAAACCGCATCTTAAATGAATTGGATGGAGAGAAGGGCAAGCTGCAACCAAAAAAGAGAATCTGAAAGGCTGTAAGGCCTTTCCTCTGTCTTGCCTTAGTAATTATCTCTTGTTTGCAGAGCTTCCATTAATTGGAATGCATTTCCTAATGAAATTAGGCTGGCAGCCAGTATTCAAGTCTTTTTACTGCTAGGGAAAATTTGTTCTTTGAACAACTCAGCCATTGATTTTTATTTGTGTTTTCATTCATCATGAGACTGTTACGTGCCAAAAATTCCGCACTCCGTCATATTGCCTTGGACAGTCTGAGTTATTTGATTTATTCCCTTGCTCTCGTGTCTCAAAAACAGAATTCTACAGCAGTGCCCCATTTGTAGTTACTTTGTTGTGTGGTTTTCACACATCACTTTTTTTTCTTTTTAAACACTTTGCCTTCGTTTTAACTACCTATTTGTTGGGACAGCATGAAATGCATGGCAGTGCAAAGGCACTAAGAATCCTAAATTAAAAAAGAAAAGGTCTTAAAAAATAGGTCACAGTGACATTTTTATTGTGGGATTTCTAAATTTAAAAAGATTTTCAAACTTGCCTTGTTTATAGGCAGCACAGGAACTGGACTATATCAGTGCAGAAGAGCACATTTTGAAGAGAGATCTTTGCGAAGTGAAACTGTCAACAATTTGGCTGGAAGGGGTCAAACCCCTGTTCAGACCTGAGACAGTCTTTGATCTGTACTTTGCTTATGTCTTTGAAGAAAGGTGGGACTGGAGGCAGGAATTACAGCATTATTTGGATATAGTGTCTTCACTTCTTCAGTCAAGTCAGGACTGAGTATTGCTCATGTGTGCAAACTACCTTGTCTATCTTACTTGGCAGGATATGGCTTGATATACTGACAGTATCTGCATACACACCTTACCCATCAGGCTGAATTACTTCCAAAAATTAATCTCTCTGTTATGTCCTCCCTACACGATAATATCTGTACTGATCACCCTCCATAGCAAATATGAATCTCACAAAATGCATGCAGCCATTTTACAACAGACTTTAAGAAATTGATCGGTTGATCTCCTTTCTTTCAGCACATAGGAAGAACAGTGAGCAAGGCTGAAGGTTAGATGAAGGGAGAATGATTTGAGTTACCTCCAGCTCAGAATGATCGAAAATATGAGACTGGCTTTAAAATTAGTTTTTGAAAAGCAATATGCTTAAGGGTTCAATCTTAGTTTCTTTGATGTCTGAGACTTAAATGAGTGCACTCAGTTTACCTTTACAGATTATTTCAACACATGCTAGCAGAAATGGTTGTGAATTAAATCTTAGTCACCCACCATCTATAGCAACTGGAGGTAGGGACAAAATCAGTATTATAGAACCTGTGACTGAAAAGAGGAGAGGAAAAAAAACCAGTCAAATTCTGTACTTTTTAGGACTTTACTGCAGTTTCTGGAGCAATGACATTATTTTCTTCAACTTTCTAAACCTTCAAACTGTGTGTGTATATTAGACTTGTATACATGCAAAGGAACTCACACACTTGGTGTTACTTATTTAAACAAATGTAATTTTCTTAGGTGTAGTAAAATTCTTTTTCTTTATGATTCAAGCAATTTTGTTTCCTTTCCAGAAAGTAAATAGTAATTTTGAAGAGACAGGCTGTTACTGTAAGAAATTGCACTGAAAAATTATGCTGAGAACCCCTTAATACCTTGTATATTATGAATGGTGTGAACAATTTAGTGATGTTGCCAACAATGCCTCTGGTGAGAAAGTCAGCCAGAGTCCCTCAGCTGCTGGGCTGAGGCTGTAGACTCTGCACAGCTGTGATGAAATTGTGTGTACAGGGAGTATGTGCTTCAAGAAGGACTGATGGACTAGTTTAGTGGGATGTTCAATTAGAACAGTTCACAAAGAAAGGCAGCCCTTAGATCAAGCAAAAAACGTTTCTGAGATTATTGGAACAAACAAAAGAGTCTTTAGGGCTGTCTTTCACTGGAAAATGATAAGGAAAAAGAAGGAACATTACAGAAGGTGGTTTTCTAAGGGGAAGGAAAGAATCATAGAATCACAGAATATGCTGAGTTGGAAGGGACCCACAAGGATCACTCAGTCCAACGCCTGCATAGGACCATCCCCAAGAGTCACACCATGTGCCTGAGAGTATAATCCAAATGCTTCTTGAACTCTGTCAGGCTTGGTGCTGTGACCCTGGTGAGCCTGTTCCAATACCCAACCACACTCTGGGTGAAGAACCCCTTTCTAATATCCAACCTAAACCTCCCCTGACACAAAATTTGTGCCATTCCCTTGGGTCCTGTCACTGGTAACTACAGAGAAGAGATCAGTGCCTGCCCCTCCTCTTCCCCTCACGAGGAAGTTGTAAACTGTGATGAGGTCTCCCCTCAGTCTTTTAGGACTTGTTTCATTAAGTTGTCATTCAGGTTTTTTAGGAATTTTCTGGCCTGGGTTGTACCAGCTGTGTGAGGCTCCCAGTTAATTTCTGGCGAGTTGAAGTCCCCCATGAAGACAAGGGCAGTTAATTTGCAAGTGTCCCTTAGCTCCTCAAAGAATAATTGGTCAGCGTCATCATCCTGGCTGAGAGGTCTATAGCAGACTCCCACGATGACATCCACATTATTTGTTTGCCCCTTGATTCTTAACCAAAGGCTCTCAACTGTGCCAGCTGTGAGCTCCGTACATTCTAACCCTTCCATTACATGCAGTGCCACCCCTCCACCTCTTCTACCCTGCCTATCCATCCTGAACAGCCTATGACCATCCAACAGAGTGGTCTGTCAATCCTGTGACCGACAGGACTCATCCCACCAAGTTTTACTTATGCCAGTGATGTCAAATCTCTGGGACTGGGCTAAAGCTTCGAGCTCCTCTTGTTTGCTCCTCATGCACACGTATTTGCATCAGGTTGTAACTGTTCTCTGAAGACACACAACAGAATTTTTCCCTCTCTAGCTGTACAGTTAAATCCTGGTAACCACTTTTGAAACAATGTGATTATCAGATACCTAGAGTACAGTTCATAACAGCACGAGATATTACAGCAACTTGAATAGGCTTTCTGGTCATACATTACAAACATGGGGGGGCATGTTCCTCTAACACCGGACTTGATAAAACTCTCCATTGCAGTGCTCTCTAACAAGTCCTGGCACTTCTGTGAAAATTTCAAATAAATGTCTTAGTCAATCAGTTCTTCAGTTTATTGATTACTGACCAGCTAATATTCCTCAGCACACTTCCCATCTATAATGAAAAAGATATGTATTTCTTTGTAGTATTAATTTCCTTCTGGTCTTGGGATGCTGTAGAAAATCTAGCAGGCTGTAGCTCATAGATGTAGTCTTCTCCTGAATGTTATAAAGCAAACAAACAGGCCACCTCCTTTCCTAAAATTGCAGTAGTAAGATCAGAAAGTGACAGAAGGTTTTCAAGGATTGTTTCCCTCTCAATGTACAACTGGCTCCTGACTATCTTTCCATTCAAATTGAAATGGCTACAGAAAAGAAGGTGTACAGATGCAGAAGAAAATAACTGTGGAAAGAACATGTAGTATTTTAATGATGCTAGAAATATATTGCCACTGGGGAATGTGCTGGTTTGCAGTGCTGAAATGATGAACTCTCTCTTTAGGTTCGGAAATTCCATGACTACTGATGTGTTTACAAGAGCAGTTTCTGCTTTCTCCTCTGACCACGTTGTCCCTATCTTAAATATGTTATGCATAAATATGGAAGAAGAGAGAAATACAGATACAGCATGTGGGTTGTGACTGGATTGCAAAACTTAACTAGCATACGAACACAGTGCCAGAATAAGATCATATTTGACTGCTGGAACATTTACTTTTCCCAGCAAAACATTTATTTGCTTTTTATTATTCTTAATAAATGGAGAAAGGATGTAGATTTGTGTTTTGCCTGCCTGTCTTTCCCATGAGGTGTTTATATTTTATAAATGAAACAACAAAATAAGCCAAAAGACATTGTTTTGACACAGTGCCTGATTGTAAGAACATAAAGTTTCATCTAAGGGGATTCAACACCAGGCTGTCCTGGGGAGGAGCAGCTGCCACTTCCCATTGCAAAGCAGAGTACAGGAATGCCCCAAGGCATCATAGGAAATGGCAGGGATCCTGTGGGATCATCTACAGCAAAGGATCAGTCACACAGGGCTTGGCATGAAACTCAACTTTTCTTTCTGGGGACTGTTCTGATGCTGTTATGGCAAGTACCTCATCTCCTGATTCTCCCAGCCTGAGAGATAGGTAGTTAATTTTTAAATAGCTGATAGTTCCCACACCTCTTTCTTCTTTTTTGTCCTAAAGCAACTGTCTATACTTGCAGTTCTTCCCACTGACAGTAGTTAAGTGGGGGGTGGTGGTGGTGTGTTAGTCTGTATTTTGGTAAAGAACACTAGTACGGACTGATCAGGGGAGTAGCAGGTTCATCTGTCCTGAGGGAGAAAGTGTGACAACAGTGCTGGAAGAGCTCTGGGTTGAGCCCTGCTGAATAGAAAATGGAGACTTGAGACCTGCCCCAGGACACCTCCAAAGCATTATCTGTTATCTGTTCTCTGGCTGGGCTCTTGGTATTGATCGGAGTCACAGGCAGTGGTTGCAAGTTATCTATCATTCATGCGATCTCTCTAGACTGACCAAAAAGTGTGCAGTGCACAGTAACTATGTATTTTCTTCACTTGTTACTCGTTTTCAGTGTGATTGGAGCCTCCTGCACTGCAACGTGTTCTCCCACACGTGTATCTGCATCTGAAACAGCCACTGTGGCTCACAGAGTGGCTTTTTGAAACTTTACTGACCAACAAGCAGTGAAGGTTTTGGATGAAGTTAAAGATGAAGTGAGGACTGAGTTTCATTTTGCACTGGAGACCTCCCTTCCATTACTGGGACCTTTACATGGCTGACAGGCTATCCAGACAGTGGCTCCTTTTCAATTTTTTTACTCCAACATTTTAAGTTGTAATAATTTCAGAACATTAAAATCATGTGTCTTAATGCTTTCTCAGAGAGTGTTTTGCATGCCTCCAGAGAATGTATGTATGGACTTGCAGATCTGGGGTAGACTCAAGAAGAATGCTGAGCGGCACAGAAATTGTGGGAAGCCAGGAATATGCTCAGACACACTTTTATGGTTTGTCTGAGTGTCCCCTGTGGGACACGATCCAAGGGGTTTCTAGGCTTACGCAGACATTGTTTTGGTATCACAGCACAGAAGGGCTGAGTCTGCCGCATGTGCTTGTGTGTGTGTGCATATACTAGCTGTGCCAGAGCCTATAGGCACTGTCTTTAAAATCCTTGCATGAATAATGAAATACACTTTGAGGTTTTTCTGCAGTCTGGCAGCAGGGAATTGCTACTCCTGTAACCTTTATTTCTCTTCTTGGAACGAATTGTTTGCAGCATCCAGTGTAGTGCTCTGTCATCAAGATTACAAGCTGATACTGCCTAGATAGCTTTCTCTTTTTTTTTTTTTCTTTCCATGTGTTAGCATATGGAAGCTACAGATTTGAGCAGTTGATGTGGCCCATCTTGTCCACTCATTTACCACTTTATATCCTCCTCCCTCATCAACCAGTTTCTGCTGTGTGGGAAGGCTAAGCCCTTCCAGAGCAGAGGAGTCATGACAAAACCATCAGGCAGCAGGTTGTAACTGGCATCTAGATGCTTTCGGCTGGTGTTTCCTCTGGACTTCTGGGAATGCTGGATGCCTCACTGGCAAGGTTTTTCCCAGAGAGGAGTGAGGCGAGGTGGGGCAGGCACAGAGGAGTGCTGCACTGCATCTCCTTTTCCAAACCAGGCAGAGAGGTTTTAGTATCTGTGAGCAGTGAACAAGACTGAGCAGTCTATAATTTTTCTTGTAATTCATTCATATGCAGGCCATGGAGAGGCAGAGTTCACAAAATCAGAGAATACTCTGAGTTGGAAGGGACCCACAAGGATCATCCAGTCCAACCCCTAGCCCTGCACAGGACCATCCCCAAGAGTCACACCATGTGCATGAGAATATCATCCAAAAACTTCTTGAACTCTGTCAGGCTTGGTGCTGTGACCACTTCCCTGGGGAGCCTGTTCCACTGCCCAGCCACCCTCTGGGTGAAGAACCTTTTTCTAATATCCAACCTAAACCTCCTTGACACAACTTCATGCCATTTCTTGGGTTCTGTCACTGGTCACCACAGAGAAGAGACCAGTGCCTGCCCCTCCTCTTCCCCTCACAAGGAAGTTGTAGACTGTCATGAGGTCTCCCCTCAGTCTCCTTTTCTCCAGGCAGAACAGACCAAGTGGCCTCAGTTGCTCCTCGATCATCTTCCCCTCAAGGCTCTTCACAACCTTTGTTGCCCTCCTTTGGATGTTTTCTAACAGCTTAATATCTATCTTATATTGTGATGCCCAAAACTGCACACAATATCCAAGGTGAGGCCTCACCAGCGCAGAGCAGAGCGGGACAGTCCCCTCCCTCGACTGGCTGGCGATGCTTTGCCTGATGCTCCCCAGGACATGGTTGGCCCTCCTGGCTGCCAGGGCACTGCTGACTCATACTCAACTTGCTATCACCAGGATCCCCAGATCCCTTTCCACAGCACTGCTTTCCATCATCTCATTCCCCAGTCTGTATGTACATCGGAGGTTGCCCCATCTCAGGTGCAGAATCTGGCACTTTCCCTTGTTAAACTTCATATGGTTGGTGATTGCCCAGCCCTCTAATTTGTTGAGGTCTTTCTGCAGGGCTTCCCTGCCTTTGAGGGAGTCAGCAGCTCCTCCCAGTTTTGAGTCATCTGCAAACTTGCTTAGGATCCCTTCCAACCCTGCCTCCAAGTCCTTTATGAAGACTTTGAAGAGCACAGGGCCCAAGATGGAGCCCTGTGGAACCCCATTAGTGACAGGTCACCAGTCTGATGTTACCCTATTCACTTTTACCCTCTGTGCTTGACCTGTGAGCCAGTTGTTCACCCACCACATGGTATGTTTATCCAGCTGTATCCTGGACATTTTGTCCAGAAGGATCCTGTACTGAAATCCAAAAAGATTATATTAGCTGACTTCCCTTGAGCAAGAAGGTGGTTTACCTTGTCATGAAAGGAAGTCAGGTTTGATAAGCAGGACTTTCCTCTCATGAAGCTGTGCTGGCTGTGACCAATGACAGCATTGTCTTTCAGGTGTTTTTCAATACTCCCTAAAATAATCTACTCCATAACTTTACCAGGCACTGAAGTGAGACTGACAGGTCTGTAGTTTCCAGAGTCCTGCTTCTTGCCCTTCTTGAAAATAGGGACAACATTTGCCAGCTTCCAGTCAGCTGGGACCTCTCCAGATTCGCAAGACCACTCAAAAATCGAGAGAGGTTTTTTGTTGACATCAGCAGCTCTTTAAGCATTCTGGAATGAATCCCATCAGGCCCCATAGATTAATAGGGATCCAGATGGAGCAGCAGATCCTGCACAATTTCATCATTGACTGGGTCATCATTCGACATGGTCTTCATTCGTTCAGTCATGGTACTCCAGCTCAGAGCACTGAGAGCCCCTTGCTCCATCATCTGTGTTGAGGACAGAGGCAAAGAAAGCATTAAACACCTCTGCCTTGTCTCTGTCTCTGTTTGTGAGATGACCATCCTCATACTGTAATGGGCCAATGATATTTCTATACTGCCTATTGCCATTAATATATTTGAAAAAAACTCTTTTTATTGTCCCCCTCATTTCTGGCAGCTTCAGCTCCAGCTGAGCTTTGGGTGCACAAATTTTCTTCCTGCAGTGGCAAGCAGCACCTCTGAATTCTTCCCATGTCACTTAAGGCATACACCTTCCTTTTTTGCCTTATCTCCAAGAGAAGATTCTTGTTCATTCAAACTGGCTTTCTGCCTCACCTGTTCGACTTCTAACATTTAGGAATTGTCTGCTCCTGCGCCCTTAGGATGTGATATTTGAAAAGTGATCAGCACTGATGGACCCCAGCACCTGCAAAAACATTTTCTCAGGAGACCTTACTTATTAATCCCCTGAGCAGCCTGAAGTCTGCTTTCCTCATGTCCGGAGTTGAGTTGTGTCTGTCCGGGGTGTGCTGTGGACACAGCAGGAGCTATTCATTTTCACTGGTAATGAACTCCATGTCAGAAGGGTCTCTGTATTTCCCTGGGCTCAGGTAAGTCATGGGGTAATATAACAAATTCCCATTGGTTCTTCTCCCCAGACAGCACACAGCCATGGGCAGTGGTTGTTTTGTGTCCCATATCTCTCATCCTGAATACTTTTCATTTCATGGAGTGGATTATACTTCAGCCTCTTCCCTTTTTCTTCGCTGATCCTCCATGAAGTTTAAAGGTCCTGCCTGCTTTTCTGTGGTAGGAAGGAAAGCACTTCTGTCCCACAAACATACTTGGGCACGGCTTTGCTGGCCTGTGTGCAGAGGAATTGGAAGGAGCTGCTCTTATTCCCAGTTTATCATCCTTTGTCAGCTGGTGGGAAAAAGCTCTGTGCTCCTACTTGGAAGAATCATGTAGGCACTTGAGCAGGGTCCACAATACACACTGTAGGCCTTATCCTGTCACTGTGTCTGTTGCTGGAGGGAGACCTCCCTGTCCAGTGGTGTGAACTGGAAATAACTTAAATCCAACTTCAGCAATGCACGGCAAGGCATCATCGCAGCACTCTGTAGGTAAACTGTGCTTACTTGTGAATTGTATCAAGGAATGGTTAGTTGGAAGGGTGGTCCTGACACCAAAGTGTATCTTTTTTGAGATCTGGGTAGTGTGAATGATACAGGGGACTAGAGGAGGAGGGGAGGAGTCGTTTCCTTCTGCGGAGAGGTGAGCAGCCTTAAGGAAATCTTAGCAATCTCTCTGCTGGTGCTTCTGAGTTCTCTTATAATGTCAGAACACCCACTAACCACATTCTCATCAACTCAAGCTTACCATTAATTTTTTGTTAAACTACATGTTCTTGGGATCTGATTTTAGAAAATACAGAGTGCTTATGGGCATAACTACAGTGCATAAAATTTTTGCTGTCAGCGAAATAGCAGAGAGAATGCTAAGTAGTCTCAAAAAATGAGGTGGGTGGTATCTCAACTGGGATATCCATAATCAAGGAAAACTCTTGACCTTACATGCCCTGTGCTGTGGATGTAGGCTATGATAATCCTATTTTGCCTGAAGTATTCTTACTGCTGCAATGCGCTCTATTGGAAGGGGTAAGAACACTATTAGCATTGCCTTCACTGTAAAAGGATCTGCAAATGGAAAACTGATGCATACATGAGATGGCAAGCACTAGATACTGACTTCAGCAGGATCAGGAAAGAAACTAGAAAATGCAGCATGTATTTATACAAAAATTGAATTTTCACAGATGACCACAGGGAATGTGGTCATTCCCTGTCATGACATTACAATGTCTTTTACCTTTACATTTTTATAAAACATGCGTGTGAAAGTATGTATCAGAAAGAAACTTCATGGGGGGAAAAAAAGGAAATATTAGAATTTAGTTTGCTGTCCCTTCTGTGCTGCAACAGCCCTTGGCCCTGACATTCCCGTTGATTAGGGCAGAGAAAAGAGGAATCCAGTCTGAGAGTTTGTGGTCTCACCTGCCTAAAACACTTTCCAGTTTGTCCTCAGCATGAGAGACTGGAACAGGAAAGGATCATTCAATTGCTGCAAGAAACAAACTTGTAGTTGTTAAACTCATTGTGCTTTGGTTTGCAGTGCAGTCTTAAAATGGAAACTTGTAAATATAAACATAAGTTTTCATACAAGCAAGGGATTTTCCTCGTAATTGGTGTAACATTAATGACAGTTGAGATGGATTGAAGAACAAACTATTGATTGAGTTAGTATGGCATGAAAATCACAGGGGTTTTGCTGGATTAGGGGAAGAGCAGAGGACTTCTTCTCTCCTCACATATGGAGTATCAAATTTGCCTGAGCACTGGTAATGTCCAATGTGGGTTTACTGATGTACTGTCTGCTTTCTCTTCAGGTGTATTGAGCTGGTTTTAAACCACCACTTGAGATTGTGCCATTTCCTACAGCAGGTCTTCTCGCTGTCCAAGAACAGCATAACATTCTGTACATCCCTGCACTCATCTCTTCGATTCACTGGAGAGTGATAGACGTGCTCCTGGTGGACTGGCTGCTGAGGATATCCACTTCAGGGCTCTGTCACTGTGTAGGTGCAGACAAGGAGTGGGACACGGTGATTTGACCCTCCAGAGGTGGGACAAAGACGGGACAGATCTCCACCTCTCTGGTAGACCTGGGGACCCTTGGCTGGGTCTTGTTGATAGCAGCAACCCAATAGCAAGCCAGATGATGTCCCATCTCTGTGTGTCAGGCCCCCTTCCCTGAAGCACTTCTGGTTGCTTCCTGGCCTTCAAAAGCCAACCAACTCTCACAGACTTCTGTAAAAGTTGACAAATCTTGGCCTTTGTTCAAAACTCAGCCTAACACAATAGCTGAATGTCTTTTAGAAGTCTTGAAACTGAGAGCAATATGCGTCAGCAGTCCTCTTAGGACGTGTCTTGTAACAAACTCCTTTGTTCGTTAAGTGTAAGGACAGGAAAAGAAAACCAAAGTTTGATTTACTTATCAGTACACTAATACCTGTATTTTTTGGCTGATGGTCCTGGCTGTATTTTGCACAGTGGCCAAGACAGAAACAAAATCAGCAGCACACCTGATTTCTGTGGATTTTTACTTGGATTTACAAAAGGCCGTGAAATCAAAAAAGCAAACCTAATGGCTAAAATCAGTCTTGTTTGAATGTTGCATTGACCTTACTGTTTCTGATAATATTGACACCATACAGCACAATTTTGGTCAGAACTTGGCAAAGATTGTACTGATCAGTCTTTTGTGTTCTACATATATGTCTTCATTGTTGGAATTGGAGGAACAGAGAACGTTGTCTTCACTTTAAATGAGTTTTTTAATAATTTGTCTCCAGAAAAGGTACTTTTTCTGTGAATTCAGACTTTTTACTTTATTGATAATAAAAAGGTAATTTTCCCTTGCTGATGCTGTCTGTGCAATATACTTTTACAGTGCTGCTGCCATCCTGTTCCGAGTACTCTGGGGAAATTGTGACACATTTGTTCAAAAGCATGTGGGACTTGCAAATCTGTTTTCTGTTTCGTTATGTTTTGTTTGTGGGTTTCCCCTTTTTAAATTTATGCTGAAGGTGGATTGCAAAGCAAACTCTCTACAAACCAGTTACAGAGCAGGAAATTCTGCTTTCTAGTCAAAGCCCTCTCATTCAGTGTGAATCTGAGATTTTTTATCAATTCTAATCCAGACATCTTTGAAGCAGGGGTCAAAAATCTGCCTTGTGATATTACTACCTCCTTCGGAATATTAAAGTATAGTTTTCAAGGTAACCTAGATGCACATAATTTCTTGTTTCTTACTGTCCCCTTGGCATTGCAGAACAGCCTTTTCTCTATATCTGCTTAAAAACCAAAACATGTAATTAATTAGTATGTTCTGTTCCAGTTTTACAGGCACATATCTAGGTTGTCTTCTAGTTTGGGTCCAAGTTGTTTGCTTCCTGGACTGTTTGCTTTTTGCTCTCCTCCCAGGGGCCCATAGCTGCATTTCCTACAGAAGCAGAAGACTGGAAAACCCTCTAATCCAGAAAAGCTGTCTTCCTTTCTCTTGTTGAAGTAGGCTTCAACACAATGAACTTTTGGGCCACTTTCCAGCAACATGAAAAAAAATTCTACTTTCATGTAGTCTCCTGTTTACCCTCTGGGTACTTTCCTCCCCACTTCTCCCCTGAAAAGCTGGGTTAAATTGTGTCCCAGTACTTTTGAGTAAATTTCCAAGTCACAAAAATATATATTCTTGCTGAAATAATCTATTTTTTAATTTTAAATCCTTGGCTTGGCATTGCCAGATTACCATATGGAACAAGTTCTAATAACCAGCCAAGATATAAATAAATTCAGTAAGAACATTAAGAGCGAAAAACAAAGAAATCCATAATCTTCCAAACAGCCTGTCAGGCACTACTTTCATTCCAATTGGGAAAAGAAAAGTAGCTAGGAAGAACAAATGTCTGCAATTAAAATGGCAGCTTTCGAAATTATATATATGTGATGGACTCTAACAGAAGATGTTTCCCCTCCACATCTCTGAAATTGTATCCTGTGCTCTCTGACCTTGGGTGTCCCACTGTTCATAGAACCACCTGTACAAGAGTTTTAAGCAGGACTTCAAAAATTCACCCTACTTGTTGGATGGTGTTGCTTGTGTTTTTCTGTGCACTGGTTGCAATTCCTCATTTCATATATCAATGACAAATTGCAGTAGCTCCAGAAAGCTACATCATATCATACCTAAGCATGCATACATATACTGACGAATTTTTCATGGATGTTCAAAGTTTTGGGAATGTGGGGTTTGTACAGTGATACACAGAGGTGTTTATTTTTATCTACCTCTCTGAAGCCAAAGAGTGAGTGATACTATAGTTCAGTGACTAGTCTGTGTTATCTGTGTATAATATGCAAGGATTTTGTTTAAAGATAGCAGAATTAGAGCTGGAAATCCATCTTCAATTTAAAACCAAGGCTCTTGCTACATCTTGACCCAATTCTAGCTCTGTTGTTTGAGAGTCTGCATGAGCTGGCTCTATCTATGCTGCAGCAGTAACAAGGTGAAAGGCTTTTCTTGTGCTCCTTTGACTTGAAGGCAAGGATTCCCCTAAATTTTCAAAGAATCTGTATGTGTGAGTTTCATGGCAGTTACACCATCCTAAACTGGCTCTGAATAATCACTACTATGGGGCAGTTAAAAGCCTGTTTGTGATCAGTAGTAGTAGATAAGTTGCAGGGTCAGGTTTACGTGCTTTCTAGTGAGGCTGCTGCGAGTGATTCTGTGGAAATGGTGAAGGCTGCCAAAAAATAATGCATGAATGAACAGTTCAGAGGCCCAGCAGTTCACAGCAAAGCATCGCTTTCTGTCCAGACGGTAGCAAGTTCAAAATAGCTGGTTCCCATTTCTCTACATCATGGCACAATGCCAGAGGTTTTCAGGACTTTGGTGCTTCCAACAGGGTTTTTGTTAGAGTAAGTGTTTGTAATTTTCATCATTTCTGGAAAAAGAAGTCTATTGCTGGGAAGAAATTTAGCTGAAAGCAGGGCCTTGTGCTTTTTCCCCCCACTAAGATAATACAAAGCAGCTGCTGCTGCATCTTCCTCTGAGTGGCCTCAGCACAACACCCTTGAAAATAAGAATGACTCATCTTGATGGGGGTCTTCCTGTTGGGATATTGGAAATAAACACAGTTACTGCAGGGGACTTAAAGTACAGTAATTTGGATGATGAAACTTGAGGCATTGCTGGGCGAGGAAAGGCTGCAATCAGAAAGCTGTCAGAAGCAGCAGAGAAGCCCTGGGGGAAAAGACGAGCAGAGTAATAAGATATGTCCAGAATTTTTTGTCGTTAACTTAAAATATTGTGGAAATAGAATATTGGCTCTCAGTTAAGTCACGCAGAGACTTGGAAAAGGGCTTTGAGAAACACACAGGCATTGTGCAGGATTGCTGCAACAGCTATGCCAAATGCTGCAGCTTAGTGAAGGTCTTCGACAGCTCTACAGCAGTAAGAATCCTGCATAGCTCACTCTACCTGGTGTGTACAACAGCCGTGTGCTCCAGGTGTGGTTGAGAGCAAAGTAAATGGCAGGACTGCTCTAAACAGTCAGACTTAGCTTCTTGCAGTAGAACCTCATCTCTTCCCTTCCTTTGCCCTGTCCCTCTTGAGACAGAAGTGAATCCTTATGAATTTCCTTAGTCATTGATTCATTATTTAGGGGGTTTAATCAGTCCATTTAAAGCTGCTACTGAATATTCAGAATTATATGCATACATTTTGCCTTGCCTTTTTAGGGGGGGTTGGTATTTTTATGTTTGTTTGCTTGTTTATTTTTTTCTTACAGAGAGAGCTGTTGGTAGTTTGGGGAAGCTATGACTTTACAAAGAAGCATTTTTGATGGGTAGAGGAGTCTATTACATGAGGTCTCTTCTGCTCAGCTTGATGCCTTATTCTGCTGGTTTGTCTTTCTTTCAATATTCGCAGCAACCTCTGTTCTCCACTTGCCTGCCTGCCCCTATCCACAGACACTGAGCTGCAGAACGATACCTGATGAGGGACAGAGCATGTGTGACAGTACACAGGGCTATAGATTATTCAGCATCACCAGAACAAGCTCTCAAACTTGATCTTGTGGAGAAAGTCTTTGCAGAAGATGCAAATATTCAACTTTTTTTTTTTTCTAGGATGGAAACACAAAATTTTTCCAAGGTGGGAAATGAATCCTGAAAAAGGCGGAAAAATCCTGAGATGTTTTCTGGACTTCTGTATGTTGAACCGAAAAAGAATTTACACGCTTGGAAAATGTTTTCTGTGTACATCATAAGAGCACATTCCTAGACCAGACTAGGCCTGTTGAATGAACACAATAGCTGGAAGATTGTTATGTAAAATCAAATGAGATTTTTCACAACAATCTTGGTCTATGACTACTGGTCATATGATATGACCCTCATTCCATAATGATTGCTAGAAGAAGCTTGTGGCACATGTATGCTGGGGGGGGTGCTGCTGTTTCTGAGCAGGATGCCTCTCTGCAGCTTGTTTTCTGCCTCCTTGTCAGGCAGTAATTTGAGGAGTCAAGCAGTGTTAAGGGGAGAGAAAATATGGAAGTGAAGAGAAAATGCAAAAGCTTTGTAATCTATAAAACCATTGTACAAGTATAGTGGGTTTCTGTGGCTGGGTTTTGGTAGCAGAGGGGGTCACAGGGGTGGCTTCTGTTAGAAGCTGCTAGAAGCTTCCCTATCTGGTAGAGCCAATGCCAGCCAGCTCCAAGAGCCAATGCCAGCCGGCTCCAGGATGGACTTCCTGCCACTGGCCAAGGGCAAGCTGATCGGGAGTAATGGTAATGCCTCTGTGACAACATATTTAAGAACAGAAAGGTGTTGCACAGAAAGAATTCCAGCCAGGGAAGAGCAGAGTAAGGACATGGGAACAACAAAGTAGACAGCAAGGGCAGTGCAGAAGGAGGGGGAGTTGCTGAGGAGCTCCAGGCACATGAAGTGAGGCCCCTGTGAGCTGTGATACAGACCATGGTGGAGCAGCTGTGCCACTGCAGCCCATGGAGGAGCCCATGCTGGAGCAAGTGGATGCATGAAGGAGGCTGTGACCCCGTGGGAGGCCCAAGATGGAGCAGGTTCCTGCTGGAAACCTGCAGCCCGTGGAGAAGGGAGCCCACACTGGAGCAGGTTTTCCCTGGGTAGGACTTGTGGCCCCTGTGGGGGACCCATGTTGGTACAGCTCATCTGTGAAGGACTGCACCCCATGGAGGAGTGACCCACGGGACAGCAGTTTGGGAAGAGCTGCTGCCCAAGGGATGGACTCACGCTGGAGAGGCCCATCAAGGACTGTCTCCCATGGGAGGGACCCCATGGGAGCAGGGGAAGGACTCCTCTCTCTGAGCAGTGGCAGAAATGACAACTGACCATAACTCCCATTCCTCATCCCCCTGCACTGCTGGGGGGGAGGAGGGAGAACATGGAAGGAAGGAGGGGTGGGGGGAGGGTGTTTTTTTAAGATTATTTTACTTCTCACTCTTTTACTCTTATCCTGTTAATGATAAATATAAGTGCTATCCCCACTGTGAATCTTTTTTGCCCATGAAGGCAATCAGTAACTGACTTCTCCCAGCTCTTAACTCATGAATCCTTAGCTGTTTTTTTTCTCTCTCCTCTGTCCAGTTGCAAAGGGAAGTGAGAGAGTGGCTTTAATGGGTACCTGGCATTTAGCCAGGGTCAACCCACTACAACAAGTTAGTGCTGATTCTGAAACAAACTTGTGCTGTAATGCTGGTTGTCTGTCGGGGGGCAAGAGAAGTGTTGTGATGCAGTAAGATGCTTAAAAATCAAGCTGAATTTCCAGTGTGCTGTACACCAGGACACAAGTGATGCTTGTGCTGTTAATATATGCATGAAAAAATGAGTACTATTACTATAATTAGTAATTTTCATTATAATTAATGTAGCAAGAGCATGAGTCTGTAAAAAAAAAGAAGAAAAGGTGTTACGCAATCCTCGTACTACAACAAAGCTCAGGGCATTAGAATTTTACTTATCCACAGCAGAAATAACCATGTCAGCCAACAAGTGCATTTGTATGGTCAAAAAGTTAAATATTGCTCCCTGCTCATGTACTAATGACAGAATCACAGAATGACTGAGGAAACTCGGGTATCACTCATAAAAAGTTTGACAACTTGACGAGTAAAAGATATGAGTGATGCTTCATAGTCAAACAATAGTTTCTTTAGGTGAGATTTTATGTCCTTTTTAACTTGTGTAAATACATGAGGATATATGTCTTATTCCTAGATCTGTTTGGTTTGTGTCTAAAAATGTGATTCTTACTCTTTAATCTATAGATGATCATGCATCATGCTATTATTAAATAAAAATGCGCTCTATCACACAAGTTGGACGTTTATAACGTGGCACTGTTTATGGAATCTTGTTTCTTAAATACTTCATAGTTGCTTCCATTTGAAGTCTACCTTACCATAATTTATCTTTTAGGCATTCAGCATTATCTTGCAGTGTGGAATTCAAATTTACATTCATCATAAATTCTGAGGAGAAAACCTTTGTAATACTGCAATTTCATATCATGTCTGTATTGATTGTGGGGAGATGAATTTTTTTCATGGAAAAATCTTAGAGAGCTTGTATAACACAAGTTTCTTTTCTCTCTGGCATAATTAATTTTATGGTAAGATGTTGATGCATTTCATTTAGTGTACTCAGAAATACTACACATTTCAGCTTTTGCATGCTAACCTTTTCCATTGCTGAAACTTAAAAGAGCTGCTGAGAAAGACCAAAAAACCAAGGCTTCTGATTAAATATACCCCAAAGTTAATGAAAATTTGGCCAATAATGTTCCATCCGAGTTCAAAGGCAAAACTGAAATTTAACTTTCTGTAGAGAAATATTGAGAATTTCTTGTATTTTCAGTCACCATTTGAAACAGTAGCATCTTTGGTTGTCTTCGTCAAAGAGGGAAAAAGAGAAATATGTTGTAGTACAGGACAAAATATTACTTCTTTCAAATGTACATGCTTTGTAGGCCATTAAGAGAAAACTTTGCGCATGGAAATTGAATGGATTGGAATAACCAAAAAGAGGACAACGGCAACATTGTATCTGTGAGTCCCTTTCGACTCATTCATTTAGCACAACTTGTAAGATCAGCAGCACGTTGAGTAATTGATATTGGCAAATGAATGGCATTTCTGTGCCTACATCTTCTTGATTTTCTCAAACTATTGCATCACAGGAGGGCTAGAGAAAAGCACAGGAAAGGGATTAAAATAACCAGGTTTTTATATAGCAGACTAATTTTTGCTATCTAAAAGGAAGAAAAAATAAAAATGAGGACTTAATTTCTTTTTTTTTTTTTAATTGAAGCAACCTGGAGCAGAGGACCTAATCTGAAAACTCTTGAACTAAATCTTGAAATATCCTGTTTCCAGGCACCATGGGCTCTACCTGCCCAATCACTTTGTTCTCACAATATAAATCAGTGAAATGAAGAAGGTGCATGGACCCCTTGGGATCTCAGGTTGTGAGCACCATTTGCCCACTGTACCCTTCTCATCAGTATTAAAACTAGACAGGTTGTAAGCAGAAAGAAGTATTTTGTTACCCAGATTTGCATGATTTTAAGTTTGTTTTTTTTCCCCAAATACTAATGAAAATGTGTACTCATTATTAATGTCTACAGAGAAATGAAGATCAACTGCAGTAAGAGCTATTGAGTTCACACAGTGTCTAGTACGTAGTTCCTAAGGAACACGTTGCACATAACTGTTATTGCTTGCCAAAATCAAATGAGAAACAGAAAAGTCCCCGAAATAACCAAGGTGAAATTGGTGCAGTACCCCAACATACATTAGTGTCACAATGCAAACACTGGAATTCACCTTTTTCCACACCTATCTGAGTTTATACAGATAGAAGGGAAGAAACTACTAAAATATTGAAACAACAAAAGGCTGCTAGTTTTAAAAAAGATGGAAATTTATTTGCAAAAATGTAACTTTCCATTAAAGATTCTTTAAATGAAACAAATTCATCTGAAGTTCTTAATACATGCAAGTTTGAAGTGAAGCAGTACTAATAGTCTCATACAGTACTTGGAAAGGTTCATTTTGAGTGAAAAAAATTGCCCAAACTCTTCAATTTTTCCTCAAACTCACAGTGTTTTCATACCAAACGTGATGGAAAGGGGCAGAAGAAAAAGGCAAAAACAGGACTTCTGAGAATTTCTGACATATTTTTTCAAGAGTCTGTCCTTTCTCCTCAGAATAGGTGGGATTCAATTTGTCAAACTTTACTACAGCCTGGAGGTGCCTGTCTCTGAGCTATTCTAGGTTCCTTGTGTGATCCATGGAGAGAAGTAGGCTCTTTTAAGGGGTGACTCATGTAATCTATTTCAAACACCTACTCTCAGAGAAGATGTCCATATAAGAGCCAAGGGTGTCTGGCTCAGATGCGTATGTCTACACTTGGCCAGATGAACCTTACCCAGTATGTCTATGCTGTAGCCTGCCAAGAAACATGATAAATTTAGCTGTATAGAGCTCAGTGCTGTCACAGTGAGGTTTTTAAAAGCTAACTTAGGTATTTCTGACTCCACAATGCAGTCTTCCATATGACAATGTTCATCTAAGATACCAGGGTACCTCATGGTACTTACAACTCAGGTGTTTCAGGCTCTTGTTTTCCACAGCTGCCACCTCTCACTGGTGGCACACATAGCCAGGGAACTCTGGAAACCACCCCATGTGCAGTGTGGGACTAAGGAAACCAGGGTTTGGTGAAGAAATATCCTGTAGGAGTTAAAGTGTTATTTGACTTCTGTACTGGTGAAACTACTGCTGAGGTCTGAGTCCAGTTGTGGTGCTGATGTTTTAAACACCTCTGAAATCCTTCCGGCACAGTCAGAGGTCTGGACATGCTGCCTGTCAGGAGAAGTGAAGAAGCTCAGTCTTTTTTTTTTGACAAAGAAAAGGTTAGCACGTTATTTTATCGTGGTTTCAGTTGCTACACAGCGACATTTTTTGATACAGGATGACAATTTAATCTAGTGAATGAAAGCAGGATGCTACTCAATCTCTAAAACCAGATTATTTCAGGTTATAAAAAAGAGCGCTTTTTACAGCAAGGCTAAATAACTGCTGGAATAACTTTATCTGGAGTTTTATAGATTATTCTTTTCCTTGAAAATCCTTTTTAATCTAGATATGATACAGCACAATGAGCTCTTACTGCTTTAATGAAGGAATTAAATAGTGAAATGATGTGGCCCATGAAGTGAGACTCTGAAGATATCCCCTTTGGCCTAAAAAGCTGTTTAATGGACCCAGTGCAGCACTGGATCTGCACGTCTCACAGTCCTGGGAAATCTGCATTTCAAAAAGGGCTATGCAGCCTTTCCCATTTCCAATACAATCACTGTCAATCACCTGGCCCTATCTTCCTCACATTATGTTCCTTTAATAAGGTTTTTGATCTGAAAATGTGCTCGGTAAACTAGCTTTCTGTGAGCTGACTCATTTTATAGAAACATAGATAAGGGAGACAGAAGCAGAGGGTGCTGGAGCTGAAGGTCATGACTGTAAGGTATGTCACAGGGCTTAAGTTTGAGGTATTTTGGTTTTACTACCAATTCTCTGCTGGATTTTCTTTTTCACCATTATATACCAGAACACCTTTAGTAAGCGAAATATAAATCTCCTGTTTAATTTTGACAGAAGAAAATGAATGCTTCTCTTCAACTCCAGGCAACAAATACAGGTCCCTGTGTTAGGAATCTAGTCCATCTTTGCTTCTCAGAGTGGAAGAAATTTGAATTTGTGCTTTGCACCTCTCTCTGGAGGATGCTCTGTTGATAGCTAAAATTATAGGATATGAGTCTTTGCCAAAACTATGTTATTAAATGCACATCTCTCCCTCACCCTACCCCCCCACTTCGATCTCTTTCTTGCTCAGACTTTATTAGAGGCTGAATAAGCTTGACCACATCTATATTTCTCATCCCATCGGTAAAATATGTTTCTTCTTTGAATAACTTTGGCTTAGGCAGAACTAGAGCGTTCCTGTTAAAGCATAGAATTGCAATTCTATACTGTCTGCTTTGTTTTGTAAGTGTTCCCATTTGGGGTATATTCCCTTCTCTTCCCTGTTCAAAGCATGCAGGGCACACATCTGAGATGAGCTGTGAAGGATTCCTATACTATGTTCCCCTACCTTTACCAAGAGGCTAAAAAATAGAATGCATCTTGGAAGATGCATTGCAGTAAGAGTGCACAACCCCTTGAGAAACGTGGAAGCACTGATTGTATCAACAAGTTTCTGAAATGGAAATTTATTGTTGAGTGGAAACATATTTTGTTTTTGCACAATCGGATTTTCTACTCTGTAATTAAATAAAAGCAGCTTCATAGAAAGCTGTAGCATCTTAAAGAAATGATGCATTTTATAGAAGAAAAAACCTATAGTAGTTAAGATTTAATTTTTTTTTTCACTGATCCCAACTACTTTTCTTTGACAGAATGGCAATATCAGTCATCTAACACTGTAGCAGCTCTGATCTGCACGATTGAAAGGTTTTGAAAAACATCTCATCTAGAAATCAGACCTTTTGCATAAAGGCTTTCAGATGACACTGCATCTTGTGGCTGTGTCTTCAGTGAGGATTGCTTCTGCATGGAGTGAAGATACTGCTCTTCCTCTTCCCTTCCAGGCCCACTCTCTAAGTGTTCCCACCTGTCTTGGTCTAGTCCAGTCTATCACATTTCCTGGCTGATTCAGGGCAGGGCAAGGTTGCAGTTCACTTCCTGACTGCCTCTACTCAGGAGCGAGGAGGTGGAGAAATTCTTAACTAAGGTCCTTTTCCTATATTTCTGTTCCTAGGGTTCCTCTTTTACCTTTCCAGAATGCCTTTTGATCTGCCTCTGCCAGCCAAAGCATTTGTGACATGTGATGACCCCTCACAATGTTCTTACTCCTTGCTGTCAGCTTAGAAAAAGACAGTGATGCTGATAAATGATATCTGCTGTGATGTTGCTGGGGTATGAATAACGCTAGAGCTTAGGCTTTGGAGTGGGTTTCTAGTAGAGAAGGGCTTACATATGTACATTTCATGAGTGTAATGCTGACAAATCATATCAAATAACAATGTACAATTAAGAATAAAATTAGGAGATATCATGTGTTCCTTTTATAATAATAAATAGAAATTTCATAGGGGATATGAATGAAGTAAGAGGATAGAGTTAAATTGTCCAATGTGGTAAGAAAGCAGTGAAACTTCCCAGAGTCTGTAAACTCTTGAATTAAACATATACTGTACATTTTACACCATACTAAAAAAGGTGTAATGGCTGCACATCAGCTTTGGAAAGTGATGCAAATTGCACTGTTAATGCCATCTTTGCATTTAGATTTGTAACTACTTATTGTTCTATCAAAACATAGCTGCATTTTCACTCCTGCTTGCTTTATCAAACCAGTTTGAATTTAGGAGAGGAACTTAGCTTGTCTGTTTAGCTTGCATATTATTAGCAAACTTTGCTAGTAACGTGGGAGTCATCTACACTAAGTTTGATGTCTGAGCCTAAGTCTATTGCCCTCCATTTGTAGGCAATGAAGTGAACAGACAACTCTAGAAGGTGATGCTCTCATGATAAGTTAGCTCAGATAAAGGAGATTAATTGCTCTTTTCAGGTGCTTTTTTTCAATTATCAGCTGCAAAAAAAGGAATAGCCTAGGCTTAAGTCTTTCTTTGTTTCTTTATTTATCTTTGTTAGGCACCTCAAGGAAAGAAGATAAACCCATGTTTTGTCATGGATCAATGGAACAGCTTTTGGGTCATGTTAATTTTTATAAGATAAGGTTAATTTGTGTCATTGCAGCTATTTGTAGCAATATGCTTGTTTTGCAAAAGAAGTTCAGGGAAGGGAAAGAAAAGGAGAAAACCTTGAAGTGACCTGATATAGTTTCCTGGGTTTTTTTGGATATCACTCACAGTAACAGCCCTGTAAATACCGAAGAGGGTCCAGGGGTCATCAAGATGCTGAGGAGCTGAAAGCTCCTGAACTACAGTGAGAGGCTGAGGGAATCAGTGAAGAAATTAAAGGACAGTGTAGCATAGAGTAGTCATGGCTAGGCTTCGTGAACGAAGGTTTGGGAAGGTTCTATCCACATTTGCTACAGGCACACTGGTGGCTTATGAGGCCAATACGTGACAGACATATCCGATTGCAAAAGGCACAGCAGAAAGATTCCTTAGATGGTGTATTCTGCAATATACGGTTCTTTCTGCGTTGCCTTTTTTCCTCGAGAGTGATCCTGCGTGTGTTCTCGAAGGAGACAGCTGCGTTATAGATGGTGTGTCTCCAGGCCAGAGTAGACCAGTTATGGTGATCAATATGGCCAAGGCTGAGATGTTGTTTCAAGGAGTCCTTGCATGCAGCAAGCTTCAGCAGAAACTCCGTGACATCCAGAACAAGTGGTGGATCGATCTTGCTGAAAAAACTCAATTATGCGCAGATACAGGTGATCACAAAGGTTTCTATGAGGCCCTGAAAACAGCATAGAGTAGTATATAACTAATTAAAGAGCAGGGGTAGAGATGACAGAGCCAAAGTCTTCTCGGCATAGTCAAAAAATATATCGGGGATAAATGGCTGCACTGAAGGTTGGAGGGCTCAGAGTAGATGTGAGGAGAAGCCATGCCTCTGGGTGGGAGGTGCCCTCTTTACCTGTTGGAGTGTTCAGGACTGAGCTAGGCAAAGCCATGGCAGAGCTGATCTGGGGCTGGCAGCGCTCGTGCTTTGGGTGGGAGGCTGCTCTGGGTGAGCACCGGAGGTGTCTCCCAACCACTGTCTGTAAGACTTCCTTCTCTTTCCTCTAAGGAAACCAATCTCTTCCTGTGCAGTTACACCCTCAGAATCTGGAGCCTGATCCTGATCTCCTCTTCCCAACCCTGCTGTGCTTCTCACCTCGTGAACTCCTGAGGCATCTGTGCAATATGGGGGTATGTTCCTGGCTCATGGACCATTTGCAAAATGCTCCTAATTTTGCTGAATTGTTCCACTTAGGACGCTGCTCTGTGACAGTGTGTTTGATCAATACCAATGAGGCACCTGAAATTAGATTTTTTCATGTGTAAAGTGGGTATCCTTTAATGATCAGCCTATTGTCTTTTCTGAGGAAAAGTCAGAAATAAAAATATCTTCTCAGGGTCCCAGTTTTCCCTAACTGGGAAGTGGGTTTATAGGATGGAGACAGCTAATGTTTTCTGATCTCTAAATACGAACTGTGATTTCAGAATCTTAATTTCCTGTTGGGATGCCAGAACTAGACAGTACGCCTTTTACAAAATAAGCTGCTTTGCAAGTCAGGTCATTTTGAAACAGTAACTACTTATAAACATGGAGAATCTTGGGGAAAAATTAGGGAAAAGAGAGATACATGGAACTGGAAAGTGCTAGTTTAGCATGGCTCTTCAGCAAATCTTCCATAGCTTGGTCATCTTGATACCGAGTCATCTTGATATTTTCTTCTGTCTCATTAATCCTCACCTATTTTAGATGATATAAGCAAATGCACTTCTTTTGAATGTTATCACTTTAATCCCTCTTCACCTTGAGTTCACTACAGGAAATTATATTTTTTTCTTGTTGAAAAGATTGCAGAATGAGCACAGCTTTTTGCTAGTAGAATAAATTTATTTGTTTATTTTGTTATATTAGTGCTATGGTCTCTCTTGATTTCCAGGCTAAGCATAGTACCATGTATATTTTTAAATACCAGTGCTTGAAGAATTGGAGAACTGAAAGAACTCTTGCATCTTTTTCTTCAATGATCCATCAACCTTGTAGACTGTTCTGGTTCTTTGCCTTCAGAGAAGTTATTTTATATTTGGTTGATTTTAAACTGCATTTTTATTTTATTGATCTAGTCAGTGACTATACAACTTGCAGACCCCTATCATTGTGCTGCGATACTGAAGATTACGCCTTGTTTCCAGCAAATAAAGCCAGTAAAAATTTATGTACCTTAAAGGCAAATAGGAATCTTGCATTGTCTGTGTGCACTTAAAACACAAGAACAGTGAAAGTTTTCCTATTCAGTTCCTTTTTCTGAGCTTCATTAGTGCAGTCTCCTGGTAATTTGTCTCTGTCACACATAGTTTCTTATTTCAGTTCGTAATTATCCCTCTTGTATCTGAAAGAGAAAAAAAGAAGCAAAGGTGGGACTTTTTTACCTTTTGAAATGCCTGGCAGGTTTGTATTGGAGGATGATAAAGGAATCAGAGCCCTGTATGACACCAGGCTGGAGGAGTGGTTGATAGGCTGAAGGACAGGCTACTGCTCAGAGGCACCCTGGCAGGCTGGCCAAAATGGCAAAGTCCAGCACCTGGGGCAGGATAACCCCAAATGTCAGTATAGGCTGGGGCAGCTTTCCAGAAGAGGTGTGTGGGTCTTGGACAGCACGGCAGCGTCCCTGGTGGCCATGGAAGGAACCACAAAGCTGTTAAACAAGGGTCATGAGGCTTCATTTGGAGTCCTGTACCTGTGGGTGCTCAAAACCAACTGGAAGTATGTTCCAGAGAACTGTATAAACTCTGTGCTTTAACGCAGCACCATGGATGTGAGTGATAGCTTCTGTGTGTGCAGAATGGCACCTGTTGGGATGCTCATAAACCACAGGAATCCTCAGTAGTCATTGTAGGAGAGTAACAGAGCAGGCAAGACAGCAAGCTATAAAAGTTGAGTAAAGAGGGTAAGTTCTAGTTGTTTTGGTGCCTAAAGCAGATTTTTGTGAACAGCCTGACTCCTACAGCTCACAGAGGCAAGGGGTGATGTAGTCAGGAGACTTCTTTTAAAAGGTAAAAGAATATTGCTATCAGGCTGTTGAAAGATCTGAGATTCAGATTGGGCTGATTTCCCCCAGAGGTCTTGATTTTTCTCCATAAACTACAGATGGTGTGTAGGACAACAGTTTCTAAATGGGATGTCACATCTATGTTTAAAAAGTTAGGCAAGATGAATCTGGGTCAGTTCTGGGCTGAGTTTTGTCAGTAATATTGCAATCAAGATTAAAGCTCCAGAGAGTTTACATTCACTTTTCACTCTTTTCTCAACTGCACCCTTTTGGCACAGTCTGACTCACCACTACACTTTTAAATGTCAGCTCTCAACTTGTTAAATCACATCTCTAACTCTTAAGTGAGGAAACTAATTTATTTTAAATAATTAAGCTTCAAATTTAGCCTTTTCTTCCTCCAAAAACTGGAATGCAGCAGACCAAGAAAGACTAGGTTGTACCAGTGGCAAATGGCAAATGCATAGTCCATATGTGCTGAAGAGGACATCAGTAGCAGTAGTAAAGATTGTTCATCAAACATGCAAGATGAGACCAGATTTGCATTGAAAATTAGCTGAAGATGTGGGGACAGCCACCTCAGCTGTAAGCTACACCAGAGGTTCGAGATCACTGCTTCAGGAGCCATATCTTCACCTGTCTGGTGAGGATATGACTGAGCCACAGTGAGGTCCTGTCTTGTCACTGCTGATTTTGACTTTGTTATGGGGTTATCTGTCCTGTCCCCCATGATGCAAACAGTCGGGTAGTGCCAACACCATGAGTGGTGAAAGGTTATCTTCCTGAAGGGCTCAAACCAGCCAACATAGAGCTGCTACTCTGCCAGATCATGGAAGATTTGGTGCCTCTTCCAAGTGCACTTGCACAGTGGCTGAGCTGCCTGCTGTCCTGGACACTGTCTGGGAGGGTGTTTGGCTCAACAGATCTTACATCTCCTCAGCATTAAGGGGCCATGTTTTTGGTGCACTAGGAGCTGTAATCACTACTGCAAGCTGGAGTTTGGCTGTAGGCAGAGATAAACAAAGGCAGACCAGCACTCCAGGTGTGTCCTGACTGGGCTGTCCTTTTTTTTCCTGGTTGTCTTGTAGTGTTGTCCTTTTTTCGCTTTAGTTGTCTTTTATTGTCAGTCGGGTGTGCTTTTTTTTGGCTGTGCGTAGCCTTGGGCTTGCGTTTGTTGTGTTTTCAGTTCTCATGGTTTTTCTTTATGTCTTTTAGAGTGATTTGACTTTGTTCTTTTGTTCCTCCTGCAGTTCTTCTGTGTGGTGTGTTGTGCGTGTCTCTGCCTCGCTGTGTTTCCTTCTTGCCTGCTTAGTTATTTGCAACCTTTGATTTTCTTGTTGCAATTTTGACTCATGTATGTGTTTTGTTTGCCTCATTAGCAGTTGTTGCCATGTCTTTCGTACTGTGTGTTTTTTTTGTTTCAGTATTTTAGCATTTTTTGCGGCTTTTTCTTTTTTTAGCATGTGGTAGATGTTTGCACTTGGGTTTTGTCACTTGTGTTGTTTTTGTTCAAGCATCTTGTCTTTCTTTGTGATCTGCCTTCCTGTCTGAAGGTCTGTTCTGGTGCTTTTCTGTGGGTGCTGGGTCTGCTTTTGTAGGTCTGTTCTACAGGTCCTTCCTTTTCTGCTTGGCAGTCATGTCTTTGTTTCTTTTTGGGTTTGTGCTTCTCCGTGCTGCGGCTTGTGGTCCATTCGGTAGTATCGGAGTTGTCAGTGTTGGTTTTGTGTATCAAAGACGTGTGGATTTGTAAGGCTTGGAGGTGATTTCTGTGCCTGGGTTGGGGCTGTTCTGGGAGTTTATGCTTGTGTGATCTAAAATTTTGTTTTGTTGTTCTTTTGTGTTCTTTGGGCTGTTGTTTTGTGTGCTGTTGAGTATTGTTCTCTTAGCTTTGTTTTTGTGGAGTTGCTTTTCTCCCTCATTTCCCCCCATCTGTTTTCATTTGAGTGTTTTCTGCTGCTTGACCGGGAGTGGGTGTGTTGAGGGCTTCCTTGGATGGGGTTGCCGTCTGGTGCCCCTTATGCATTTTGATTATTGTTTTCTTGGTGGCATTCTTGTGTGGGGGCTGGCCCTTAAGGAGCCTTTGGCTGCTCTCTTAGTTCTGGTGCAATTTGTGTTTTTTTGTTGTGTTGTCGTGCCTCATTGTGTGTAGTCGTGCCTTGTGCCCTTGGATTGGTTGGTCCTGCGTGTTTCTCTTTGTTGGGCAGCCTTTGGGTTTTGCTGTCCTTTTTCATGAGGGGCTTCGCTTGCTGTTGGGCTTTGTTTTGTGCAGTGGTGGGTTTCAGTCGCTTTTGCTCGGGCCAGTTATGCTTTGCGTTTTTCTCTTTTTGGAGGACTTTCTTGTCGGTATGCGCCGAGGCCTGTCCATGTCCCTTTTTTCTTTCATTTTGCTGCCTTGTTTGAGGATGTCCCTTTCTTTGAGGGTGCTGTGTTTTGTGTGTTTTTCGTGTATTGTTGTTTTCTGCATACCGTCAGTCCTGCTGGCTGTTCTTGTCCTTGTTGTCGCTGTGTCTTTAGGAGGTTTTGTTTGGGCGTCACAGGTACAGTGTGCCCTGTTTTTTTATTGTATTGGTTCTTGTGTTTATTGCTGGGCTTGCTATGTCTTGTGTTTCGTCGCTTCATGTGCCTGTTGGATTTGTTTTTCCTTTAGGGGTTGTGATCTGGACGTGGTTGTTGGTTTGAGACTTTTCTGTTTTTTTTGGGCAGTTTTGTTGTTTTTTGTCTCGGATTTTCGCTGCATTTTCATCTTCTTTTTTTTTTTGCTTTTTGGGGGCTCCGGGGTTTATTTTGTTAATTTTCTTTGATCATCTTCTAGTTTGTTAGTTACCGTGGGTTGCTTGGTTACAGTTTCAGGCGTTTCCTTGCATTTTGGTGCTAGTTCTGTTTTTTCTTGTTTTAGCTTGGTGTTTGTATCTTTTGCTGATTTATGAGACATCGTTCTTGCCTGGTTTTGCTGGGCATTCAGTTCTGTTTTTGTCTTATTTTTCAATGTTGTTTTTTGGTTCTTTCGGGCCTGTCTATGCCCTGTTCGTTTTGGTTTGATTTTTTTACATTTGGCCTGTGGTGTTGCTCTATTTGTTTTGGGTGTGGGCCCTGCTGGCTTTCTTATGGAGGCTGGGGGGGACAGGACAGCCCAGTCAGGACACACCTGGAGTGCTGGTCTGCCTTTGTTTATCTCTGCCTACAGCCAAACTCCAGCTTGCAGTAGTGATTACAGCTCCTAGTGCACCAAAACCATGGCTCCTCCATGCTGAGGAGATGTAAGATCTGTTGGGCCAAACACCCTCTCAGCTATCCATCACCCAATAAATCTGAGGCATTGGGAGGCTTCCAAAGAAAAATTAAACTAGTTCATAGCCTCTCAGGGTCATTTTGTGCAAAACAACAAGGATTTTGTCAACAGAACAAAAATTTATTGTGTAAATCAATAGTTGAACTCCTTTTTTTTTTTTTTTGTGGGCACCTATTTGATACTTAAAATGGATATTTAGAAATGTTTTTCTTGACCTTTTTATAGTTACTGAGATTGTCTATAAAATGTAAATGTTTACTCAGTTTCCTTTCTTATAAATAGCAGATATATCAAACCTCCTAAAACCACCAAAAGCAATTCAGAGACCAGGTTTCAACCTTACCTCAGATGTTTTTCCCCAGCAGAAATTGCAGCTGTGGGTGTTGAACGCTTTGGAGATACTCTCAGGTTTCCCAGACTCCTCCAGTAAAGCCTCTAGCTCTTTTGCCAGGTTTTGTTTAAATACTTTTAGTTAACTTTTTGATTAAGTTCAATGAATATCTTCCTTCCACTTTGGCTCAGCAAGAATAGCAGCTCAATTTCTCTCCTGTCCAGATAGGTGGACCTTTGACCTGAGGGTTTAATCATTATTCAGGGTCTTACAGCTGTTTCATTAGGAAAAGGGATTGATACAGAGTCTGCTTTTTCTCCACTACAAATCTGTTATTTCAAACACCTGCAAAGTCCCATTTCTCTGAACAGAGTAGGAGTCTAGTTTTGGTCCTAGTTCCACACCTCTTTCCAGCCTGCACTAAATGTGTAAAAGTTTCTCTCATATTATGCTTGAGATCACACTAATTAAGTTTTTGTCAGATCCATTTTTATGGGCTTTCCTTGCTTCTCTCCCATGTGTGTGCACAGGGCACATCTGCAGCCAGCTCCACTGAGTTGCTTGTAGCGTTCAATCCCTGAGCAAACCTGCCTGTCTCATCTTGCTTCCAAAAGCTTCAGTTAGTTGTCTCTTAGGGTAAGTCTGATATTCATGTGCTGAGCTTTTAAAATTTGTCTTGCCTTTGACACTTTGCTGCTGCTTAGAGAAATACCTCAGGTAGTGGTGAATCAGGAAGAAGTAAATACTTGTTTACAGAAGATGTTGAATTGTCCCAGTCCCAAAGAATCACGTCTTCCTTGTGTGTTTAGTAATGCTGCTTCTACAATAGCCCTTTTATTCTGATTTCTGTAGAAGGCTTCAGAAAGCCATGTGATACTTCTTTGAAGTGCTTGAAGTGTTTCGATCCCAAAGCTAAACTAAAAAGACTTGTAAAGATAAACTAAATAGACTTGTGAAATTGTTTTATAAATCGATTGTCTCTTAAACATGCAAAAAAAATATTAATGAACATTTAACAGCTGTAGTCTCTGCACAGTGAGAAGGGCTAGAGAATGGATTCCACACATGGCTTCCATCTGAATAGTTTGCTAGTGTTATCTGAAAATGACAAAATATTAGGTAGATTAGGTAGAGGAATAAAAGAAATCCCTCAGCATAATGTTCCAGAATATTTGAAAAAGTTCTCCTCTCCCAGCCAGCTTTCTGATGCTGCCTTCACACTCCTAGATGGATGGGTGAGTAGTTTCCAATTTCTACAAAAGCTGGACATTAAGGAGCAAAAACTTCCTCCCTCTCCTACACACTGTGTTTTTGTACATGAATATTGTTGTGGTGAGTAGTGACCAAAAGTGATGAAATAAACCTCATCCTGAACTTAAGAAAACCTTATGCAGCCTAGTAGAAAGTTTCTCCTTCAGTCTGGATTTTCATGTGTTGATTCCCATTTATGAACAGTTTTTCCTACTGAATGCCTTCCTGAACTTAATCAGGTTTTAACCAAGGAATGAGAATTAAAATGTTTTTATAAATACATTATCAACAAAAGGAGGGCTAAGGAGAATCTCCATCCGTTACTGGATGGGGGGGGGGAAGCATAGTGACAAAGGATGAGGAAAAAGCTAGGATACTTAGTGCCTTCTTTGCCTCAGTATTTCTCGGTAAGACCAGTTGCTTTACAGGTGCCCAGCACCCTGAGCTGGAAAACAGAGACCTCCTACACAACTTAGACTCACACAAGTCTATGGGATTGGATGTGAATGGGTCCCAAGGGTATACTGAGGGAGCTAGTGGAAGTGCTCATCAAGCCACCTTCCATCGTTTACCAGCAGTCCTGGCTAACTGGAGAGATCCCAGTTGACTGGATGTCAGCAAACGTGACCCCCATCTACAGGTAGGGCTGTGAGGAGAATCTGGGGAACTACGAGCCTGTCATCCTGAGCTCTGTGCAGGGAAGGTCATGGAGCAGCTCATCTTAAGTGCTATCACATGGCACATACAGGACAACTGGAGGATCAGGCCCAGTCTCTATGGGTTTAGGAAAGGCAGATCCTGCTTGACCAACCTGATCTTCTCCTATGACAGGGTGACCCTCTTAGTGGATGAGGGAAAGGCTGTGGATATTGTCCGCATGGAGTTTAATACATTTCTCACAGCATTCTCCTGGAGAAACTGACTGTTCATGGCTTGGATGAGTCTACTCTGGCTGAAAAACTGGCTGAATGGCTGGGCCCAGAGAGTGATGGAGAATGGAGTTACATCCTGCTTGCATCCAGTCACAAGTGGTGTTCCCTAGGGCTCAGCCTTGGGGCAAGTCCTGTTTAACATCTTTATTGATGACATGGAGGTGCTGAGTGCACCCTCAATCAGTTTGCAGATGACCCAAAGTTGAGCAGGAGTGTTGATCTGCTGGAGGGTAGGAAGGCTCTGCAGAGGGATATGGACAGGATGGATCAGTTGTATTACATTCGACAAGGTGAAGTGCTGCGTCCTGCACTTGGGTCACAACATACCCAAGCAATGCAACAGGCTGGGGGTAGAGTGGCTCGAGAGCTGCTCAGCAGGAAAGGACCTTGGGGTGTTGGTCAACAGCAGCTGAACATGAGCCAGCGTGTACCCAGGTGGCCAAGAAGGACAGTGGCATCCTGGCTTGTGTCAGAAATAGTGTGGGCAGCAGGACTAGGGCAGTGAATCCTGTGTTCGGTGTTGGGCCCCTCCCTACAAGAACATTGAGGTGCTGAAACATGACCAGAGAAGGGCAACAGAGCTGGTGAAAGGTCTGGAGCACAAATCCTGTGAAGAGCGGCTGAGAGAGCTGAGGTTGTTTAGCCTGAAGAAAAGGAGGCTCGGGGAAGACCTTATTGCTCTCTACATCTACCTGAAAGGTTGTAGGGAGGAAGTGTTGGTCTCTTCTGCCAAGTAAAAAGCAGTAGGACAAGAGGAAACAACTTCAAGTTGTACCAAGGGAGGTTTAGATTTGATATGAGAAAAGATTTCTTCACAGAAGAGTTTTTCAGACATTAAAGTAAGCTTCCGAGAGAAGTGTTGGAGTTCCCATCCCTGGAGGTATTTAAAAGATGTGTAAATGTGTCAGTTAGGGACAGGGTTTAGTGGTGGACTTGGCAGTGCAAAGTTAACAGTTGGACTCAATGATTTTAGAGATCTTTTTCTGCCTAAATTATTCTATGATTCTATGACAAGTTTTGTATTCTCTTTTGGCACATGGGACCTGATGGGTTGTGCCCATGTGCTGGTCACAGGCAGGGTGTCACCAAACTGAGGGAGATGAACCTTCCCTGTCCACTCAGCACTGGTGAGACATATCTGGAGTTCTGGGTCCAGTGCTGGGCTCCCCAGCACAAGAGAGACATGAATGGACTGGAGCAAGTCCAGTGAAGGTTACAAGAACATTAAGGGACTGAAGCCTTTGTTATATGAGGAGAGATGGAGAAAGTTGGGACTGTGCAGCCTGAGGAAAAGAAGAGTCAGGGGATCTTATTTATATGTGTTTATTTGCATAAATACTGACTGGGTTGAGATGGACCAGAGTAGAGATGACAGAGCCAGACTAGCGCCAGTGACAGGACAAGAGGTAATGGGCACAGTTTGAAATATAGGAAGTTCCACTTAAACATTTACTCAAAGGCTGATCAAGTTGCCCAGAGGGGTTATGAAATCTCCCTCCTTGGACCAGATGTTCTCCTGTGCTGCCTTCCTGCCTCAGCTGGTATAGGAAGCTCTGTTTTTTTTCTTTTGCAAAAATGATACTGCAACCCAAGTGTATATACCCATGAGGGTTCACCTGTAGTTGATGTTTATGACATTTTGTAGTTCAGTCCAGCAGCTGCAATACCCACACTCATGTTGAACTGACAAGATTGAAAGGTATCTGCTTACTGAAAAGGTCATTTTTGGTATCTTTTCACTTATGCCATAAAAATAAATCCAATCTCTAACTAGGATGTCTTAGCTTCAGCTTTGTGTATGTCTTTGGGTTTTTTTCCCTCTTTTCCTGTCTGTGTGTTTTTCTGTCAAAAGCCAGTTCATGAACTCCAGAGAAATGTGCACCACTGGCTTGGCTGAACTGTTCTAATTTCTCATTTTGGAAAAACAGTGGGGCTGTCTGCCACTGTCCCATTAACAATGTATTACACTGTCCTGACAATTACGAAACAAAATCCATTTTCACACTTGCTAATAATTCTTCCACAGCCACTGCTGCTATGTGCTTGATAAACCCCAATAAATTAGCAGATTGGCAACTGCTATGGCACCTACATGCAGTTGATCAGTAGTGCTGTTATACAATGCTTTGGTGGAAGCAGCAAGGACACTCCCTTGTTGTTTATCATAGGAACCACAGTCCCCATTGTTTCGTTACCGTAGCTGTGGCTGCCCCTCCGCAGTCAGTCATGCACTGTTCATCATCAGCTCCACCCCAGAGTTGCACTCACTGGGGTGGAGTTTAACTGCTGATTGAACTCCACTGTTATCACAAATATTTTTTTTTGTGATAATATTATGAGGCAGCATCTATAGCAGGGGCTATAAAAGTGTTAAGATGGGAAAAAGGAAGCTGATTTATTGGTTGAGCTTGGGACTGTACAACAGGACTACAAAACAAGCCTGTGCTCATCCAGCTTGGATTCATACTAGGGCTGGCATCTCCCTCTGTCAGGTTTGTAATGTAAGCTCAAGCACTGGGGCTTGTTCCCAATCTCTGTTCTTCCCTTCCTTTAAAAAGAAAGATGAAAGTGTGCAGCCCACGGTGTCACAGTCATGTTGCACAGGGCATGTTGCACGCCTTCCAGCCAATGCATAGGTGATACCTGGTTGGTGACCTCATGCACCTGACACCTGCAACTGAGGCCAGCAAGTGGCAGCTGCCTGTCATGGACTGTACAGCTTTGCAAGGTGAAGCTCTGTACTTTGCACCCTTCAGCAGGGACAGGGCTTAACATTTGCGGTTGGGCCCACTTGTCTTGGCATAACAAAAGTTCAAAGTGTGCAGCTTTTAGTCCTAACATAATGTTCAAACATTTCAAGCCTGCCGCTGGGAAAGGCTGTGGGCCTACCTCTCCCTGCTCAACCTCCAGAAGGACAGAGCACTTATGGAAGTTGGACTCTGTGGAAACTGTTGGCCTTCCACTTCCAGCAAGCTGTTTTTGCAGGAAGTGGAATTGTTCAGTAAATAATCACTGTGAGCGTAAAAGGCTACCACAACACTATATGAGAAGATTTCCGAAGGTGAAAATGCTGCCAATGGAAATAAAGTGAACTTCAGCTATGTAGAACTGAATCTGCAACAGGGGATTTTTCTTTCAGAGAATTATTTTTTCCTTCAGTCTGGTAGTCTGGAATGTTACAAGTTTTGTTTCAGGGAAACACTCATTAAGCAGTCATAGCTGGATATCTATTAGGTGGTTGGTGAAACAAAGTTTATTAACTGATCCATATCCAGAAATGTTATTAAAATCCAAGAATTTTATGTAATATTGTATTGCTCAGATATCAGATATTGCCAGGCCCAAACATTTTAATACAGGACAGATTTCCAAAAATCATGGTTATTCTTAAAGTGGAAATTGCCATAAGAATGTTCAGCAGGTGCTATGAAAATAATGCGAACATAGCTATGAAAATAATGTGATTTTTGGTTAGGAAAAAAAAAATTGATCCAACCTCTGTCATCTCAGGAATTAGATGTTTCCCAAAACTTTTTTTTTCACTATTTTCAATCTTCTTATGCTAGCTTCCAATTGTATAAAGAATTATTAGCTTGAGGATATAAGAAACTGGTAATATCACCTGTGCTGCTGCTGTAAATCGAACGTTCAAGAGCAACAGCCAATAACCCACTGAAGTGCAGAAGGACAAGGAAATTTGATGGAATATTGCTTTGCACTTTTTGTGACCACCAGCTCCTGTACAAAGCTGAGTACTGAATATTAGTTAACTGTCCTTTGTGAAAGTTACTTAAAAGAAATTGCAGGAAGTACAGAATCAAGCATCAACATTTACAATTTTAAAAACTGCTAGTAAAGTGAATAATAATATATCTCTCTGCTGGATCAGAGCCTGGACTTGCAAATGGGTCCATTCAGCTCTTTGCATGAATCCAGCAATGTATCCGGGTTCAAGGATTTCTTATGAAGCCTCCATTAGACCTAAGAAGGGCTTTGAAAATTTATTTTTAGACAGTAAAGGACAGTAGGGATCAGCAGAATGATGGAGTCTGACCTCCTGCATAATCCTGCACCTCCTCCACAGCAGGACATGAGCTGCTTTTTGTAATGAGATGAAGTGAAGCCAAAATTTGGAGCACTGGTTGCTGCGTCTATTTGAGTTGCTGTGTTGTGCATATGCCTCCCTGGATTGAGAAAATGACCCTGCAAAACTCAGGAGCAGTTAGACATATTAAATTTCTCTCCTAGGACAGTATAATAAACATTTCCAAGCCTGACACACTCTGTGTGACACAGGAAAAACCCCACATTTAGTTTTATTGCAGACGTCACTGCTGTGTCTCAGAACAGTTGCGGTGGGTGAGGGGGGATCTTTGGCCAGGGACCGTACAAACGCAGCAGGCACTAAGAAGCCTGTAGCATAAAGGCAGGCAGAGACAGAATGTTGAGATCCACAAACTAACTTTAGAATATCTGGATCAGACACTGGAAGTAATAAAAATACTGCTAAAACACTGAGCTGAGCTGCTGCTATTTTATATCACTGCTAAGTGAGAAGGAGCACTAAAACATTTCAGGAACTGGTTTAGAGACAGAAATCTGTATATACAGCACGTTGTTAAGGGTGAAAGCAGAAAGTAAAATGATTTCCCCTTTTGTCACAACTTAGTCCCAAACCTACGCTTAATAAAATGTCCTCAATGAGATACCAGGTTCCAGAAGGACCTGGACTGCAGTCAACTGCCAGAGAGAGATCCCAGGAAGATTTGGAAATGATTCTAGTGGGAGTGACTGGAATTTGCTGAGGAAAGGAAATCAATCCAGACTGGCACTTACACGGAGATGAACAGAGCTCCTCTATGGGAACATCACTAAGGATCCAAAACCCAAGAGAGAAAGACAAAGAAGCAGATAACTTTCCATCTCTAGAAAGGAAGGTAGTTTTTTAAAATTACATCCATGTGCACATATCTGGTGTGAAACAACAATGACAGCTTCTTAAGTGGATTATGTTAAGAGAAGACCCCACAACTGGGGCAATCCACAGAGGTGGACTGCCTTAAGGAGGAATTCATTGTGTTCCCTCCAGATTTCACGGTGATGGAGGCTAGTTTAGCCACTGGCAGCAGCATGTCTGAGATGGCTCAGTCCTAGGACTGAAGGACATTCACACACATTCACAGGAAGAAGAAGAAGGAGACTGCTGCTCCCTGATGCTGCCAGAGTACAGGAGTGGGTGTAGCTGCAGCAGTGGAGTCAGAATCATACTTGGCAGCTTCTCTCACGAGGTGTCAGGGAAGAGCCTGTGCTTCCAGATATGCTGAGAAAAGGGCAGAATCCATAGATAATTGGTTAAATGCTTCTGTAATCTATTTCTCAGCAAATTAAAAAAATGGACTTCTTGCCTCTGTAGATTTTACAAGTTCATTATTTTGTGGCTCATTTGTATTCTATTATTGTATGGTATGTATTATTGTAGTTCTAGTGGGGACAGTTTTCTTACTATCATGCATTAACACAGCTGTAGAAAGCAGGGGGAAAAGCAACATATGAAAGAATTATAATGAACCAACTCATGCAAATTTTGTTTTTGCACTAAAACTGAAGCAACTTCTGTGTCCCAGTCAACTCTACCAAAAACATTCCCAAAACCACCTTATGCACCTAAACTCAAAGTCAGCATTTGATTTCTGATTTCTTGAGAAGGCAGTTTCCTTCAGCACTATGGGGAGAGAAAGGATGTGCCTGACTCCTATGCTGCTTTCAGCTGTGACTGTGATACTTTACTTCTCTTCTTCTCTCTGTGATTGATTGCTTCTTCAACATGAGCTTCAGATAAGTCCTTTTTCCTTCCTTCTCCCTTTCCATTTCCTGCTAATTTTCCAAGAGATGTCCTGGGACTTTTTCCTCTATCCCTTTGTTTTTCCGTTCACAATGAACCAATTACTAAGGTGGTAGTTTAACAGTGATCCTTACCCAGAGAACTTGTAAATGTTCGTGTTGCTGTCCAAGATAACATTTTCCTCATCTTCAGTTCTCATCAATGGATGTCAAGTTCAAGACAGTTCACTTATTTGTGTAGTGGAACACTGATCCAGAGCCCATTTCCATACCTCTTAAACTTGTATGCAAGGCTGCCAACAAAAAAATCGTTAAGCTGACCTCCCTATATTGGATCTAGAGTTTGTTACATCTCTTTACATTTTCACAGATTGCATCTTAAATTCTTCCAAAGCAACAGACAAATTTGGAAGGAAGCTCCATTTTCAGGCGGAATGAATTTAAATTACTGGAGGAGAACCTAGTAAATATTCTGTAGCAACTTTTTACTTATGGTATCTCCACACTTTTACACCTTTTTTATTAAAGCTGCGCTAGTAATTAAGGAAAATTATTTAAGTAACTGAGTGAGTGAACTGAGATTACAATTAATGAGGTTAAAATTGCTGATTCCTGCATACAATATTTAATCTTAAGAGTAGTCATTTTGAGTTTGTTATTGCCTGTACCAGTCCCTTTATTTAGATTTGATGCACATATTTTGTCTTGAAATTACATACACTTTACTCACAAAGTCTTATTCTAAGTGATGAGAGGTATTGAGGTATTTGTGTAACTTTCAGTTAGGTTTTGAATTATAGCAACACTTGAACAGGGGAATTTTTCATTGGCTAAACTGTCATTGAAAACATACTTGTACCATCAACATGATGGTTAAGACGACGTTATACTGTTGACCTGGTGTCAGCTCTTGTAGATTGAGGCTTTTTTTTTTATAGGAGTTTTGAGAGGATGGAATATAAATCCACTTTAAAGATGAAATTGGTGGATCAGCTATGGCCTTCCAACAATGATTTCCTGTATTTGGACTGCTTTTAAAATCTTGTTATTTCAAATAATCCAAATTGGAATTCACTCAATAGCTTTTTTAAAGAGTAAATGTAGGGCCAAGTCAGAGAGGAGAGACTTAAACAAGGAAGTCATGTCAGTCATCCAGCCTGTAAAGCATTTTCCACAGAAGCAACTCCAATGTATGGAACAATCCAGACAGCAGGGAAAGCCTCCCTTTCCTCTGGGATGGCAATGTCAGAGCCTGGAGCATGATTCCACAACCCTTCCAGAAGTTTGGCCCTCTGCACTCAAGGCCATGTCTTTGGTCCGAAAGAGGTATTTGAGAAGCCTTTTCTGTCATGTGGCTTTTTGAGCAAAGGCTGGAAGAAGACTTCTCGTGGCAGAGGCTTCCCACAGCTGCTTGGCAATGACATTGGTTCCTGCTTGGGACACTGCAGTAGGTGTTGCAGCTTGTTGCTTGTGCCAGTACCCACACTAGATCCTGGCCCTGACTTGTGGACTGATTTCTTGACCTCAGGCCTGATGGCTTATTACTTATTTGGGATTGTTCAGCCTGGAGGGTCTGGGGAGATGTTATAGTAGCCTCCCAGTACCTGAAGGGAGCTTATAAAAAAAGAAGGAGAGAAACTCTTTACATGGGCATGTACCCATAGGACAAGGGGCAATGGTTTTAAACTGAAGAAGAGTCGATTTAGATTAGACATAAGGAAGAAGTTTTTTTAAAATGAGAGTTGGAAACACTGAAACAGGTTACCCAGAGATGCTCCATCCATGGCAATATTCAAGATCAGGTTGTATGGGGCTGTGAAAAACCTGATCTAGTTGAAGATGTCTCTGCTTATTGCGGGGGGGTTGGACTAGATGATTCTGCCTCAAACTATTCAATGACTCTTTGATTATGGACTTGCCTGTTCGGGGATCTCACCTCACACAGTATGGTAAGACTGAGTTCTTGCATTAATACTGTTGCCTTTGCCAGCTTTGTCACCAGCTCCTTTTTCCTCATGGAACAGCTCACTCATGCTGCTTCCTGAAATAGTAGAACCAGAGAGCATCATAGCATATCCAGATAGGACGCAATTATGGAAGCACTTCCCTCCAAATCCCTGTGTGTGAGGCTGACAAATACCAGAATTTGCATCCTCTGAGGGCAGCTCATTGATACTGCTATTTTCACGTCTGAAAAGTAGAGGAGGAAAATTAGAGACCCTGTCCTTTGAAAAACATTGCAAAGATCGAAGAAAAACATTACTTCTGGCTTGCTCAGGCATTCCTTGGGTTTTTCTTGCTGGCTTCCATTAGTGGCTGGTTTGTCAGTGACTTTTCAAAACTGCATTTGGAAGTTTTTATCACAGGATGCTCTGTAAAGCAAAACTCTAAATAGCTTAAAAAACCATTCCAAAAATAAACGAGAAATGCATAGGCCCAGCTCAGGAAAACATGGATCCCCAAGTGGTAGAGGAGGGAAAGATGATTCTGCACTTTGATTTCTTAAGTGCTTTCCCTGTTCAGCCATAATGGACCATTCATCACAAACCATCCGATGTTGGAAACAGACTCCTAAGCTTTGATCTCACTGAATTAATCTGTTCTAATACCGTTATCATGCACTATTCTTTGATGTGGGTAATATTCTGAAATGCTAGAATAAAAGTCTTCTGCTTGTGAATTCTGATGGCACTGACACACAGGGCTCAGGAGCTGTTGCCTTTGCAACAGCTTTGTTTCTCTCTTAAGTGATTTGATGCCACTTAAATACTTAATTTCTGAGACCAACACAGAGATGCTGTTGGCTCTTTCCTCACCTGAGTTTTTGCAAGAAGTCAGCAGAGCCTGACAAGTTCTGCTGGGGAACAGCAGGGGATTAGATGGGTATGCAGTTACTTGCTTCTCTAGGCATGCAGGCACTGTGTAAAAGGTTGTTACCTGGTTGTCCATGAGATGTTTGGAAGATAATGTGGCCCACTTCTATTACATAGCCTCCCAGGAAACCTGTAACTTCTGGTCACAAGAGCTCTATGCAATTATTCCTTTGCTGCATGAAAGGAATGTGTGACTAGAGACTGGGGAGTAGGGGGGGTCAGAAAGTGAAGATGTTTCTCTTTTACCCTTCTTTTTATTCTTATAACAGTATATGAAGAAGATGCACACTGGCAAAACCAGCTAAATTTCAAGTGTAGCACATGAAGTACCATGAGTGTCAAAAGAAAACTGAGACTCAAGTATAGTGAAGTATGTTGTAAGGTTCAGTCATCATGGATGTCATAGGTCACGTTCTGTATGCCTCAACCACACTCCTCAATTACTGCAGAAATGACTGGTTCCCTCTCTTGCATTTTTAAACTACTTTTTGTATTCTAGAAATGGTTCAGGTGAGATACTGCCATGGCTCAGTGCCTTAAATAGTAGCCATATAAAAGGACACGCAAAGATCGAATCCTTGCTGAGAGATAAAAGTCACGATCCATCAAATTAGAAATGTGCTGGCAAAACATCTTGTTTTCTTGGTGTATGTGATAAGGCCATAGTAAGTTGCTTAATAATAACATAATAGAATGAAAATGGTGCCAAAGATGTATCCTGGTGTTGTTTCGGCTGAGATATGACTCCTATATTCAGATGTATCCTTCTCTCACTAGAGATAAATCTTTTTCACCAGAGAGATAAATATTCAACATGTACAGCATCTTTGCTATATTAAGTTACAAGATTTGCTTTGCAATAGAGTATAACACTTATTGTAGCATATCCTTATCTAGCAAGATTTTCACTGATTACTGTAAGGGTTTTCTGGAATGGTACATCAAATGAAAGCCATGTCACTTTTACTCTCCCTCTATCTGCAAGCTAATCAAAGTAGGTTGGAAAAAGTCAAAGGCCTTAAACAATCCAGACATAAATAACTGGGGCTGCCCAGAATAGGCACCAGGAACAGGTATTGCTATTTGAATATCTTGATTGTCTTAGGAGGCATTTTAAGGCCATTAAAAGCATTCAATCAGCCCTCTGAATGGTTGTTTGTTGGTTTGTTTGGGTTTTTTTTGGGGGGGTGGTGGTTGTGTAAATTACTGGTCTTCTATCTTCTAAGCATATATTAGAATTAAAACACACACATATATATATATATATATGATTTGAAAACTACACAGCTTAAAAGCACTGTCTATTTTAAACTATTATAATCTGGTGAGTCTTACTGAAGGGAATATAGCTATGCTCATCTACTACAGGCATAAAGCTGGAGAAAGAAGCTTAGTCTTATTTTCAAATTTTTTTTAGTGCGAAAATACAAAGATTAGAAGATTGCATTTTTTCCTAATTTTGTTAAATTACCTTTCAAATTCAGACTTAATTTATTGACTGCTATGCTTAAAAGAAATAATATTAAAATGCACATGAAGCTGATTACATAAGCCAATTCTGCTTTTATCGTACAGACATTAGTCTTTCCTATGGTTTGCTCAATTCTCTTCACAGATTTGTAAAGATCTATGAAGATCATTTCTTCCCAGATGTGAGGGTATGGATGAGTACGGTCAGCTTTATTCTTCAAGTCACAAAGGGCAAGAGTAGTGGTGCATTACCGATCTGTAGTTCTTAGTCTAAAGTCACAAATGGCAGTGTTGTGCTCACAAGGAATTTTGTTGCCATTAAAAGTTCCCATGAAAAGTAGCCTGCTTCAGATGGCATGTGGAACCACAGGAAAAACCTTTTACACCATGAGGGTGATCAAAAACTGGCACAGATTGCTCAGGGAGGTTGTTGAGTCTCCATCCTTGCATCCGTGGAGATAATCTAAAGTTATCTGGACAAGTTCCTTGGCACTTAGTGCTGAGTGGGCCTGCTTGAGCAGAGAAGGCTGGAGACAGTAACCTTCAGAGGTCTTTTCTGATGTCAACCGTTGTGTGATTCTGTGGTTCTGTAATATTGAAAAAAAAGGTTTTGTTATTTTGGTTTTTTTTTCACTTCAAACTGAAATTTGGTAATGTGTGGATGTTTGTGTGGAAGTTCAATGTCAGCAACATTGTTTGCTGGGTTTTAGAGAGGAAGTCAGAGAATTTGCTTAGCCATGTATAGTGAGATTTCGTTCCAGATTGAGAAGCCTATTTGTATATGTGAAGATGTTTAAATTCTGGTCAGCATGGTTGACACACAGGCAACAGGGTTGGTTGGTAGCACCCCAAGAATGACTCAGGCCTCTGGAGTAGAAGCCTGTGGGGCAGTGATCTGAGTCCCTCTGTAGACTTCCCAGGTGATACCTGCCACACCTGGAGTCTTGTGTTTCAATCTCTAGCTGAGTCCCATTCAAAGCATCTCATTAAAAGTAGAGAGCATGCAGACTGGAAAATGTATCTACTCAAACCAGAACTTGGCTAAAATAAGAAGAGTAACAGAAAGGGTCTTCCTGTAAAAATATATATGATAACCTAGGGTCTTTGATTACTCAAAGAACTCTATTTTCACCTTTTCAGAGATACTGCAGCTTTAGCAGCAAATTGTACTCAGTGCATCACTTGGACAAAGATTTGGTCTAACAGATGGATTTACTTGCTACTGATGTAAGTAAAAAGTGAAAATGTCCCTGCTTGGGTTGAGCTCTCAATCTTTCACTGTGTTTTTTGATAAAAATCCATAATTATCACATGTGTTGGGTAACTTCCAGTTATCCAGAATCCTGTACCTCCTGGTTCTATTTATTTATCAGCCTCACTCCCTTACATGTATCCAGCATGAAAAATGGACATATCCAACTGTGCAACACTATTATGTGCAAACATTAAAAGCAAGGAGAAAAACTCCCCCATACCATGCAACTCCAAAGAGTTCTTCCTAATCTTAAATATTTAAAATCCAACTCACCACTAAATCATGGACTTGAAATATATATGATGGCCTACTATAAAGTCTGACTTGTGTATGCACAAAATACAGGCAGAAGACTTCCCTGTGAATTCAGGGAGAGGATTGCTTTTGGAATGACTGAAAGTTCAGATTCAATGCCATGTGCTAGACACAATGAGATGAGTTCTGGAGATATTTTTATTGGAGATATTGTATGTTCTGACTGAGGGGATTGTGGCTTGTACTGCTGTTTTCCTGTTGGAGCAGGAGGTAGCGAGAAATAAATGTGCATTTCATTATCCATCACTGAACAAGCTACCAATCTGATGGTTTGCCTTTACTGTAGTGTACAGGTTTTATTCTTTGTCTCTTGGCTGACTGGTACTGACTTGGCTATGAAGAGATTCCTTCAGCTGCATGAAGAATAAGCTTCAGTTCTTTAATACTGCAGCAGAAGAGAAAAATGTTAATGTTTCCCTCCACCATCAAGAGGTTATTTCTGCGTTAAAGCTCTTATCTATTACACTGTGCTAATTATATTACAAGATCTTGAATGGGTTGTCTTACTTTTTTTTGTCTTCCATTGATAAGTAATCTTTGTACTAAAAGCCCTCTCATAATGATGTGTTCCTTTGGTGACAGCATGCTGACATCCAGTGCCAGCAAAGCAAACAATTAACATCAGACTGGGCTACTAAGCCTTACGATATGTAAAGAAGCACTTTGTTTATCAGTACATGGAGTTTTTCCATAGACTGAACACAGTTACTCTGTGAAATAGTCTTCATATGCAGAGAACACATCCTGCAAGTCTGATTTAATACCACACCAATTATTTTCAGTTGCCCTGATTGGACCTTAACTATCTAAATGCAGTGTATGGAATGGCAAGTCTCACTGTTACAGTTCTTGAAGAAGGCAGGTGTAAAGTTGATGGGCCAGTGAGAGTTGTGTCAAGAAACCAAGTATGAAAAAATACTTACTTGCAAATGAGAGGAAGCACATCTATTTACTGAGAATTGCCACAAAAATGCAAAAGGAGTTGAATTTAGAACAAGCTGGTCAGCTGCAGGAAGATGGTGCCAGGTTATAAAGACGTAAATATGTGTGGAAGTACCCTTGGTTTCCCTGACTGTTTAAAGTGAGGAAAGCACAACGTGGGATGTGCATATTTATCTCTCTAGTGAGAGATATTTATCTCTAGTGAGAGTTATGAGCAGAAAATGAACTGTAGTGATTTAAGATAGGACCGAGGAGAACTTGAGATCAGATATCAACTATTATGAGAATTTTATATAGCACCAGAGCAAAGAGCCTCTACTAGGCTGGTCACCAGATCATGGCTGTTTTGTTTTCTGTTCTGAACATCTCAGAGGGACAGCTGTCCTCATATGTGCTGGTAGTCTTCTCTAACTCAGAGATTATTTTGCCAGGGGGTGGGTGGGGTGGGGGTGGCTTTGAAAACCAAACAGATGAGGTGTGTATTCCATCTGGTCAGACAGGCTTCTTGATGACAAAATCATGTGATTATCAGTGATCTGGGTTGGTAAAAATGGTCTGTTTCACTTAGTCCTTCATTCAGGAAGTGTCTTGCATTCTAGTACTTATTTTTTTAACAAGGATGGGAGGTGGGAAGTGGGGTGGTGGCAGAAAGGAAGGAAGAAGAGATGGCCCTAGAAAGTGCCTGAAGATTCCAGGAAATTGGTAGGCTGGACTTGTTAAGGCTTGTGAAATGATTTTTGACTCAGGCTTTCAAATGAAAAAATGAGATATTAGAAGGATGATAGTCTTTTATCTGCTGAGGAAGATGGATGGGTATGACTTAAGATGTCATGTATATGAATGGGTGCTATAAAGGGATCATTCTAATGACATGCTGTAAAAGACAACTGTCAGGAATAAATTATTTTTCTCTTTTGATGATATTGATGATAATGCACTCAAATTCCCCATGACACATTTCCTCACCCAAAGTTAAAAGCTTTTCCTAAAATGTTTAACGGGCGCAGAGGTCTTTGCTGTGCATTTCCAACTCCATGAAAAACATCGGGTAGTGGCTTACATAAGAGCAATTTTGCCTGCAATTAGTGTGTTTGCACACAAGTACACAGCCTTTGATTAAGCAAAGGAAAGTATTTAAGCGCATGTGTAAGTACCTTTCAGCAGTGGAGCAGTGAAACCGAAATATGAAAGGAGAAAGCCTGATTTCAAAAGTAACAGGGCTGGTAAGAAGAGCAGTTCTGAGCACCTGAGCAGTTCAGGACTCTGACAGGGGTGGAGATGAGCTGTATGTAGCTACCTCCAGAGATACCTGGGCAGGTCACACCCTGCCTATGCAGCCCAAGACCAGCACCACTTACTTGTTCTAAGGAGAAGCACTGGAAACAGAGGGGAGAAAGACAAAGAGGCCAAAAACACTGAGGGAGGCAAGGATCTGTTTTGCAGGTGTTGACCACCAGCTCCAGTGCAACCGTCTTAAGAGCCTAGAGGTGAGGCCCCTCAGCCTGAAGGGAAGTTGCATTGCGCTGTTGCCAACCTCTCCTCCCAAAATTGCCTGTCTACAGAGGGAATGTCATGTCTACCCATGGACGACAGTTTTTTTGGAGAAATCAACAAACCTGCATGCTTGAACATGCTAAGGGAAAGGACACAACAGAGGTACTGTGGCTATGGTTGACCCATGATGGCACAGGGACACCCCTGAGGGACCAGGACTCATGGGCAACCCACTGTGGGAAAGAGAAACTGAAGAGCAGGATGGCAGGAAGCCATTGACCATAGGGTGCTAGAATGAATTACACTACTTCAGCCTCCCATGCAGTCATGCCTCACTTGAGGAATTTTAGTGCACTGAGATTAAAAAAAGGCAAAAATAAGGGTACTTGAGAGCAGGAAAGGGAAGGACAGGAGTTAAGTAGGTTTTTGCACAGTGATTTCTGTTTTGGTTTGTTTTGTTTTGTTTTTCCCCTCACTGTGAACCAGTGATTGTAGGTTTGTGTGGGTTGGCAGTAAATTAAGTCAAGTAAAATTCTCTGACTTGATGCAGGTTTACCTTCAGCAGACTGGTATAAGAAATGATGGGCTAAATTACAGTAAAGGAAATGTAGCCAGAGCATTTGGAGAAGTTTTTTAATGATAAAGGAGGCTGATCACAGACTGGATTGCTGAGGGAGTCCGTGGAGCCGCTGGAGGATTTAAGAGCAGATTAAATGAACTTCTGTCAAGAACAATTTAGAAGAAGTTGATCCTGCCTTTGGGACAAAGAGGCGAATTAGGTGACCCTCTTGAGGTGCTGCTGAGCCCTGTTGCATTTGATTTCTATGACACTGACATGGTCTTGTGTACTCCTGGGAGAAAAGAGGATACTGAGCTTAATTATCAGAAGGCAGTTTCAGTCAGCAGGAGGTGTTTCCTGAGGAGAGATGGCTTGAGACAGAAGGCTGAGGATGTTAAAGAGGTGAAGGGCACAATTAAATGAGATTACATAATGCTGTATTTGTAATTAAGTTGACAGAAAAGTGAATCCTTTTTCATTTAACCTAGTACTGACCATGCATCTCAGAATAGTCTTCCTTAATTCAATGTATATTAAAAAATTGGATCCTCAGGTGCTGTTTAGGTCACTCTGTGGGCAGGGAGGTACTGGCAAGGATAGTACTTAAGAATTAGGGAGCCACTGAGGATGCACTCACAGCACCTCAGGCTGCAGCTGCTTTAGCCAGAATGATTACCAACTCCAGCTTCAGCTTGACTGTACATACTGAGTCTCAAGCACCTTGCAGCACTCCTGCCAAGGACAAGCACGATTTCATCCTTCTGCCTACTACATTAATTCAGGTAGCTATTTTGAGGTTAAGGCCATGTTGGCTTTGAACTGCAGCTGGTAATGAACACCTGGATGGACTTCTGCTTTATTTGCAGGTGACTGAGGTAATATCATTAATTATTAAACCATTTCTTGTAATATTTAATTATTTCTCCCCATTTTGTGATGAGCAAGCAGTGCTGTTATTGCCTGTAACCAAATAACCATCCCCATTTGTCACACTAATTGTGTTCTAATGAGGAAGGACCCGAGACTCGGTGAGTTGTCTACCCTGAAGAATTTTGGAATGTAGCTTCCTATGGTGATGATCACAGGCTGTAATAATTAGGTATGCTAGGTGCTATACTTATCATGAAGCTTAAATGCAATAAAAATTCATCATATGGTGGTAGGCTTACAAAACACAATGAATTGCCATAGTAAACATGGAAATATGAAAATAGAGTATGAACAGATACAAAATTACTTCCTTTTGCATGGTTTCCCACACAAGTGGATAACTCCTTTTCACTGCATTGTACATGGAACTGAAAGAAAATCACAGCAAAGACTCTGTGCTGAATTGCATAAAGCTTTAGGAGGAAGACTGGGTTTTGCTTGCTTATGCTTCCCTCCTGGTTTCCTCCCTGGTCCAGCAATATTACACTGAATGCACTTCTGCAGAGCCCTTGAATATGCACTACACCCTTGATAATCTGTTGTGTTTTTTAAAAGGAAGCAGGATACTGGGCTTGCGATCTGACTTATGGATTCAAAGGAAAAATATAATCTGCTAAAACTACCTGTCTGTCTGCATATAGATACCTTCCAGATAGATAAATCATACCCTTTTCCTCCTGTTTTTGTATTTTACCACGAAATTAATTCACAAAGGTTTTAACATAGTAACATCCATACAACAGGGAAACTCCATATGAATATTCTGGAGACAATATCCACTTTAGTTTAATACAGTGGATAATCTACTCAAGGGTTTCTCTGAATAGTCAGTAAATATACATGCAACTATAGGTTGTTTTTGAAGTCCTCCCCATGAGACAACAACAACCAGTAACATCTGCAATCAGAAACAGTGGGACGCTCAAGTTTTCAGGTTTTGCCTATGCTCAGTAATTTCCATGATA